>NC_061113.1:48580860-48913761 GCF_002878395.1 Capsicum annuum | reverse complement strand
ACAAGGTAAACTAATAGTAGGTGACTTTGTTTTTTTGTTTTCCATGAAAAAAATCGTGCAAAACTTGTGTTCCTTCATTTTATGTATAGAACAAATACCTATTTCCCCTCTCTACCTCACATATTTTCAAAATAATTCTCCATGTTTATTTATCTTTCAAATTCTATTTCTTTTTCTCCTTTTTATTTTACATTGATTTTTATTTTTATTTATTTTACATTTCTCTTAACCTTTACTTTTCTTTCTTTCCTCCTCACAACTTATTTATTTTTCTGTGATTTTTATGTTTTGTTTTCTCTTTTTAATTTTATTTTTTCGACCTTTATTTTTTCTATTATTTTGTTTTATCTTTTTTCCTTCATTTTTTACTTGACCTTTATTTTTTTCTTTTATGCTTTCTTTTTCTCCTCTCAACTTATTTTTTTATTATTTATTTTTCTTAGTGTTTTTTTTTGTTCATTTTTTTTCTTTTTCCTCAACTTTTATTATTTTTCTTTTCTTTGCTTCTTTCCATGCAACAAGTTACTCCTAATGGACAAGAGTTCACACTTTCACATTGTATTCTGATTTATGGAATGTTCTATAAATCTTGTCTTAGAGGCAAGACTTAGCCCAAAGACTTTCAAACAACAATTTACATCCCATGGGCTAGAGTTGAGACTACCACGTTGTGCTTTTAGTTATGCGATATTCTATAACTCTTACCTTAGAGGCAAGACTCAACCCAGTGACTTTCAAACAACAAGTTACGCTCCACGAGCAAAAGTGACACTACCACATTGTATTTTTAGTTATGAGATATTTTATTACTCTTGCCATAGAGGCAAAACAATAAGTTACGCCCCACGGATAAGAGTTTACTCTACCATATTGTATTTTGATGTAAGAGTTGACACTACCACATTGTGTTTGATTTATGATATGCTCTATAACTCTTGTCTTAGAGGCAAGACTTAGACCAATGTCTTTCAAACAACAAATTACGCTCTATGAACAAGAGTTGACACCACCACATTGTGTCTTAATTTATGAGATGCTCTATAATTCTTGCCTCAGAGGCAAGACTTAGGCTGCATTTGTTTTTATTAAGACTTAGATTTCTGAATCTGAATACACATCTGAATTATCACGACCCGAGGCTACCCCTTAGTCGCGGCAATGGTGCTTACAATCACAAGTGACCATAAGCTAACCCATGAACTGGTACCTGCCATAAGCACTGAATAAAGCAGTAATATAATACATGCGCAAAAGATAACAAATAAAATAATAAAAATCTGGACACTGAAATATGCATCAAAATATGTTTGAAATATCTAATAGAACACTGAAAGTCAAACTATCTGTCTGAGCAACTGATAATAGTAAAATAACTAACTGACCGTCTAACTGATATGTTTGAACACCCCTAAACATCTTGAGGAGTTGATAGGACAAACCCCAACTAATTCAAACTGACTGAACATAAAGAAATGCTAAAATAGCTGAGATGAACAAATCATGTCCTCGATGGATGAGGACTTACCATTGATGCTGCTGAGTAATGGTGGGCTGTCGAAGAATGATCAGGAAACTACGCATCCAAACCTATGTTATAAGACAACGTAGCGCAATGAAAAATATGCGGTCAGTACTTTGAATATACTAGTATATGAGATGAGGACTGTCAGAAATACATGAGATTGCTGAGCTATATACTTGGTCACGCAAACCTGAGCTAACATACACTGAATACTAAACTGAGACTGTGGGAGGTATCATATAATCGACATGCCCTAATCTGAGCTAATCGAGGTCCAACCTATAATCCCAGTTGGAAGGGTGTTAGTACTGTGCCACGGGTACTAACATTGGCTGGTGGATCCACTGAACTAGTGTCCTGAAGGACTAAAGAGACACCCACTACTGACAGGTGCTCTCATGAGATATGTGTTATCCCTCAAATGTTAAGAAGACATCTCAATCCTACGCTGGCTATGTAGTTTTGCAACTCAGGGATTTCTACTAAGGGTCACACGCTCTACTGGCATGTGAGCCCCCCATCCTTGGATTTGCTCGTTGCTAAATCTTACTCCCAACTAAACTGACACTGATATTGAACTAAACTAAACTTAGCAAAACATAACCACTGACATTTTAACCCACCTATACAGAATATCCATATGACACAATATTAAAGGTTAAAAACTGTAGTAGGAAGTCATGATTCAAAACCCAAACATAGAAATTTATTCAAACATGTGAAAATCGTTAACTTGAACATGGAAATACTTTAAAGCATATGAAATCAACATGATTACGTGACTAAAATTATAACTTGCTAATATAACATGAAATTTACTTGAATATAGCATAGGAGATTGAATCTTAAAGAATAAGATAACCAGACTTTTCATGAAATCATTATTGGACATGAATTAAGTCAAACTACTAAGGATAAACATGAATTTAATTCATCTTTATCATATAAAACTTCATAATAAGAGAAAAATCCATGATTTAGTTTGAAAGGAGATTTCAGGGCTTCATGGGTGAAAGGGACCCACGGATGAACATCCCCCATTCCTTAATAGATATAATCCTGAAGATTGCTTGAACTTAGAAGCTTGAACCCTCAATTTCTTGATAATGAAGTTTGGGTTGGTTCTTGGCGAAGAAGAAGGGTTTCTTGAGAGAAATTTTGGATAAAGGGGCAAATAATGCCCTTTTGGGAGTTCCAAATCATGTTAAGGACGAAATAGGGAGAGGGAAATGACTCAAATGCCCTTTAGGCACTTAAAATATAACATTATATGGGATAGAGCCACACGCTATGTCTCTCTCTCCATGGGAGAGAGCAAGGTGCCACGTATCTTACTCCAGGGGAGAGAGGAACGCGTAGAGGATCTCCTCACCATGAGAAATAGCAACGCATCATGTCCAAATCACGTGGTTTCACTGTTTTGGCTATCCAAACACCGCCCAAACTTCATCCAAAAATCCCAAAACTCACCCGAGACATACTTTTAACCTCTCTAACTATGAATCAACTTAAAACCTAACATTTTCGAGTTAGGAAGGCCAAACTAAAAAATTTGAAAGTTTAGAGGTCTTGAAAATGACTAAGTCCTCAACACTTCGTTAAATTTTTAAGCCTTGGGACCCCTTAATTCTGCAACTAAGAGCTTAATCGAGCTTAGAATATTATGGGGTATTATAATACTTCCCTCTTGGGAATATTTATCCTAGAATAAAACTGTTTTAGCTGAGAATACTGAGGTCATATACTGAATATGCATGACTTGGGACAAGATTACATAACTAAGCCAGAAACATTATACATGAAGTGAATTGATTTCGTGAATGCATGCAATGAAATAAGAATGGTTACATAGTTGGACTGAGAATGAAAAAGAGAGAATCTAAGGAGAATTATTACCTCAAGATGAATATGAATTTATGGAGAAATGATGAGGGTATTTGGTTCGCATATCTGCTTCTGCTTCCCAAGTCGCTCCCTCGACAGACTGATTTCGCCAAAGGACTTTAACCAAGGGAACTTCTTTATTTCTTAATCTAAGAATCTTATGATCAAGAATCTCAACTAGGACTTTATCGAAGGAAAGGATATCCTGAACGTTCATAATTTTAGAGGAACAACAACAGTTAAATCTCCAATACTTTTCTTTAACAAGAAGACATGGAACACTAGATACACTGATTCCAAATCTGCAGGTACCTCATGCTAATAAGCTACTTTTTCAAAATGATTCAAGATTCTATAAAGGCTAATATAGCAGGGACTAAGTTTCCCCTTCTTGCCAAATCTCTTTACTCCTTTCATAGGTAAAATATTCAAATAAAACAAATCACCAACCTCAAACTTAAGATCTCTTCTCCCCATGTCTGCATAAGACTTTTAGTAGCTTTGGGTTGTCTTCAACCTCTCCCGAATCAACTAAACTTTCTCTATCACCTCAAACACCGAATCTGGCCCTATCAAAGCAGCTACATCTGCCTCAAATGAACGAATAGGAGATCTACATCTCCTCCCATAGAGAGCCTCAAATAAAGCTATCTGAATACTGGCGTGATAACTATTATTATAAGCAACCTCAATTAAAGGTAATTGTTCATACTATCTACCTTTAAAGTCAATAACACATGCCCTTAATATGTCCTCTAGGGTCTAAATGGTCCTCTATACCTGACTATCGGTCTGGGGATACCAAGTTATACTAAGATGAAATTGGGTGCCAAGACCCTTTTGAAAAGCCTTCCAAAAGTGTGAGGTAAACTGAGTACCTCTATCTGAAATAATAGAAAATGAAATCCCATGCATCTTAACCAACTCCTTAATAAATCCTAGCATAAGTCTCAGCTAAATATGATGTATGAACTAGCAAAAAATGACCTGATTTGGTCATTCTATCCATTATGCCCATATCGAATCATGCTGACAATGCGTACGAGGCAATCCTGTCACAAAATCCATGTTCACCACTTCCCACTTCCAAGTGGGGATGCTAAAATCCTACAATGTACTACTAGGACTTTGGTGCTCAACGTTGACCTGCTGACAATTTGAACACTTAGCCACAAACTCTACAATATCCTTCTTCATAATATTCCACCAATAGATTTCCCATAAATCATGGTACATCTTAGTGGGATCTCGGGTGGATAGAATATCACATACTATGTGCTTCTATAAGAATTCACTACCTCAGATCATCAACACATGAGACACACAACCTCCCTTGACAATGAAGCATATAATCTTCTTCTTGGGAAAAAACGTCAACTTTCTAATCTCTACTTGCCTGTTTCAACTTAACCAAACTAGGATCCCTATCTTATCTCTCCTTCACTTCAGCAACCAATGAAGATTCTAAACACATATAATACCTTCAGTCGAATCAACTAACTGAACACCTATTCTAGGAAGTTGATGAACCTCATGAACTAACTTTTTCTTATCATTCTTTACTTGAGCAACACTACCTATAGACAATCTACTAAGGGCATCTGCCACTACATTGGCCTTGCCCGATGATACAACATACTCATATCATAATCTTTTAACAACTTAAGTCACCTTCTTTGATGAAGATTCAGATCTTTCTGTATGAACACATACTACAAACTCTTATGGTTAATGAACATATCAACATGACCCCATAAAGATAGTGCCTCTAAATTTTAAAGGCAAAAACAATAGCTCCCAACTCAAGATCATGGGTAGGATAATTCTTTTCATGTGGTTTAAGTTGTCTAGAAGCGTAGGCTATGACCTTTCCCCCCTGCATCAAAACACAACAAGACCAACTCTGGAAGCATCATATTAAACTGCAAATCCATCTAAACCATCTGGCAAAGTTAAGATTAGGAAAAAAGTGAGTCGAGTTTTCAACTCCTGAAAACTCTTCTTGCAGGAATACGACCATTGAAGTTTGACTTTATTCTGAGTCAATTGATACATGAGGGATGCAATAGATGAAAACCCTTCAACAAACCATCGATAATAGCCAGCCAAACCCAAGAAACTCTTGATATCTGATGGAGAGATGGGTTTGGGCTAGTTTTCCATTACTTTGTTCTTTTAAGGGTCAATTCTAATGCCATTATCAGAGATAATATGGACAAGAAAAGATACTAATCTTAGAAAAAATTTGCACTTATTGAATTTAGCAAACAACTGATGAGTTTTAAGGGTCTGCAACATAATTCTCTAATAGTTTGCATGATCATTCTCACAACGGGAATAGACAAAGATGTCATCAATCAAGACTATGACGAACATGTCCAAGTGCTGCTTGAACACCCTGTTCATCAAGTCATGAAAGCTGTAGGGGAATTTGTTAGACTAAAGGACATAACTAGGAATTCAAAGAGACCATACCGAGTTCTGAATGCCATCTTTTAAATGTCATATTCTCTGACTCTAAGCTAATGGTGGTCAGATATGAGGTCTATCTTAGAAAAATAATTGGCACCCTAAAGTTTGTCAAACAAGTCATCAATCCTAGGGAGTGGATACTTATTCTTGATTGTGACTTTGTTCAACTGACGGTAATTAATGCACATTCTGAGAGAACATCTTTCTTACACACGAACAAGACTGGAGCACCCCATGGACAAACACTGGGCCTGATGAAACCCTTATCTAAGAGATCTTATAACTGTTCCATCAATTCCTTAAGCTCAACTAGAGCCATTCTGTAGGGTGGAATAGTGATAGGCTAGGTTTCTGGAAGGAGGTCTATTTCGAAGTCAATTTCCCGTTCGGGAGGAACACCATGAAGATCTTTAGGGAACACATATAAGAATTTATTTATTATAGGAACCAACTTAAGACTCGGAGTCTCAGAATTTGAGTCTTTACTCAGACAAGATGGTAAGTACACCCTTTAGATATCATCTTTCTTGCTCTAAGAAAGGAAATAATCTAACCCCTAAACACTAAAGTACTACCTCTCTATTTAATGACTGGTTCATTGGGAAAAACTAAATGACTCTATTTCTATATTGAACTGAGGAATAGCATGATTGGAGTCAATCTATACCAAAAATGACATCAAAATCAGTCATCTCTAACTCTAAAAGATCAACTAACGTAATTTTTTGGGATATTACAACCGGCCAATTTCTGTAAAACCATTTGGCTACAATAGATATACCTATAGAGGTAGACACTGAGAAAGGTTCTGCTAATATTTTGGGACTGACACCAAAGTTTAGGGCTATATAAGGAGTCACAAATGAAAGTAAAGCTTCGGGGCCTAATAAAGCATAAATATGAAGATGAAATACCTGTAATGTATCTGTAACCATATCAGGAGAACTTTCTTGATCATGTCAAGTTGAGAGAGAATATTACCTATTCTAGCACTACCCACTGGTTGCATCGTAAGTGGCACCCTGCTGAGTCAGACAACTTGCTGGAGTTAAAGAACAATTTGACTGACCTATTGACCAGCCCCTGGGCAATCCCTAACCCTATGGCCTGGTTTTCCACATCCATCACTACCAGTCTTACACTCGCCCTAATGATACCTACCATATTTCTAACAAAGCGAATTAGTATGACCACTTTTCACACTCCCCTAGGACTTAGAGCCTGACACCCTATCCCGACTGTCCTGCTTAAACTTAGGCACTGGAGCACTGGCTATAGATAAAGATATGGATTATGATTTCTAACTAAACTAAGAATGATTACCACCTTCTAACCTTGGATGAGAAAAATTAAAACTACCTGTTCTGGCCCTCTAGTTCTATCTTCCCCTACCTTTATATTTCTCCTCTTCAATCTTCTGAGCATGGACCATGACCCTAGATAGGTCCATCTCTATAATCAACATAGCAGTTTTACAATCCTTAACCATACTATCATCTACCCAAGACACAAACTTACTCATTGTAGACAAAATTGTCTGACATCATAGTTGGAGCATACCTCACCAACTGAGTGAACTTAAGCAAGTACTCCTTCATGGTCATATTACCCTACTTTAAATTGATAAAATCTGGACCCTTTGCTTCCCTTAACTCTAGGGAAAAGAACCTATCTAAAAATTTATGTGAAACTTCTTTCACTCAATAGGCCCTGCAACTACACCTCAATCATACTTTCACTACTTAAAACCAGTGTAAGCTATATCCTGCTATTAATATACAGCTAACTCTACACTCCCACTTAAAGTGACGCCCATGATATCAGTCACCTTCTGTACCATATCAAAAAACTCTTGCGGATCCTTCTCAAACATAGATCCCAAAAACACGGGGGCATTCATTTGAGTGAAATCTCGAATCCTAGTTGCAGCTATATTTGCCACTGGATTGGTTGGGGCAATAACTCATTGGTTATGCTGAGCAGCTACTGAATAGGCTAAAGTCATGAAAGCTTTCCTGAATTCAGTGTAAGAGACATGGTATTTAGAGAGTCTTCCTGAATAGGTGGTGGTGCAGGTTGATCCCATTCCTTCTTCTGTTGTTTTCTCTAGGAGGCATTATCTGTAAATGAAATAAAGGTTGAATTAAAAAGAGGAATTAAATAGAGCTCATGCTCTTTCACATGACATGAACACTGAAAGAAGGGAAACTTTCCTAAAATATCTTATAGCCTCTTATCCATAACTATGGCATGCTTCACACCCATGCACAAGACTCTACTCAACACGACTTTTAGATACCCTAGGACACCTTATAACCTTAGGCTATGATGCCAAGTTTTGTCACTACTCGAGGCTATCCCCTAGTGATAACAACGGTGCTTATATTTACAAGTGACCATAAGCTAACCTAAGAAATGCTACCTACTGTGAGCACTGAATAAATAGATAATATAATACATACACGAAACATAACTGATGAAATACTATGAATTTAAATACTGAAATATGCATCAAAATATGTCTAGAATATGTGATAAAATACTGAAAGTGAAACTATCTATCTGAACAACTGATAATATTGAAAGAACCAATTGATTGTCTAATTGTTATGTCAGAAAGCCTCTAAACATCCTGAGGAGTTGATGGGACAAACCTCCAACTAATTCTTATTGATTGAACATAAAGAAATGCTAAACTGACTAAGATAAACATATTATATCCTCGATGGATGAGGACTCATCACTACTACTGCTGAGTAACGCTGGGCTATTTAAGAACGACTGAGAAACTACGTGTCCAAACCTATGTTATAAGACAACATATCGTAAATAAAAATATATGGTCAGTACTTTAAATGTACTAGTATATGAGATAAAGACTGTCAGAAATGCATGAGATAGCTGAGCATGAATATATGAACATGTGATATCTGAGAATCAAAGACCAAATATAAACATGTACTGAATTAAGTTGTATAACTGAAAGACTGATTTCTGACTAACTGAATAACTGTATACTTGGTCATGCAAACCTGAGCTGACATACTCTGAATACTGAACTGAGACTGTGGGAGGTATCATGTAACCAACATGCCCCAATCTGAGCTAATTGGGGTCCAAACTGTAACCCCAATTGAAAGGGTGTCAATACCATGCCACAGGTACTAACACTGGCTGGGTGGATCTACTAAACTAGTGTCCTGAAGGATTAAAGATTCACCATCTAATTGCAGGTGCTTTAATGATATATGTGTCAACCCTCAACTGGTAGGAAGACGTCTCAAACTTATGTTGGTTACATAGTTTTAGAACTCATGGATTGCTACTAAGGGTCACACCCTCTACTGAAAGGTAAGCCCCCTATCCCTTGGTTTACTCGGTGCTAAATCCTATTCCCAACTGAACTAACACTGATACTAAACTAAACTAAACTTAACTAAACATAACTATTTACGTTGCTCATCATGACCTGAGTAACTGAATAAATGGTAACATTTATGATTTAACTAAAATTATTACTAAAAGGGTTTGAAATATAAGTAAACAGGTAGGTATCAGGTGTTCATAACCCACTAGCACTGAATATCCATAAGACACATTATTAAAGCTTAAAAACTAGAGTAAAAAGTCATGATTCAAAACCCAACACATAGGTTTTTCATCAAATATGTGAAGATCATGAACTTGAACATGGAAATACTTTAAATCAGGGGAAATCAACATAATTACATGACTAAGATCATAACTTTCTATTATAACATGAAATTCACTTGAATATAGCATGGGAGATTGAAGCCTAAAGCATGAGATAACCCAACTTTTCATGAAATAATTCTTGGACATGAATTGAGTCAAGCTACTAAGGATAAATATGAATTTAATCCATCTTGATCATATAAAACTTTATAAAAAGAGAAAAATCCATACTATAGTTTGAAAGGAGGTTTTTAGCCTCCATGGGTGAAAGTGACCCATGGATGAACATCCCACTTACCTTAATAGCTATAATACTGAAGATTTCTTGAACTTAGAAGCTTGAACCCTCGGTTTCTTAAGAATGAAGCTTGGTTTTGTTCTTGGGGAAGGAGGAGGGTTTCATGAGATCAATTTGGGGTGAAAGGGGCAAATAATGCCTTTTTGGGACTTCTAAATTTTGTTAAGGATGAAATAGGGTGAGGGAAATAACTCAAATACCTATTGGGAACTTAAACAATAACACTGTGTGGGACAAAGCCACATGTCGTACCTCTCTCTCCACAGGAGAGAGTAACGCGCCACATAGTTAACTTTGGGGGAGAGAGCAACACATTGCGGCCAAATGGCGTGGCTTCACTATTTTAGCTATGTAAACACGGCCTGATCATCATCTGAAAATCTCAAAACTCACTTGAGACATACTTTTAACCTCCCTAACCATGAATTATCTTAAAATCCAATATTTTGGGGTCGGAAAGGCCAAAATTAAAATTCACAAAGTTTAGGGGTCTTTAAAATTACCAAGTCCTCAACACGTAGTTAAATTTTTAAGCCTTGGGATCCCCTAAGCATGAAACTAAGAGCTGAATCGAGTTTAGAATATTATGAGGTATTACATGAATGATTAAGACTTTGTATCTAGATCTAAAAATTAAATGATTAAGATTGTTTGTTTTTCAACATATGAATATGCAAATTTTTTCTATTTGCATATATCATAATAAATATAATTCAAACAAAAAATTAATTGTATATTAGAATGAAATGTAATTTAATACAGTAAAATTTTTATTTGATTGAAAAAAGAAACATTTATGCTTGTAAATGATAGTGAAGATGGTTTGTAATGGTGATTGTGGTGACAATGATTGATGTTAGTGATTAGTAATGTTGGTCGCTATAGTTTTGATGGTGGTATTATAGTGACTGTTATGATGCTGGCAATTGATAATGGTTGTAGTGGTTGTAGTGTGAAGTTGGTTAATGTCAGTAGCTGGAGGTGTTGACTGTGATGGTTGAAAAATGAATGCATGCTGGCTAATGATGTGTTTGTTCTAGTTAGAGAAGTTGTTAATTATGATAGTGGAGATGGTTGTTTGCAGAGATAAATTATAGCAATAGTAGTGGTTGGAGTGGTGGTAGAGGTGGCGACACTAGTAACAATAATGGTGGTGACGGACGAAAAATGTGTGGAGGTTGATGATGTATTAGTGGTAGTTAGTGGTGGTGCTAATTATAATAGATAAGTTGATCATTAACATGAATTGACCGATAGTGATTGATGATGGTGGTGATGACGAGTGATATGATTAGAATAATGGAAGTGGTAGGTATGTAGCCGTTAATAACGGTGATTGGTAGCGATATTTGTTGTCAATGATGGTTTTGATGGTAGAGATGGTTGTTGATTGGTGTTGGTGGGTGGTGGTTGACAATAATGGCGGTGACAGAGATGATTAGTGGTGGTGACTGATGATTATGGATAAAGTGGTGGTGAATATTATCCAACACAAGAATACCTCTTACTGATATTAAGACTTGGTTCTAGATCTAATCGATTAAGACCTATTTAGACCTATTAAAAGCTAAAATCTTAACAAAAAAACAAATTCACTTAATGATTTGAAGTCTGAACCATTCAGATATAGATCTCCCTTAAGTGTAAACAAATGAGGCCTTAACCTAAGAACTTTCAAACAACAAGGTAGGTCATATGGGCAAGAGTTGCCACTACCACATTATGTCTTGATTAATAAGATATTCAATAAGTCTTGCCTTAGAGGCAGGACTTAGCCTAACGCTTTTCAAACAACAAGTTATGCCTCATGTGTAAAAGTTGAAATTATCATATTGTGTCATTATTTATGAGATGCTCTAGTAGTATTTCCTCTAAGATAGTACTTAGCCCCATAAATTTCTCAAAAAATAAGTTACTCCCCATGGACAAGAGTTAGCACTACTTCATTAT
The DNA here is from genome assembly GCF_002878395.1 of Capsicum annuum. Taxonomy (NCBI): domain Eukaryota; kingdom Viridiplantae; phylum Streptophyta; class Magnoliopsida; order Solanales; family Solanaceae; genus Capsicum; species Capsicum annuum. The sequence continues at coordinate 48,901,939 of NC_061113.1, read as the reverse complement.
ATCTTTATTTGTGAGATACTCTATAACTCTTTCCTTCGAGTCAAGACTTAGCTAAGAAATTTTTGAACAATAAGTTATACCTCATGAGCAAGACTTTACACTACCATATTGTATCGTAATTTATAAAATGTTCTATATCTCTTGCCATAGAGGCAAGACTTATTCAAAAGTACTTTCAAACAACAAGTCATGCCCTTAAATCATCAATGAAAAAGATCTTTCTTGCGGATTCAACTTTTTGTTCATTATTAAAATATTATAGAAGTTGAGAAAAAAAATAAAAAGAGAAGAAAAAAAATAAAGATTGAGAAAAAAGAAGAAAAAAAAATAAAGGTTAAGAAAAAAGAAAATGAAAAAGAAGAAGAATAAAAACCAAAAACAATAAAGATTGAGAAAAACAAAAATGAGAAGAAAAAAATAAAAATAAAGTTTTGAAAAAAGAAAAAAAAATAAAAATAAAAAAATGAGAAAAGATAAAAATAAAAATAGAGTTTGAGACAAATGAATTAAAAAATAAAAAGTAAAAAATAAATAATGTTTGAAAAAAAAGAGTAGAAATAAAGAAAAAAGAAAAAATAAAAAAATTAAAGGTTGAGACAAATGAATCAAAATAAAAAAAATCAAGAAAAAATAAATAGAGGAAAAAAGAAGAAATAAAAAGAGAAGTTGAAAGACAAATGGACATGGAAAGTGAAAAAAAAATTAAGGTGCACAGGGACAAAAATGTACTCGTTCTATACATAGAATAGAAAGAAAGGAAAGTTATTTTTAAAGATTTTTCCTATATGAGACAGAAAAACAATGTCACCCGCTAAGGGCCATCACATTTAATTTCGAGAAAAGCACTAGACTGGTAAATTTAAGTTTATAATTAAGCTAAACAATAATACTTTAAAAAAATTAAGTGGGATAGCAAAACAATAATATTTTACTAGCTCTTTATCCTCCTTTATTTTTTCTCTCTTTCTCTCTTTTATATCTATAACCTTTTTTTCTCTTCATTTTTATTTTTCTTTCATTTTTCTTTTTTTTTTCTTTTCCATTTTTTCTCTATTTTCTATTTATAACTTCTGTTTCTCTTTCTTCTTTTTTACCTATTTTCATTTTTTCTTCTTTTTTTCTTTTCCCATTTTATTTTTTCTTTATTTTTGTTTTTTTACTCTTTTATATCTACCTTCTATCTTTGTTTTTTCTTGTCTTTTTGTTTATTTGTTTTTTTTCTATTTTTTTCTTTTTTTTTAGCTTTTTCTTTTCCTTTTTTTTTCTTCTTTTTTTTTTCTATTTTTATTTTTTTTTTCTTTATTTTTAATTTTTTTAAACTCTTCTTTTTCTAGCTTCTATTTTTCTTTATTTATTTTTTTTAATCATTTTTCTTTCTCATTTATTGGTTCTATTTTACAATTTGTTGTATTTTTGAAAAATAATTTAAATATCATAATCATTGATTGTATTTATATTCGGATCGTCATTTATGTTTTTGTATTCATTAATATAAGTATATTTATATTTTATAGTTTGCACTTGTATTTCTATATATTTTATAGTTCGCACTTGTATTTGTATTTTGTAGTTCACACATCAATTATATTTATACAATTCACACTTGCATTTATGGAGTTATTTTGTATTTTATAGTTGACTGCATATTGTATTTGTATTTTGTAGTTTTATTTTGGTTGTATTTGCATTCTATTTTCGTCGATACACTTGTAATTTTAAAGAACTATTTTGTATTTATAATTTTTATGTTGACCTCATATTACATTTGTATTTGAATTTATAGTTGACTGCATCATTTGTATTTTTAAACAAGTGAAAAAGAATTATTATTTTTCTTTCTATGAACACTTGTATTTATATTCATTGATACGAATTATATTTTATTGATACATATTAAACAATACAAGTACAATTGTTACATATGTATCAAATGATACATATTTATACACCTTGAACCATACGCATATAAATCATACATGTTTATTTATAAATACTAATGATAAATTTGACCTAAAAATATAGCTGATACATTTGTTTTAAATGATACATTGCGTATATATTTGTATATTTTAGACTCAAGCAATACAACTAATACATATACTTGTCTGTATACAAATACAAATGATAAATTATATATATACACGGCTAAACTATTCAAACATAATAAGAAATTTATTTAAAATATATAGTTTAATACAAATAATTATAAAATATATCAAAAACTATAAATATAAAATATAACAACAAAAAATAGAATGAGAAAAAAATACAATAAAAAAAGGAAAAAAGAAACAAATAAAAAAGAGAAGAAAAAGAGAGAAAAATAGAAAAAGATTTTCTTTTATCATTTAGCCCTATTTTGAGTTTTGAAACTCATTAAAAAAGTTTAGAAATAGAATCTTTAATTAATTGGGTGAACGTGATTTAAGGAAGCTGAAATTTATTTTTGCTTTTAAACTTAAGTTGTTACGTAAAAATAAGATAATTAACTGTATTAGTATATGTATGTGATGTTGTCTTGCGCATCTAATAAATATATACATGTTGCTATTTAGGGTAATTAGCAAAAGATTTCCATATGCATTCTACTTAATGAAACTGGTTTGTTATTTCTAAACCTTTCCCTTTAATTTCCTGCTTTATACATTATAGCTCAGGTCCAAGAAAATGTGTTATGAAAATAGATCCATATATCTAACCTTAAAAAGATTTTTAAAAATTGACTATATTAACTAGTAACCACTTGTCGTCTTTGAATCTTAATTTTTTGTGTTTTACTTATTTAATTTTATAATATGCATAACACATAATTTCAGTAATGTGTTATGCTTGCTAGTTTATGATTTTTTGGTTGATGTCTTGGTTATTTAAGGTTGTAATTTAGATACGTGGTAATATGAGGAGGAGACACATGGTTGTAATGCCTCTCAAAATGATAGAGTTGAAAATGACCACTCTATAAATATAATAACCTATTTCTTTATGAAATTTGTGAGTTTTGCATCATGGTATTTTTGGAGTGTGGGAGTGACTGGCATGATTTTTTATGTATTTTGGTACCATTTATGTGATATTGTGGTTTTTCATAGCTTTGAGAGTCTTATTATGACCTTATGTGGATATTTTTTGATCCATACAACAGATGGTTAACGGACTGCGCCAACAGCTCTGGAATATCAATTTTAATTTGGTAGACCTTTTTTTCGTGTCTCAGTGCACCCGAGTTCATTTCAACATATTGATTAAAAAGTTGAAAAATTTTAAATATGGGTGTGGGATCCACATTTGGTCATAATAATCTCGATTGAAAAATTCGACTTTGCCAATAGATCCAGAACGTTGATTTTAGAGTTGTAACATGTTTGATGTGGTTTTATGGCTTTTAAATCTCATTTCGATCCTTAGTTTGGAAAATTATGATTTCAGATTTCGGGGTTCAATTTTGTGAAAACTGTTAGCTTCCTATACTAGCGTAATATGTTTTAATAATAAAAACTAATAGATGGAAATTTGCAGGATATTGAAGATCTCTAATGATGGAAGAATATCTTGTACAAGGCAAGGAGTATCCATCAAAAGAAGTCGGCGATGAATATGGAATCACATCAATCAAAAGATCTCACTAGACAAGACAATCAAAGATAATTGAACATCTTTCATGACAAGGCTAAAGAAAAGGAGATCACGCTCTCTATATGGACATATCTGATATGGACATGTATGGCTGTGAGAAAGAAAGGCTGCACCACGTATGGAAATATCTGATATGAATATACTATATGGTACAAATTCCCTTAATTAAGGAATCAATTCAAACCCTTGATTGAGAAGAAATCCCTTTGGATTTTCTTATGAAGAGAAGAAGAAGAAGCAACTGAATGATATAAAAGCCAAGACTAAAGACAAAAGAAGGTAGTTGAAGCTGTGTCACATAATCTAACTATCAAAATATGCTTCAAAACTTGTTTTACACATTTGTATTCCGACACTACTTTAAGGAATTGAAAGGAAACTCTTGAGACCCAAATGGGCTGGATGTAGGCACCATATTAGTATTCTGAACCAGGATAAATTGTTGTGTTGTTCCTTTTTTTGATTATTTACTTATCTGCATCATTAATTCTAAACACTATTTTGTTTAAGTATATTTATGTGCAGGGAAGTCAATTGCCTGACTTGACCTGTCGACTTAGGAAATTTTTAATTCACCCCCATCTTGGCTTTTAATTGGTACAAGAGCAGGTCTCACCAACAGTGTTTCTTAACTGCATGTGAGCAAAGATCAAATGACAAACTACCAAATTCTAGGAGCCCTCCTTCAAGATGGTCACTCCTCTACAAGACCACCATATTTTAACGGACAATACTACTCCTATTGGAAGAACTAATCCAGAATGTTTGTTCAATCAAATGACTTTCAAATATAAGTTGTCATTATGAAGGGACTAAAGCCCATTCCAAGAATAAAAAAAATAGAAGGACAAGGAATCAAGAAGTAATAACATGGAGGACCTAGAAATATTCAAAGTCACAAAAGAACAACAAAAGGTAATTCAAACTAATGCAAGAGCTATAAGTTTACGTCTTTGTGTAGTTAACGGAGAAGAATACAATAAAATATCAGCCTGTGAAACTGCAAAACAGATGTGGGACAAATTAAATGTAACCTATGAAGGGACCACCAAAGTCAAAAAGGCAAAAAATCAGTGCTCTGATCAATGAGTACGAGCTTTTTAAAATGGAAGAAAATAAAAGTGTGGAATCAATGTTTGCCAGATTCAGCAAAATTGTATGTGAGCTAAAATCATTGGGGATGATCTATCCACACAACCTGCAAGTCCAAAAGCTTATTAGAAGCCTTCCCAAAGTATAGTAAACCAAAGATGCCATTCTAGAAGAGGACCTCTACAACATGGCATATGATGTATTACGAGATAACTTATTTCCTATGAAAAAATTATATCAATAGGTAAAACAAGGAAGAAAAGAACAACCTAGTGGCCTTCAATACTGTAATAACTAGAGAAAAAGAATTCATGGAAGAGGCCAACAATGAAGAAATGACTCTTATAAATGAAGGAGTAAGCAAATCCTGAAAAAAAGACAACAGAGACCCAAGGAGTCAAAATAATGATTTCACAAAGAATGATGATCAATGTTATTACTGTGGAAAGCCAGACCACATTAAACAAAATTATCCAGAATTGAGAAGAAGACCATCTAGAAAAAATAAAAAGTTTGGGGATTGGAGTGATGAAGATGAAGCAAAAGAAAAAATAGAAACAACCAACATGTACTTCATGGAAAAAGGTGAATCAAGCGAAGAAAGACCCTACAATTGTCATAACTACAATATTCTTGAATCAAATCTAGATATAATTACTGACGAGTTTCTAAAATTTATTGATGAATACAGTAAACTTGATCAAGAAAAGAAAAACTAGGAAGCTCGATAAAAATAAAAACTTGAAGAGGAATGAAGGAACTAGCAAATTAAACTTGAAGCATGTTAAGTTAAAACTGACTTACTTTAAGAAGATCTTGATGATGTAAAAATACAGTCAGATAACATTAGAAAATCACTAAGTCACAGTTCCGTTAGATCATATTCTTTTAAACCAAACTCAAGTTCCTTATCAAGTTCGTTTGAATCAGCCAAAACCTCTTTTTTTAAGGACCAGTCTGCTATACCTACGGAAAGAAAGAGCACAAATCACATAGTTGTAGACAAAGGTCTAAAGGTGTATGGGTTTGGTGTATCGAGAAAGAGATAGTAAGTCTCCAGGAGTCAACTAATATGCTGATACACCTGAGTAGAGATACCAGTACTGACGTGGGCAAGGTGCAACTATTTCTCAATGGTTTCACAAAGGAATGAGTAAAGATGTTCAACAGGATGTTTGCATAGGTTGAAACCATCAAATTCGAGAATTTCTCCTCCCCCAATGAACTTGCCATCTCTATCCAAAACTCATATTCCAGCTTTAACAAAAGTGTTGAAAAATCTTTTGATCTGTTTTGCATTAATATACACATTACCTTAACATACTTCCTAGTTAAGTGATAAAACTCTTGACTCTTATTTAAATAGGGTCTATCCCTTTCTGTGTTTGGGGTTGTATGATGATATTTTAAAACTTGTCCTGACAATCTTTTTTAGTTTTACTCTTAACTTTGCATGGTTATCTCGTATACCCTATTTATTCTATGCATATATTGTGTATGTCATTTTTGTTTGCTCTATTTGGTCTTTTTGATAATGTCAAAAGGGGGAAAAAGACATCACATCAGATGAAACTACAACTAAGAGGGAGCAAATCAACCGACGACATTAAATCAACAAGACAGAAGGAGCTAGTCGACTGCTGTAACAAAGAAGTCAATTGATGTATAATATTTCTCATTATCAAAAAGGGGGAAATTTTTAGCCTCTCATACTAACATAATGTGTTTTAATAATAGCAAACTAATAATTTACAATTTACAGGATATAGAATATCTCTAATGATGGAAGAATATCTCAAACAAGGCAAGGAGTATCCATCCAAAGATGCCGACACAGAATATGGAACCACATTAAATCAGAAGATCTCACTAGACAAGGATATCAAAGACAATTGAAAATCTTTCATGGCAAGGCTAAAGGAAAGGAGATCATGCCCTCTATAAGAATATATCTTATATGGACATCTATGTCTATGAGAAAAAAGGTTGCACCACGTATGGACATATTTGATATAGACATACCATATGATGCAAACTCCCTCAATCAAGGAATCAATTAAAATCTTTGATTGAGCAAAAATCCCTTGGTTTTCTTATGAAAAGAAGAATTAGAGGAAGCTAATGGATATAAAAGCCAATATTAAAGACAGAACATGGCACATAACTTGATAAAAGATCTGAGTATCTCAGAATCTTAGTCTTGATAAGAAATTTGTACTCTTAGTTTACAATTATCACAAACCAAAAATTGAGTCAACTTAGTTATTACAGTTGAAGCTGTGTCACAAGATCTAAATATCAAAATAAGCTTCAGAACTTGTTTTACATATCTATATTCCAACACTACTTTGAATAATTAAAAGGAAACGCTTGAGGCCCAAAGGGACTGGAAGTAGGCACCACATTGATATTCCGAATCAGGATAAATTATTGAGTTATTGCTTTATCGGCTTATTTACTTATCTGCATCATTAATTCTAAAATTTATTTTATTTAAGTAAATTTATGTCCAGGAAGTCGACTATCTTACTTGACCTGTTGACTTAAGAAATTTTCAATTCACCCCGCCCTCTCTTGACATTCAAAAATTATGTTTTTTTTGAAAATTTGATATCGCCAGTAAGTTTGGAGCATCAAATTTAGCGTGGTTAAATATTTTTTTTACTTATATCGAACTTCGAATGAATCTCGGGTACCCCGTCAAAGTCCATTTAGAGTTTGAAAAATCTGTAGAACAATAGCCGATTTTTCTACAATATATAGCAGCTTTTTTATTATTTTTTGGACCTATTTTGTCCATTCTTTCACCTTGCCTCTTGAGAAATAAACTCTAAAATAGTGTGAGAGCTTAAAAGTGAAGCTTGTGAGAGCTTGGGAAGGTAGATTAACATCTATTTCTTGATTCAATTATGAATTTAACGTGAGATTTCATTCTTTTCTACTCTAGTTCCTTGATTAATTTCTCAAAATCTGAAAAATTATTGCACTTAATTTTAAAACCCAATTTCACTCCTTTTCACTTGAATAATATTTTAATTTTATAATTACTAGTTTTCATCAATTTAACCTTCAAAACAACTCTGATTCTTGATTTTAACCCCGATTCTAAAGATTTTATCCGATAAAGCGTAAAAATAGTTTTTCTTCTATTCGAACCATATATTTTATAGTTTTTCAGCTTTAGATTCCTAAAAACATTAGTAACACATTTTTGAAGTAAAGTTATAGTTTTACTCTTCTTTTTTGAAAATCCATTTTAGGGGTCCGTTTTGACCCTGAACCAAAAACAGTCAATATAGGTATTATTGATTTTTTTTTATGCATATATTCTACATTGCATGGTTATTTTTGATTTTATGATCGTTCATGGAAAGTCAAGTCATAGGTTCAACGTATAGTGGATCGATTTTGACATTCGAGGTAGGTTATGGCTTAACTCTTTTAGATTGGGCTGGTTAGTAAATGATGGTACAAAATACATGTGAAGGGTGGAAACTAATTATAAAAATGGCTATCTATGTGTGGTTCCCGTATGGGGGCCTATTTGGGATGTAATTTTTAAAATTGAGATATTATGTGATATATATGACCGTGTGGGGTCCTATGTAATATTGATAGCCTTGAATACATGTGAATAATTGTATTATGATCTTAAAATTCTTAATGTGGTACCATTGGAGTATTTTAATTGTATTCATACTTTATTGGCATATAAAACATATTGAAATTCATAGATAAAATGGAATAGTGGATATTGGCTCACATGGTTGTGGAAATATATCATTATGGTTGGTTGTGAAAATAAATCATCTGGTTAGCTGTGGAAATACTTATTCCTCATATTATACTTATTCACGAAATATTGGCACTACCGTGGCAACACCTGAGTAACACTCTCCCCGAGAGATGTGATGGGAAAGAGATATTATAACACCTCATAAAACCCTGTCTGAAGGATGTACTAACAAGGAGATATAATATATATGGATTTTATATGGGTTGAAGAACCCCCTTGGGTCCTGTATTAGGATGATTGCCTCCGTAGGTGTATACGAGAATCGTACGATAATCTCACAGATGGTGCGACGCCACGTGCAATATCATAACCATACACATTGGACTTACTTTATTGTATTTTTATTGTGTTGTAATGCCATAGTTACTTGCTATCTATGTAATTATCTTATCTTCTTTTACTTGTATTTGATGATCTTGTATGTGCATGTTTCCTCTTATTCTACTTATATGTGCTATAAGGTAAACTTGTGTTCTATCTTAGTGTGATGTTCAATATATATAATATATTAGAACTATTAGTGCAAGAGGCGTAGGCTACTGTTGTGGGACATTTTTTGATTGCAAGTGATGTGCCCTTAGTATGTATTTTGTATGCTTTATTTTCTACTTTGCTCAGTCAGCCTATGACACCTACTGAGTATAAGTGGACCGTACTCACTCCTACTTTACCATTTTGGTGCAGTTTTAGGTTTGGGTGCACCTCAAACTAGTTGATTTCGAGTGCCTTCAGATTACTCAAGGTAGCGGTTGGACATTCATACGTCCTGAGTTCACCTCTATCTTTCTGTATTAGTTATATCTTTATTAGTATTCGGAGATAGATATTTTTCCTTTGTGGTTATTTTTCTGATGTATTTGACTCCTGGATTGTATTATTAGTTCTTACACTATTGACATCATGTTTAGGGAATGATTGGTGTTTTGTATAAATTCTTTTTGCATTGTTATGATTACTTGTATGGTTCGGCTTCATTTTAGAAGCCTTACCTTAGGGTATTTATGTTATTTCCTCTTTTTGTATCAGTTTGGGTGATAGGTTTACTTGTCAAGGTATGTCGCGACTAGATCTATCATGACCCTCATTTTTGGGTCGTGATAATAAATATACATCCTCTTGTCAATATGAGGATGTGCCTACAAAAATAGAATTGAGAATCATACTCGGATGATGATAATAAAAGGCAATGGGACAACAGTATAGGGAAAATAAGGGTGTAGAAGATTTTGTATGATTTTTAAAGTAGGGAAGGAATAATAGTTGGTCCTCTATGGCTTAGCCATGTGGATTTGAATTTATTTTTTCTAGTGCTTTAGGATTTGAGTAGAGCACTCCTATTAGTTGAGACTTTGCCTTGTAACATATTTGTTGAGTGTTTTTCCAAACTTTTTTTAACCATAATTGAATTTTTATTTAGGTACAATGATTCAATTTTCCTTTTGGTAAAGGATAACATATTCTCCATATTTAGTCGATTCTTGTTTTTGTATGCAAAGATTATAGACTCTATAAACAAAGGCTCCATTTTTATAGCTAGGTAGCATACACAATGTAGTCCTAGGGATTTTAGAGTTGTTTGGGGGGAGAATTTGTGAGACACAAGTGTTACTGTGTCACTTGTGTGCCTCTCTTTTATTCTAGTGAATTGTGTGAGGTTGTCTCTCTCAATATTTTGTACTCTTTTTAAATAGGGGATTTCTCATCTTCTCTTGTGGATGTAGGTCGATTGATCAAATCACATTAAATTATTGTGTCTCATTTGGTGTATTTCTTGCATATCATCATATGTGGCATCTTCCGAGGCTTGATTTATTAGATTCTGCATGACACTGATTATTTTGAGCCCAACAATTGGTATCAGAAGGGGTTTCTACACATAATCAATTATTAAGTTATCTTCATCATTTTTAACAAAGTATGAAATAGAGAAATTTGATGGAGATCTAGTTTCAGTCAATAGAAGATTAGACTGAGGTCGTTCCTAGTGCTGCAGGGGTTATGGAAGGCAATTTAGGAGACTTTTTCAGATGAGTTAAAAAGAATTAGAGATAGCAGAACTAAAGGAGAGGTATTTAAGTGTGATTGTTATGAGAATTATAGATAATGTTCTTCGAGAAATTATTGAAAAGGAATCTGCAGCAATGACATAAAAGAAGTTGGAAGATCTATACTCTAGGAAATCGCTAACAAATCACCTCTACTTGAAAAAAGTTTGTATAGTCTTTGTATGAATGAAGGTACACTGATTAAACCTCATCTTGATGATTTTGATTCAATTACAATGGACTCAAAGAATGCGGATATCAAAATTAATATAACGATCAAGCCTTGATCATGTTATGTTCTTTACCATCATCTTACGATACTTTTGTTGATACATTGCTATATGGGAAAGATAGTATCTCACTTAATAATGTTAGTATTGCATTAAAATCTAAAGAATTGAAGAAAAACTTCTTGGATAGTAGAGCTAAGGGCAAAGGTCTCATGAGTAGGGAATGAATACAATAGAAAGACTTAATAGGAAAAAATCAACTGCTAGATTGAAGTCTGAAGCAAGGAAGCAAACTGCTATAACTGCAGGGAGCAGGGTCTCTACAGAAAAGATAGTCCTAAAAACGGATCAAACTGAAGAAAAAATAGAAACAACCTACATTTGTTTCATGGTAAAAGGTGAATCAAGTGAGGTAAGACCTTATAGTTGTCATAACTACAATATTTTGAATCAAATCAGGATATGATTACTGATGAGTTTCAAAAAGTTATTGATGAATACAATAAACTTGCTCAAGAAAAGAAAAATTGGAAAGCTCGATTAAAACAAAAACTTGAAGAGGAACGAAGGAAATGGCAAATTAAACTTGAAGCATATCAAGTTGAAACTGACTTACTTCAAGAAGAGCTTGATGATGTAAAAATGCAGTCAAATAACATTAGAAAATCACCAAGTCACAGTTCCATTAGATCAAATTCTTTTAAAATAAACTCAAGTTCCTTATCAAGTTCATTTGAATCATCTAAAACATCCTTCTCTTTTCAAGAACTAGTCTGCTATACTTGCAGAAAGAGAGAGCACAAATTGTATAGTTGCGAACAAAGGTCTAAAGGTTTATGGGTTTGGAGATCTAAAGGAAGTACCTCTAACCCTCAAGGACCCAAGACCACTTGGTTACCTAAAAAAAATTTTTTTCTTATTTTTCTAGAACACATCTGCAAAAACTATAGAAAAGGAATGTAGGTCATCGATAGCAGATGTTCCAGACATATGAACGTAAAGTAAGAAAACTTAGTATCTCTAAAGAAAATAGAATAAAGATCAGTCAGATTTGGTGACAACGCCAAAGGTTATGTCATTGGAGTTGTCTTAGTAAAGTTCAACTCCTCATGCAAAATCATACAAGTTTATCTCGTAGATGGACTCAAACAGAACCTACTCAGTATCAGTCAACTGTGTGATACAGTATTTGGAGTCTTCTTCAAGCCAAAACTGCTCCACCAAACATGAAAAAAGAGACATTTCTCTTATCTGTGAACATATTGATAATATTTATGTTCTGAATAAGCCTAATTTTGCTACTCTAACCTGACTCACTTTGCAAACCAATGACACCTGGTTGTGGCACAGAAAGATTTGGCATGCTAGTATGTGTGTCATCGAGAAACTCTCCAGACTTGAACTGGTGAAAGGTTTACCAAAACTCAAGTTTGAAAAGGATCACATCTGTGATGCTTTTCAATTAACGTGGACATCATTCAAAGTCAAAGACATTGTCACTACTACCAAACCCCTTCAAATAATATACATGGATCTGTTTGGCCGTACTAAAATTACAAGTATTGGTGAAAAAAGATATGTCCTTGTTATTATAGATAATTATTCTTGTTTTACCTCGGTAATATTTCTTGCTCATAAACATGAAGCTCTTATGAATTTTGAGATCCTTTTAGCAAAGTACAAAGAGAAGCAGAACACTTCATCACCTATATTAACAGTGGTCATGGAGGAGAATTTGAAAACTACGCGTTTGAGGAATACTGTACTCAGAATGGGTACTCTTAAAAATTCTCATCCCCTCTATCTCCTTAACAAAATGGTATGGTAGAGAGAATGAATCAATCTCTTTAGTAAAATTCAAGAACCATGCTGCTATAACAAAACTCACCAGATTACTTCTGGGCAGAAGTAGTAAGCACAACATATTACATCATCAACAGATATCTCATTAGACCAATTTTGAAAAAGACTCCTTATAAGCTATGAAGAGGTAAAAAACCTAATATTAGCTATTTTCATCCTTTTGGAAGCAAGTGCTTCATCCATAACAATGGTAAGAGTAACTTTGGAATGTTCGACCCATGAAGTGACAAAGGTATTTTTCTTAGGTACTCTCCCACTAGTCGTGCTTATAGAGCCTATGATAAATGAATTCTATGTGTCAAAGAATCTATGAATATTGTATTTGATGAGTGTCATCACTCTCCTATGAGTTTGAGTTTTGATGAGGAACATGCAAATGATGTATAGCCAGGAGTCAAAATAGATCCAACTCCTAAGCTATCAACTGATGAGTCGACTACAGTAAATCAAGAGTTAACTCCCACTGATAAGTCAACTAAAACCAACATTCTTAGAGAATGGAGACACAATGCAAGCTTTCTAAATAAATTTATCATAGAAAATCTAGATAATAAGATACAAACAAGAGCTTAATTAAGAAATCAAGAATATGTTGCTCGTGTCTCAAATTGAGCACAAAAAAGTTGATGAGAAACTTCAAGATGAGTTTTGGGTTGATTGTATGAAGGAATAATTAGTACATTTTGAACAAAATAATGTAATGAATCTCATTAAAAGTCTCACAAACTGCTCAATTATCGAAACTAAATGGGTCTAAAGAAATAAACTAAGTGAAGAAGGTGAGGTTATTCGAAATAAAGACAAATTAGTAGCTCAAGGCTACTCTGAATAGGAAGGTATAGACTACTATGAAATATTAGCTTCTATAGTGAGGTTAGAATCTATTCAAATCTTATTAGCCATAGCATCTTTCAAACGTTTTAAACTATATCAAATCAAAGTAAAAAGTGACTTTCTAAACGACTACATTCATGAATAGGTTTATGTTAAGAAACCTCCTAGTTTTGAATATCCTTGTTATCCAAATCATGTGTTCAAACTTTTAAAACCACTTTATGGTATCAAGCAAGCTCCAAAAGCTTGGTATTAGTGGCTAAGTACTTTTCTTCTATATAACAATTTTCAAAGAGAAAAAATTGATACAACTCTTTTCACTCAAAAGCTTGACTCTAACTTATTGTGCAAATTTATGTTGATGATATTATTTTTGGAAGCTCTAACATCTCTTTGTGTGAGAATTTTGTAAATCTGATCAAAGGAGAATTTGAAATGAGCCTCACGGGAGAACTCACATTCTTCTTAAGGTCACAAATCAAACAAACCTCCAAAGTTACCTTCATAAGTTAAGATAAGTACACCAGGGAGCTCATTAAAAAATATGGAATGGAAAACGGGAAAGCTTTTAGGAGTCTAATGAGTCCTTTAAAAAAATATGGATTTGGTTGCATCCGAGAAAGATGTTGTTGAAAAGATGTACAGAGGAATGATTAGATCCCTACTCTACCTAACTGCTAGTCGATCGGAAAATATATTAAGGTATATTAATGTACAAGGTTCCAGTCGACTCCCAAATAGTCCCACGTAACTTTCGTCAAGATAATCATTCGCTATCTAATTAGGATACAAGACATTGGACTATGTTATCCTTACTCCTCAAACTTTGATCTAGTTAGCTGTTCAGATGTTGATTGTGTAGGTGTCAAAAGTGATAGAAAAAAGCACAAATGGAATATGTCAGATTCTTGGTGATGCCCTAATTTCATGGTACAACAAGAAACAAACGACAGTCGCCCTATCAACTATTGAAGCAGAATACATAGCAATTGGAAATTGTGGAACTCAAATCTTATGGATCAAGAATCAATTAATTAATTTTAATTTATATTTTGAGTCTGTGACTATTATTTGTGATAATGCAAGTTCTTTTAGTTTGTCAAAATATACGGTGCATCATTCTAGGGCTAATCACATAGACATTAAATATTATTTTATTCATGATCATGTAAAAAGTGGTGATTTGTCCTTACAATTTGTTGATTCTAAAAGTCAACTTGCTGATATATTTACAAAACCCTTACCTGAAGTGAGATTTTTCTTTTTAAGGAAAAAATGTGGTGTATTATGTATTAACGATCTTTAAATGTTTACAATCTTTTATTTTGGTGTAAAAAATCTCTTGTATATTTTTTTGTCCATATTTTAAACCCTCTGACTCTAGTCTTTTCCTTTGTAATCCATTCTCTTTTCACACCACCTTTGCCTCTTTCCCTATTATTACTGTCTTTTTCACCCTTTTAACTTACCAATACTCCTCCTCCTTTTTGTCTCTACTGTCACATCAGTTCACTACACCCCGCTTCAACTCCCACTTCTTTATCTTCTCTATTTTTCCTTTTATACCCCTCTACCTCTATCTCATTTCCCATGACTAGAACATGATCTATGGCTAATCTATCTAAACCCTCTCCAAACTAAATTTCTGACAACCTTGACCCAGTTCTTATCTCTAAGTCCTTCAATGAAGCCCCTTCCCACTCCCTTAAGTTAACTGTCTCCAAATAATGATCCGCTTCAAGCCTTAACTCCTCTTTCAAGAAATGTCAGCCATCTCTTCTAGACTCTCTTTCTCTAGAGGACATGCACAAGTTCTAGACTTACGCTCAAAGGTAGAAGTTTCTTACCTTA
Organism: Capsicum annuum; assembly: GCF_002878395.1. Classification (NCBI taxonomy): domain Eukaryota; kingdom Viridiplantae; phylum Streptophyta; class Magnoliopsida; order Solanales; family Solanaceae; genus Capsicum; species Capsicum annuum. The sequence continues at coordinate 48,886,595 of NC_061113.1, read as the reverse complement.
AGAAATTTCTCTATTATACGTAGACGGATTATCAGTCTCTCTCGGTTAAAGAAGTCCTATTGCAATGTAAGTACTTTTTTCAAATCCCATGATCTGCCTATGATTTTCTGTTTATATAGTTTGGAAGTGTTTGAAGATCCTATTTGCATGTTCTAAGCAAATCTTCGCCTATCCCAAGATAGTGACGAATTGGAAACCATGGTACTGGGAACTCGCTTAATTTTTAATGATTTTCTATTTCAAAAAGTTTTTGAAACTAAGTTTTCTGGAGTCATTCCTTCTATGTATGGCACTTGGTCGGAAAATTTTGAAGTCAATTTTGAAGAAGCCAAGAAAGCTGTATGATACCCCGATATGAATAGTTCCTCTTTTGGTCCTATGTCCCTCAGCTTTAAAAATAGAATTTTGGCTCACATCATTGCGACTACTTTAATTCCTCAAAAGTGATCTCTCATTAATGTAACATGCCAAGATGTGTTTGTTCTCTACTGCTTGATTAAAAGGTACAAAATCAATTGGGGTACCTGGATCCCCAAATACATATTAAAAAGTATCATCGATTTTCACGCCTCAGCTAGTTTTCCCTATGGATTGCTTATTACTAGAATTCTTCTTCACTATGGAATTGATCTCTCTGCTTATCCAGTGGTAGAAGTCTCTGCCATATATGATTCCAAAAATTTTACAAGCATGGGATATATTCTACTAGAAAATGAATGGTGCAAAAAAGAGATTGCCAAAACCCGGCTAGATACACCCAAGGTAAGTAAATCCATGACTAACCCTATACTTTCTGCAGCTAAGGAGATTGAGGATATTAAATATATGCTTATAACTATCGAGGAAGGGATATTAGGTCTCCAGGAGTCGACTACTATGCTTATACAATTGAGTAGAGAGACCAATACCGACATAGGTAAGGTACGACTCTTTCTTGATGGTTTTAAATAGGAAGGAGTAAATCTGTTCAACAGGGTATTTGTACAGGTTGAGTAGGATGAAAAGAGATATTACAAAATTTGTAGCTAAGTGCTTTACATGTCAGCAGGTTAAGATTGAGCATCAGAAGCCTAGTGGTTCCATGCAGGTGTTTAGTATACCTACTTAGAAGTGGGAAAAAGTAAATAGGGACTTCGTGATGGGTTTGCCTCATACTCATCATCAACATTATTCAGTTTAAGTTATTATAGATAGAATGACAAAGTCAACTTATTTCCTTCTAATTCATACCTCTTATTCAGCCAAGGATTATGCCGAACTCTATATTAGGGAGTTATTAGATTACACGATCTCCCATTGTCTATTATATCAGATAGAGGTACCCATTTTACCGCTCATTTTTGGAAAACATTCCAAAAGATTCTAGGTACCCAAGTTTATCTCAGTACAACCTTTGATCCCCAGACAGATGGTCAAGCAGAAAGGACCATATAGACTTTAGAAGATATGTTGTGAGTATGTGTAATTGATTTCAAGGGTATTTAGAATGACCACTTGCCTTTGATTGAGTTTGCATAAAACGAAAGCTATCATTAAAGTATTAATATGGCTCCATTTGAAGCTCTCTATGATAGGAGATATATATCTCCAATCGGCAGGTTTGAAGTGGGAGAGGCCGCAGTAACAGGGCTTGACTTGGTATTCAATACCTTATAGAAAGTCCATTTGATCAGATAAAGGCTCAAGATACCTCAGAGCCGATAGAAATTGCATGCAGATGTGTACAAAAAAGATCTTGAGTTTGATATTAATGATCTTCTTTATTTGAAATTCTCTCCCATGAAGGGAGTGAAGCGGTTTGGCAAGAATGGAAAGCTCAGTCCCCGATATGTTGGTCCCTTCAAAATTCTCAGTCGCTTTTATAAGGTAGCTTATGAGCTTGAATTTCCTTCAGATCTAGCCTCAATCCATCCAGTGTTTCATGTCTCCTTGCTTAAGAAATGCATAGGTGACCTAGCAGTTGTAGTCCTTATAGAGGGCATAGACATTCAGAATAACCTCTTTTATGAAAAGATTTCAGTTAAATCCTTGACTACCAGACTCACAGACTAAGGACCAAAGAAGTTCCTCTAGTCAAAGTTCTTTGGTAGAATCAGTCCGTTGAGGGAGCTACTTGGGAAGCAGAAGCAGACATGCAGACTAAGTACCCTCACCTTTTCTCCGCAAACTCAGACTCGGCCCAAGGTAATAGCTTTCCTTAAAGCTTATTGATTTTCATGTTCAAATTTTAGTTACATCTTGGTATTCAGTTTCATACTCAGATTTCCATTTTAAGTTTGGTATCAATTACCATTGCATATTCAGTCATGTGTTCATGCATCATGTCAATCATGTATTCATCCATCAGATATGCATGAACAAGTAAATCATACTCCCAGTCATGCATCCATGTATCAGCCAAGTCATGAAATCATGCATCAAATATGCATACTCAGTATGAATCTCAGTAAATTAGTAACGTCAATTATGTACTTATGTTTCAGTTGTTCATGATTAGAATATACTTCAGCTTATTATTTCTCCCATCTCAGTTAGTCTCATTCAAGGACGAATGTTCCTAAGGGGGAGATATTAGTTTGACTCACCTGCTAATTATTCAAATTTGAAAATATTTGGTTGTCCCATTTATGCTTATGTGAGGGATAACAAACTTGAGTTAGGGGCAAAGAAGTTCATATTTCTAAGGAATGCAACTAGAGTGTACCAAAAGACTCTAGAGTTAATTCATATTAGAGATGTGATGTTCAATGAATTAGCCTCACTAGACAATTAAAAGGAGGCAGTGATAGCGGAAATAGATTGTGGTGTCAGTGACCACATAAAAGCTAGAAATTAACTCTCCACTAGTTTATCCAATAGTTCAAAAATAGAGCAGGGGAAAAATATTAATCAAGATGATAATGTTGATGCACTTGTACAACAACAATTGTATAGCATTACAACAAGTAGAGATAAGAGAGTGATCAACCAATCAAAGAGGCTTGCAGATATAGCTGATAAAAATCTTCTTGGATATGCAAATTTTGTTGAATTTTCTTTGTTAGTCATAGAGACCATTGATGTTATTAATCCTATTAACTTTAAAAAATCTATTTCTAGCGCAAAAAGAGATCGATGGATTGATGGTATGGGTGAAGAAATTGTGTCACTCAAAAGAAATTAAACATAAAGGTTTGGTTTATTTATAAGTGGACAAAAGATAGTTGGATTAAAGGGGGATGTTGATGTGAAGAAATTATCTACACATGGTAATCCCATAGATATGATGACCAAGTCAGTCCTGACCAATAAGTTTAGGCATTGCCTAGACGTGTGTGTAGTACTCAGTGAACTCTTTCGGGGGTCTGAAAGTAAGGCAAAGAAATAGTGTTCCTATTGATGAAGGAAATTCAAGGCAATTGAAATATTTGTTAGTTATGTCTTGAATTTCGGCCTTATATATTTTGTGAAACTCATAATTGCTATTGGTTTAGGAGATCCTTTGTCCTAATAGATTTGAGAAAAAAAATACAGTCTTTGTAGGATTGGGAGAAACATTTTCTTATGGGTTTGGGACTATTTTGGGATCAATATATAGGGGATATAGTTGGGGATTTTAAAGAATTATACACTTTTTTTTCTTTCATAGTAGAAAACTCTCTCTGTTTTTGATTTGAGGAATAGGTCTAGATGAACCTTGTTAATCCTTGTTGTTTTGTGGGTACAAAATATGTATTAACACAAAGAACTTCAACACTAAGTTCAAGAACAACTCCAAGAACTATAAAGAAGTTCAAACAACTCTAAACACAAGTTCAAATAATTTATGACCTATCATAATGAAGTTTCTACGATATTTTGGAAAATAGCAAAACCATAAGAAAGAGATGAAGAAAGAAATAATAGAATCAAGTCTACCGAATTCACAGTATGTTCTTAAAAAATTTATCCCTTGAAGTACCCGAGGTTAAAGGAATATATCCTCCCAGGATAAAATAATTCACTTTAAAAAATAGTGTTACCTCATTTTCTGGAAAACAAACTCACTCAATAATTGAAAGATCACACTTGATTTTCTTAAGAAGAAGATGTTTTTCACTTAAAAATTTTGTACCTTTACTTGAGAAAAAATTCAGGTATGTAAATCCAAAAAGTGGTGCTTCAGAATGAAGAAATAGTTCACAAATAAGTATACTATTTTGAAATGATGTTTATATGACCCACCTAAGCACGCATGTGGACCGTATGCGGCCAAAGGTTGTTATTTTTCAATTTCCAAAAACTTCTGCATTGACCTGCATGGAACTTGCACTGACATCTATATTGGCAGGTCATAAGGTACTCCCGAAGGTCATGTATCTGTTACCAAAAAGTGCCTCGATAGGTCATGTCTCTTTGAGGTACGTTGTGACATCCATTCGCACATTCCATGTGCATCCACAAATGAAGAACATATTTTATATCAAATTTTTAGATTAAAAAATTCACTAATACCTAAGTTTCAAATGGATTTTGTTTGAAAGGATAATCTCTCGATCGATTATTTTTCAAATTTAAATCCAAATGTAAAGCCAAAGCCGAGTTAAGAGAGCGATGACGATGATAGTACGAGGCTTGTCTTGTTCTTGCCTCACTATCCATATGAAGGAATGCTTCTCAATATATGTAAAAGAAAGTTCCTTTCTCCCACCAATATGGGAGAACTTTACTCCCTATAAGTGAAAACACAATTCACTTTTCTCTCTATTTGTTTCCTTCATTTTCTATTTATATTTACACTTAAAACCCAACAATCCCCGACATGAATGGGGTGGGGGAATGACTATTTTATAAAATATTTAGGGATAGGTGTGTGATCTACAAGCAAAGAATAATTGCATCTGGATAAATAGGTTTCCCTTTGAACTTTCCATAGTGAACTTACATCAGATGCACTCGGTCAATCAGTAGTTGTAATATCTTTGAAACATTAAAATTTAATGTACACCTAGATAACACAATTCACATAACTATCCTTTTACCATTTATGATTCTCAAGGTTTCGTTCATTTCATCCATGAACATGACCTGTTCTCATGAGAGCTTAGAGAATAAGCCTTTACAATCAGAATAAACCTTTACTATCATTCTCCTTGAAGCGACTTTCACTTCACCCTCAAATAGGTAGTTCCTAATTGTTTAATATGATAGATTAAACTATTTTTTCAAACCTGCTAAACTTATAGACCATTAAAAAACTTTAAACCATAAGCCTTATCCTTATTTCCTAAACATTGTCTTTGTTATGATAATGGATTGAGTATATTGACAATGTTGAACCATCAGTCCTTATCCTTGTTTTTTGAACATTGTCTTTATCATGAGAACGGATTGATTATATTGACCATGTTGAACCATCTGTCACAACTTTGTTTGATCTCCTTGAACCTAGCTCTTGGGATCTTCAGTCTGCTAGGTAGAATTACCGCCATGATGACTTGTCCTAGGACAGTAGCAAACCCGAATTACTAAAGTGGGTTCAATTAGTACATATGAAAGATGGTGATGGCAAATAATGCAAGTAGCATCGAGCACAATAAACATTTGCCCACTAATTTATTAAAGTATTTATTTTTTTAGGTTAATAATGTAACCTAAAAAAAGACTTTTTTAAACAATAAAAGTCTAAACACGTTTTTTATTAACAAAGTTTAGAAAAAGATTGTAGTAGTCCATAATAGTAGTCATTGTATTACATTACTTATAGTATTTTGTTCTCTGATTTCTTGTACTATTTATTGCTTTGTGTAGTTTAATTATTGCATTAACTTATTGTAGTATTGTAATCTGCTATCTGTTCTTTTTTCTCGTTTTGTGTTGTTTCTTATACTTTTATTACTTCTTTTTTTAGCGTACTATTATTTATAGTCAAAGGTTTATCAAAAAAAATCTCTCTACCTTAATGGTAGAGGTAAGGTATTGGAATACTCTACCCTCAGCGCACCCCATATTGTGGAACTACAATGGGTATAATTGTGTTGTTGAGAAAAAAAAAAAAAAACTTAAAACGAACCTATTTTCATTTATTTTAAATAAATTTAAGTAAGGGAAAAGGGTCAAAAATTTCCCTCTACTTTCATTAATTGATTATGTTTACCCCGTCAAATATACCCTCACGGTTAATAAAGTTATCAAACGTACCCCTCACTTTAATATTTTTTTCACCTTAACAAGTTAAGAGCCATGTGACTTGATAATTTAGGTGAGGTGCACATTAAGTGGCATGCCACCTCAACATATGATTTTTCTCTCCTTTTTCCTTTTAACTTTTTTTCATAAAATTTTATTAATGTACTTTAATTTATTGATTTAAAAAAGAATATTCAAAAAAATTTACAGCAGCCACCCACCCACCCCACTATTTTTTTTTCGATGAACTTCTACCACTGTATCACCGCACCACCACAGTTTCAGCAACAACAACAAACAAAACCTCACCGTTGCCTATTTCTATTTCCGTTTGACCATCTTTTCCATTTTTCATATCAAACCATTTCTAGAAATGCTATGTGAGCTAGCTTCTTCTTTTGAATGTTTTTTTATTTGGACATTTATGTTTATTAATTTTATCATAGTTCTTAAATTTTTTAATTAACACAGTTGAGCTCGGGGTGTTAAAGATTTGATTTTGATAATATTGTCTCAATTTTTTAAAAACCTTGGGTTTAATGTTGTATGTTTTTTTTCATTTTATGTATTTTGATATCAAGAAATTAGGAGTTGATCCAAACCAGGCTGCGTACCATTAATTTTTTTTGAATATTTTAATTTTTGGAAATTAATAAATTAAAAGGGAAAAGGAGAGAAAAATCAAATGATGAGGTAGCATGTCATATGGCGTCCACCTCACCAAAAATATCAAGCTACATGACTCTTAACCTGCTGAGGTGGAAAAATGTTAAAGTGAGGGTAATGTTTGATAACTTTATTAACGGTAGGAGTATATTTGACCCTATAGTTTAAATAAGGGAAAACATAACCAATTAATGAAAGTAGAGGGACATTTTTGACCCTTTTCCCTTAAAGTAAATCAAAAAATAATATGTAATTTCAATGAAAAATAGTTGCATGTTTTAATATAAAAAAAAAACTATGAAAGAGAGTACCAAAATTCAATTAAAAAGTTAAAATTTTTTGAGTGAAGTTGATTTTAGATTTTTGTTGAATTCGGGTAAGAAAACAAAAAGTACAAGATGATAGAAATATAAAGATACTAAATTTACTAAGTACCAGCAAATATAATTGGCCAATTCTTTTTGATTTTATTTGGTAACATGATTAGTCAATTGACTAAACCAACAACAGCAAAAAGTGAATTGAACTTGTATACTCCCTGTGGACCGAACTCCCTTGACCGTTGCTCCACAGAAAGGCTTTGTTCATTATGGGTTAAAAAATTTTCTTATATTCAAAGTTCATAATATTTTTTCCTTATATAAACAGTATTTTTTTCAAACAAGGTGGTTCATTTGAACCCACTTATATCCACGTGGGTCCGCCTTTATACTAGGCTTTAAACTCATTTTCTTCGATGATCTCTCAACTTTCACTTTAGTTAGGCCTTTTGTTAGTGGCTCCGACACATTATCTTTTGACTTTACTGAGTCAATCATGACAATTCCACTAGAGAGTAGTTCTCAGTTGATATTATTTCTTCATCTTTTATGACAAGATTTATCGTTAGACATCATGCTCTCCGCCCTACCTATTGCATTTTGACTATCATAGTGTATGCATATTGGTGTCAAAGGTTTAGGCTAATAAGGAGTATCTTCCAAGAAATTACGAAGCCATTTAGCTTCTTCAACAACTTTATCTAATGTGATAAATTTATATTCCATTATAGAGTGGGCAATACATGTCTATTTGGATGATTTTCAAGAGGCTTCTCCTCCAGTTTAAATACATATCTCCTCATCGATTTTACTTCATTCGATCCAGTGATCCAATTTGCATTACTGTATCCTACCATTTCCGTTGGGTATTTCTTATAATGGAAAGAATATTCCTGAGTATATTTTAGATACCCCAAAACTCTTTCGTATGTCTTTCATAGCAAACTTGCTCTTAAGCATTTGATTTATAGTATTAATGTTAGAAAGGTCTCTACTGATGATCAATATATCATCTACATATAAATGGATAATGACTTTGTAATTTGGAGTGTCTTTAATGTGAAAAAACAACAAGAACAACATACTCGGTGTATTCCATAAAGTGGAGTCTGGGAGGTTAAAGTGTATACAGTCCATACTACTATCTCAGATGAAGTAGTCAGAGTGTCTTTAATATAAACACATTTATCACATTTATTTATCTTGAAGTCGTTTGCCAACATGGTTTGGTCAAACATTGCATGCCACTATTTCAGTGCTTATTTTAGTCCATAAAGTGACTTAACAAGTTTACACATATTTGTTTCTTTACCAGGAACCACAAACCCTTGGGTTATTCCATATAAATAGTTGTTATCTTTGGTATTGATGAGTATGTGTCAAAATAATTGAGGCCTTGTTTTTGTGTAAAACCTTTCACAACAAGTCTTGCCTTGCATTTGTCAATTGTACCATCAACTTTTATTTTTCTTTCGAAGATTCATTTAGAACCTAAAGGTTAATTTCTTGGAGGAAGATCAATCAACTCCCAAGTATGGTTGCTCATGATTGAGACCCATTTTCAAGAAAAAATATTACAAAATCTAATTCAAAGAAATTCAATGACCTTTTTCTCTTACTACCCCTTGAATTCTCTTTATTAATTACATTCTCCTTTGGTTCTTCCCTAGATCGTTTAAATCCTTCACTAGACAACTCATGTATAGTCTTATATGGATAAATATGTTCAACGGATAACTATGTTCAAAGAACTCAAGACTATCTGATTCAATTACCATATTTTTCATGAATATCCAGATGTTTGAGTTTATGAGCCACATGTTTTACTGCTTATAGGATATCTAATAAAAACACGGTCCACAGTCGTTGGTCCTATTTTTACCCTTTTAGGTATAGAAATTTAGATAGACCCCCCCCCCCCCCCACACACACTTTGAAGTATTTCAAATTGGGTTTCCTTCCTTTCCATTTTTCATATAGAATAGATTGTGTCTTGCTATAGCACTCTATTGAGTATTCAGCTTGCTGTAAAGATAGCTTCCCCCCACAAGTTTTATGGTAAATCTAAACTTATAAGAAAGGCATTAATCATTTTCTTTTTCGTTTGATTTTTTTTTTTGTAATTTAATTTGATTGAGATAAATATTAGGCAATTGGTTGATGGACAATTACATTTTTTATACATATCTCGGTCAAAAAAAATTCATACTCTTCACCCCTATCACTTCTTATCATTTTGATCTTTTTATCTAATTAATTTTCAACGTCAGTTTTATAGCCTAAATTCTTCTATTATTTCATCCGTACTATTCAGGAAATAAACATAACAGTATCTAGTGCAATCATCAATAAAAATAAAATATTTTTTTCCACCACAAAATGGTGTTGACTTCATATCACAAATTTCTTTGTAAATTAAGTCTAAGGGATTGAAATTCCTTTCAACAGACTTATACGGATGCTTAGCATACTTAGATTCTACACATGTTTTACACTTTGATTTATTTCACTCAAAGTTAGGCAAAACTTATAAATAAATCAGTATTTGCTAGATTTTATAATTGACATATCCTAAACGTTCGTGCCACAATTCATTTAACTCAAGTAAGTAAGAACAAACAGAACTTTTATTCATATCAATTTTCATTACATTGATCTTAAAAAGACCATTGGTGAGGTAACCTTTACCTACATACACTTTTCCTTTACTAATTACAACTTGTCCGAAATAAATAAACACTTGAATCCATTCTTAGGTCGAAGTGAAATAAAAAGAAGTTCTTTCTCAACTCCAGAATATGAAGGAAGTTGTTTAGTGTCACCACCATGCTCGATGTCATCTTCAAGAAAATCTTTCCTATTTCTTCAACCTTTGCTGTATCAAAATTTTCCATGAATATCTTCACATTAGCTTGCGACAGAGCATATGCTGATAATAGATCTTTGTTGGTACACATATAACGACTGTTACCAAAATAAATTCACCACTCTCTTGAATTTTCAATTAGATTACACTGTGAACATATAGCACACAGATCGTCCACATTTATTTTGGATTCAGCCATGTTTGCTTGATCCTTTTTTTGCCCTTCTTCAGAGCCCAACAATATACAGACTTGTGGCTAACTTGACCATAGTTAAAGAAACTTCCTTTGAACATCTTCTTAGGAAGATTGCCTTGTTGTCCTGATGCTTTCTTTCTTTTCTATGATTTAGTGGGTTTATCTTCCATAATGTTTGTTTCACTTATTAAGGAATTCCTATGAGACCTTTTTTTGGTTGTCTTGTTTTCCTCTTTAATAGACATCTCCTTGCATTTATGCTTTAAGTAGTATTTGAAGTCTTTCAACAAAGGTGATAAATTCTCGATTATAAAAGCTACTTAAAAAGCCTCATTCATAACCACACATTCAACTAAAGTCTAAAACTTTAAACAACTTATTTCTAGTTTAATGATGAATTTTTTATGTTCTACTAATTACTAATTGAATGAACTTTAACTCATGATGATGTTTTTATATCTTTAAATCACTATTAAGTTCAAACAAAGTAGAAAGACAAAAACTTTAATCTCCAAAAATCAAAATTAAAATTATTATATTTAAATTCCTTAAAATTATTGTTTTCTGGGTACAAAATCTGTATTAACAACAAAAACTTCAACAATAAGTTCAAGAACAACTTCAAGAACTACAAAGAAGTTCATACAAATTTAAACACACGTTCAAACAATTTATGACCTATCAAAATAAAGTTTTAATTATATTATAGAAAATAGCAAAATCATAAGAAAGAGATGAAGACAAAAATGATAGAATTAAGTTCACCGAATTCAGGATGTGTCCTTATTAATCCGCATAAGTACCCGAAGTTAATGGAATATATCCTTCTATGATAAAATTATTCACTTTAGAAAATATTGGTACCTTAAGTTTTCTTAACAACGAACTCACTCAACAATTTGAAGATAATACTTGAGTTTTGTTTTACAAAGAAGAAGATATTTTTCACTTCAAAAATCCTTACCCTTACTTGAGTTAAAATTTAGGTATATATAGAGAAAAGGTGATGCTTAAGAAAGAAAACAATGGTTTACGAAAAAGTACATTATTTTTATATGACGCTAGTCTGCAACCTTCCCTGCATGCGCGTCATTATTTTATCAATTTGCAGAAACTTCTACACAGACCTGTGTAGCACCTACACGGGCATCTAACTCTTCAGGTCACCAAGTACGTTCTCAGTTCATATATCTGTAACCAAATAGTGCCTCAAAGTGTTATGTCCATTCAAGGTGAATTGTGACATGCGTCTTCACATGCCATGTGCGTCCATAAATGGAGAAAATATTTTCTCAATTTTTTTGTTAAAACTTTTCCAAATCTGAAGTTTCAAATGAGTTTTATCTAAAAAGACAATATCTCAATCAAACCAAATCCAAAATTGAGCGAACGATGATGACGACGATGACACGAGGATTGTATTGTTCTTGACTCTTTATCCACAAAAAGGAATGCTCCTAAATATAAGCATAAGAAAGTTCCTTTGTCCCACGAATGTGGGAGAACTTTACTTTCTTAAAGTAAAAACACAATTCACTTTTCCTCTATTTGTTCTCTTGATTTTTCATTCACATTTACATGTAGAAACCAACAACCCTTGTGTAATTTTTCTTCTATTTTCTTTATTTGTAATTGTGTGCAAGTTAACCTACAATATTTCTGCAATAGTATAAATAGCTTACTAGATGGATACTGTGCATTTTAATATTTAGCTTATAATATTAATTTGCTTTATATTAATTTGTTAAAAAAATATATAATGGTTGATGTTTCTCATTCATGGTAGTAAGTGACGTTAAGGACCTTAAGTGCTTTCAGTTACAATTTGGCATTTAGTTCATTTTCCTTAAGTGGAAGAGCATGCTTATTGATGTTCACTACCTTTTAGAGGCAGAACATGCTGCTTCTTAATGTCTATTGGGAGCATTTGATTCTTCATTAAGTGGAGGATGAGTTTGACCATCATTTTACTTGTTATTCATGTAACTTCCCACCATTTATGTATCCACTTTTTATCGCTTTATGACTTGTAACTCTTGTAATTCTTGTAACCTCTAGACCATTGATCTTCTCTCTTTACTATCCAGTTATTCTTCTATTTATTGCATGGAAGATTTCCTCACCTATAAATAGTGGCGGTCTAGAATATTTTTGCTAAGTATAAGAAAATATAGATTTAACAAATGTTAGAAAAAAGAGAGTTTATTAGTTGAAGGAATGTGTTCTTTTTATGGAGCTTTGAACTCAACTCTTGTCCAGAGTTTTGTTGGATTGTTCTTTCTGAGAAGACTGTTGTATCTTGGATGGGACAAGTCAAAAAGATTACCACTGGACCGGTGAAAGCATTTGTTTTAGTGGGCTTGATCTTCTTAAAGAGATTCCTCATTCAAGAAGAAGATTATTATATTTTATTTATTATTTGTATTTTTAGTTGTACTTTTATTATAATTTCAATTTTAAGGATATTCAATGACAACAACTAAAAAATCTGTGGATGTCAAGATGGAAGATCTTAATAAGCCTTTTCAGTTCAATGGTACTAATTTCAAAAGGTGAAAGGGTAACGTACTTTTATTCTTAAGTCTTCTCAATGTGTCTTATGTGTTAATGTAGATAACTCTTCCATGAATGATGAAGAGCTTATTTTCCTTCAAGAGAAAGTTGAAAAAATATGATAGTGACTTCTACAAATGTCTGTATTTTTTTTATTTAATTGTTTATCTAATAATTTTTATAATTATTATGATAGACCTTATTATGGTTCAAAGAAGATTTGAAAAGTAATGCAAAGAAAGTATGATATCGAGGAGGCTGGAGAAAAAAAGTATGCGGCTAGTAGATTTTTCCATTTTCAAATGATGGACAATAAATCAGTAGTAGACCAAACTCAGGACTACATAATAATTGTTTGAGAGATCAGGTCTGAGAAAGTCAAAATTGGAGATAAACAAATTATTTGTGGCATAATAGATTACCTTCCACCTTATTAAAAGTAATTTTAAAAAAATAAGCGCCACAAGAAAAAGGAAACTTCTCTTGAGACTTTGATAATGAGAATCCTCTTGGAAAAAGAAGCAAGGGCCCAAGATGCACTTAGCAAACAGAAGAGAACAACATCACACCAAAGGTAAATTTATCTACTTCAATAATGTTGCCCCTAAAACTGACAAAAATACTTCTTTGAAGTGTACGAAAAAAATTAAAAAAAATAATGGTAAACATCTCAAGGGCAATAATGGTGAAAATAACTAAGTAAAAAATCATGTTCAGGAAAAGGGACCGTGTTTTGTTTATAGTAAGAGTGAACATATTACTCGATTTTGCAAATTTAAAAAATATGGGCCGACACCTCAGACAAAAGTTATTGAAGAACCATTTATAGTGGTGATAACAGACATAAACATGATGGAGAATGTTGATGGATGGTGGGTTGACTCTATTGCAAACTGTCATGTCTATTATGTCAAAGACTGATTTATAATTTAAACTTCTCTTGAGGAGCCCAAAACCATCATACTTGGATATTCTCACACAACTCAAGTGCTTGGAAAGGGAGATGTCGAGTTGAGTTTTATTTCTGGAAGGGTATTAATTTTCAAATATATAATTTATACTCCTTTCATGAGATTGTCTTGTTTTCTTCTTAATAAAGCAGACTTCAAACAGATTATTGAATCTAACTAATATGTAATTTTGAAAAATAATATTTTTGTGGTAAAGAGGTATGCTTGTGATGGGATGTTCAAGCTGAATATTGAAATGGATAAAACACCTAATTTTGTTTATATGCTTTCTTCTAATAACCATTGGCATGCTCGTTTGTGTCATATTAATGATCATTATGTGGAAATCATAGGTATTTTAGAATTAATTTCAATGATCAAAATGAATTTTAAAAAATGTGAGGTTTGTAGTAAAGCCAAAATCACAAAAATGTTTCATTTTCAAGTTGAAATAAAATTGATTTATTAGAATTAGTTCATACAGACATTTGTGAATTTCAAGGAATTTTAACTTGCAGAGGAAATAGATAATTTTTCACTTTCATTGATGATTTTTCTAAGTTTACATATGTTTACTTAATGAAAAATAAAAGTGATGCTTTTGAGAATTTTAAAAATTTTATCCATAAAGTTGAAAATCAGTTTAGTGGAAAAAACAAAAAGAATATAGGTCATGAATATGTGTCAAATGAGCTCTATTCTTTTGTTAGATCATTGGGTATAATTCATAAAACTACTCCTCCTTATTATCCTGCATCTAACTGTGTAACGAAATGGAAGAATAGAACTTTGGTTGAGTTAACTAATGCCATGCTAATTGAGTCAAGTGCACCTTTAAATTTTTGGGTGAAGCTATTTTGACAGCTTGTTATGTGTTGAATCATGTGCCTCATAAGAAGACCAAATAAACACATTTTGAGTTGTCAAAAGTTCAGAATCCAAATTGGAGATATCTAAGAGTTTGGGGTTGCTTAGCCTATCTAAGGTTTATGGATCCTAAAATCTCTAAGTTGGGTAAAAAAGTTACTACTTGTTCTTTTCTTTGTTATGCTTCAAATAGTACATCTATAGATTTTTTAATCTTAAAGATAGTGTTATGATAGAATTTAGTGATGTTATTTTTCATGGATATAAATTCCCTTTTGATTTTAAAAATAGTAGGGTTCAAAAGATTGAAGAAAATATTTTATCACTATTAGTTCTTCACTTCTATTTTGAGAAATAAAGAAAATTATAATTCTGAGTTAAGAAGAAGTAAAAGAAATGGTATAGAAAAAGACTTTGGTCCAAATTATTATGTTCTTAATATTGGATAAGACTCTCTCACTTTAAAAGAAGCTTTGTCTTCACATGATGCTATTTTTCGAATAGAGGTTGTAAATGATGAAATGGAATCTTTCCAATAAAACTTTGAATCTAGTTGGTTTACCACCAAATTGTAAAACAATTTAATGTAAATAAGTCTTACATAAAAAGTTACAACCGGATGGATCTATTGATAAATATAAGGCTAGTCTAGTAGCTAAAGGTTTTAATTAACTAGAAGGCCTAGAATATTTTGATACTTTTTCTCTGGTAACTAAAATTACATCTATTAGACTCTTAATTGTTATTGCTGCAATTTTTGATTTACAAATTCATCAAATTAATGTACAAGTTGATTTTTTAAATGGATGCCTAAGTGAGGAGATTTACATAGAACAATTCAAATGTTTTGTTAAAGCAGGCCAAGAAAACAAAGTATGTAAACTTCATAAATCCTTATATGGCTTAAAATATACACCAAAGCAATGACATGAAAAGTTTGATTCCTGCATGATTGATAATGGTTTTTTAAAAAATGAGTGTGATAAGTGCATATATCATAAGTCTTGAAATAATTTGCATGTTATTATTTTCCTATATGTTAGCTCTAACATGAATATTATTGGAGAGACTAAAAATATTCTTAAAAGTCATTTTGATATGAAAGATCTTGGTGAGACAAACTTTTACTCTAGGAATAAAAGTTACTACAACATTTGATAAAATTTTCCTTGACCAGTCACATTATGTTGAGAAAATTATTAAGAAATATAATTTCCTTGATTGTAAATACATTGTAACTCCGGTTGATTCTAGTGTTCACTTGTTCGCTATTGAAAGTGAAAATGATGTTATAAATCTAAAGAAATATGTTAATTGAAAGTTTGAGACAAGTGACTGGTTGCACTAGGCTTGATATTGCATATGCAGTAGGAGTACGTCGTAGGTTTACTAGAAAGCCAGGTAATGAACATTGGCCTGCTATAATGTCATGATCCGAGACTACCCCCTTGTCGTAACACGATGTTTAGAACTACACGTGATCCCAAGCTAACCCATGTACTGGCATACTACTTGAGCAACTGATTTAAAATGCATATAAAAGCTAAATTTTCCAAGCAGAAGCATGATCATGAGATAAGCTATTTCAAAACATTGATGTTCAAAGTTTGTAATACTATAGTTTGAAAGGAAGAGGAAAACTCAAACTATATATAATGACTGTGATTGACCATCTATGAAGCCTCTATTAATACTGAACATAAGTGGTCGGGACATAACCCCTGACTATTCCTAATCAATAAATATAAATAATAAAATATATTACAGGAACTGCAACTGATGTGAGTCCTCAAAATAAGAGAACTCAACACCTACTGGCTGAATGTTGTGATTTGCCTGACTATGATCCTGAGAGTAAGCACCTGAATCTACATCGCATGAAAAATATAGGCAGAAAAGGTATGCTATCAATACTTTGGAATATACTGAGTATGTGAGATATGCATTAGTCATGAAAATACTTAAAACATGCTTTACAACTGAGAACATAAGCCATTTCCTAAAATATACATTTAGAACATATCTGTACGTAAAAGCTGGTAGTGAAATTTCTATAAATTGGGAAGCTATAGAAATATGACTATTATATTTATGTCATGAGATGAGGCTCCCCCTTAGTTACGAAAATAGTGCTTATGATCCCAAAAGACCACAAACTAACCCATGAACTGGTACCTACTGTGATCACTGAATAATAACAAAAGACACATGTGTAGAGTAACCGAATACGCCATAAGGTTTTAAATATTAAGAACATTACTGAATCATAAGTCTAAAAAAAACTCTGAAAAATGATAAAAACTTATGATCTAACTGACTATCTGAAAGCATCTAAAACTGACTGAAAAAGATGATGGGATAGGCCCTATCTAACTCCAACTATCTAACTTGAATGAAAAGCTGAGCTACTAAGACAACTAAAATAAATAACTCATGTCCTTGATTGATAAGTACTCACCACGACTACTATTGCTAATAGGCTAAAACATCTAGGTGAGGTTAGGAAATAGAGTGTCTGGACCTATGATATAAGGCATCATAGTGCAAAGAAAATGTAGGCAATCATTACTTTGAATGTACTAGCATGCGAGATGAGGTTAGGCTGATATACATGGGTTTGTATGCATAAAATAAAGACTGACTGAATAGCATGAGATAACAAAATGTAAATGCATGGAAGCTGTGAAATCTGAGAATACATGACCAAGCATATAACATAATTTTGAAATAATCTGTAAACTAAAGTATTAAAAATGGTAACAAAATAACTAATTACTATATGCTATGGTCAAGTAAACTTGAAACTGAACTCTGTACTGAATATTGAATTGAGACTTTTGGAGGTATCATCTAACCGACATACCCCAATATGAGCAAATTAGGTCCAACCTGTGACCCTAGTTGTCATGGTGTCAGTACCATGCCATGGGTACTAATACATGGCTTCATGGATCCACTAAAATGAATCCCTGAAGAAATAAAGATTCACCCTCTACCGGCAGGTTCCCTAGTGAGATATGTGTCAACCCTCAATTGGCAGGTTAATATCTCAACCTACGCTGGCTATGTAGTTCTAGAATGCAGAGATTGCTACTAAGGGTCACACCCTCTACTGGTAGGTGAGCCCCCATCCTAAGGTATGCTTGGTGCTAAATCCTACTCCCAACTGAGCTGACAGTGGTTACCAGACTGAACTAAGCTTAACTGAACAAATGATTGATCATGATGACTAACTAAATGATAATGCTTATGATTTATTTGAAACTATTCTAAAACTACTGAAATTCAATAAATAGATAAGTAACGGGTGTTCATAACCCTCCAGGACTCGATAGCAATAACCACATGGATATACTAAATCTTTGAAAAACATAACAATGGATCATTGTTCAAAACCCAATCATTTAGGCATTTCATCAAACACTTGGAATTCATAGATTTAAGCATGAGAATGGTTAAAACATGTGATAATAACATAATTGCAATACTAAAATCATGGGTTAAGGATTTAACATGCTAATAATAATCATTCAAATATGTCAAGGGCTAATTCTAATGAAAACACATGGTAAACAAGGTTCGAAATCAAAATTCATATGAGCTTCATAGATACAATACATAATAACATGTAAAACCATAACTTAAATATAAAAATAGATTCTTGGACTCCATGGGAGAAAAGGTCCCATGGATTAACATCACACATACCTAATGACTGACTTCTAGAGGGATTATTAGAGTGGAAACTTGAATTCTTTGATTTTTTGTAAAAAGGGCTTGAATCTTGTTTTTGGGAATAGAGAAGGGTTTTTGAATTACTTACTGATTACTTAGGGTTAAGAGAGAGGAGTTAATGTGTTTAATACTTTATCAAAATGTTTTGAAGTGACCAGGGATGGTTTAGGGGTGTGAAATAACTTAAACACCCCTAATTTAAGTCAAAATGGACTGTTTTTGGTACTGGGAACTGACTTAGGCGACGCCCAATCAATCGTCCAAGCCAAGGTGGGCGATGCCTTGCCAATAGCCTAACCCTGTGTAACACCCCATATTTTTGAGCTAAAAATCGAACCGTCATTCCTACGTGTGTAAGCTCTAATTCCATGGTTTATGCTTAGATTCATGTGTCATGATCTTCCGCCTAGTATATAAAGTGATTATGTGGTGAAAAATATTCATAGAAATGACCTAAAGAAAAGTTGAGCTAAGAACCTTTCAATCATCCAAAATTGGATATTTGATTCTACAAGGGTCTACTTTGAATGTGGATAACTCTTTATAAACATATAATTTGTCATCTCAAGACCCACCAAATCGTATATAATTGAATTATCTTTTCAAAGATACCAATTTCATCAAAATTTGATAACCGAGCGAAAAGTTATGGTTTTTTTTTTGTGAGAGGCAGTAAGCCGATGCGATCATGATGCATTGCATCGAGATCGCATCAATATATAAGGCTGTTTTATGCATTATTTCAGTTTTTAATGGGTCTAGGGGAATCGTGGTCATTTCACCTCATCCAAAATCCGTCAATAACATAGAATTTCAGCCCCAAGAAGCCAAAATTGCTTATTTTTTACTTTTTATCTCAAAATCAAAACCCTAACTCCTACCCCAAAGATTCAAGAACTCATTCCTAAGATCAATAATTCCAAGAAATGGATCAAGATTCGGGCTCCATCTTTCAAACTAAATAATCTAAGGTACATGTGATTTATCCTAAAACAACATGGGCTTGTTGAAACACTTGAATAAGATTAAAAGATTATCAAGCACCAAATTACAAAGGGGTTTTGGAATCCATATTTTAATTATGCATCATGAATGTTTTAGTGACATTGGTGTTTTGGCCTTTAAGTATTTTCTCCTTAAAATTAATTTATATGTATATGTATATGTATGAAAATTTAGATTGAAGATTTTTTGAGAGCCCAAGTTATGAAATCCCTCTCTTGTGATGAATTTAAGTTTATGATCTTATTGTGAATGGTTTATAATGCATGATTTATGATTTGAAAATAGTTTTCTCAATATCATATTGTTTGGGCATGATTTAGAGATGATGAGCGAGAGTTTCTTGATATAACTGTGTTCTTGTGTTAAAGAGAAAGAGTTGCATGTGTATGAAAATTTTTATATGACCACCTTATGTATTTGAATGTTTAAAAAGAGATTTTCTTGCATGTGTTTAAATGAGTTTTAAGAAAGAGTTCTTTGAATTGATTTATTGATATGGTGGTCCCAAACCTTATGTTTTAAAAACAGAGATTATAATACACTATTAATGGCTCAGAGATGCGACTTGCAAGTCAATGGTATGACGATACCATATAAATGTATGCCATAATAGAGCTAGAGTTTTTCACAGTTTGATTTCAGAGAATAAAATATTTTAAAGAGTTAAAAATAGGCTTAAAGAGGGTTAGGTGGTTACTCAAATAAGGCTTGAGTTCAAGTAACTCTTAGCCTAAAACTGTATTTTGCTGATACGGGTATATTATTATTGTATGCTGGTGACGGTCTTGTGGCATAGTAGAGACATAGACTC
Source organism: Capsicum annuum (assembly GCF_002878395.1). Classification (NCBI taxonomy): domain Eukaryota; kingdom Viridiplantae; phylum Streptophyta; class Magnoliopsida; order Solanales; family Solanaceae; genus Capsicum; species Capsicum annuum. The sequence goes on along the minus strand of NC_061113.1, from coordinate 48,866,479 downwards.
CGGTCCATGCGGTAAACTTGGGTTAGGGGCTTGGCTGCCGAGTTAATGGCAGATTATATATAGCCCAAGGAATTTTAGAGTTGTAGTGTATACCACCTAGCACAGAAGTATAATAAAGAGTGTCAAAGAGTTCAAATGATTTTATAGTCTTTTAAATATGCCCATGTGATTCTCACTATATGATATATTAATGAACTGTTTTAAATTGCTCTCATATAAGTTGAATAAAATGATTATTATTTTGTATTTGCTATGCATACCAGTACAACTATATTGACCCTCCTACCTTCCAGGGTCTGAGGCTCAGTCTAAAGGTCCTGCTAATCCGTAGAGCTTTCGGATAGAAGCAAAGTTTGCGGTGGTGAGCCTTCTTTATTTTGGAAGGCATATCTCTTTTTAGACATATTTTTTTACTTTGGTTTTGGTCCACTGGGGGCCTTGTCCCAGGTTAGATAGTTACTGATATCATATATAGTAGAGATTTCGCAGACTGAGAAAGATATTGTTTAAATATTGATAAACCTATTTCTGCATTATTGAACAGATATCAGAGTATGACCATGATTCCGTATTATTTTGTATTTCCATAAATTCTCTTATACTATTTAAATATTGTGCATGATCACCAAATTTAGAAGGGCGTTCGGGCCTCCATGATTTGGGATGCTTGTTACGGCCAGGGCCCCAGCTCGGGTCATGACAAACTTGGTATCATAGCATAATTCATAGTCCTAGGGTGTCTACAAAATCATGTCTAGTATAGTCTTGCTTATGGGTGGTGAGCTTTCCAGCCTGAGGTACGAATTGTATTTAGTCCCCTTTAATAAAAATTCCTATTGGGGTTGTGATGTTTAAGGATATTTATGTGTAGCAGAATGTTAGAGCTATATTTCCACCTGAGGAGTAGTGTATGTTAAAGTGTCATGACCTATTGGTAGTTAGATGGTCTAGAAGTTAGTGACATAAAGTTAGAAGGTTAGCAGTCAGAGAGAGGGTGACATTTGCGTAAATAAATAGTTTTAGTTGTATAATCGTGGATTGAGGAGTGGGTTGCGATTGTATACTGATAGACTTATGTGGTAGTAATATTTGTAGGTCGTATGATAGTTTGTGAAGGAAGTGACTGCATATGATTATTATTTATTCCAAATAGAAAAGGAGCTCAAAGTAGATAGTTATGGTGGGTGTAAAAATCATTCATAGGTTGTGAATAGAAAGGGGTAGGTTAGTGAATAAGTTATGGGTAGAGACTCATTGGTGTTTATGGAATTTGGTGAAAGTGAGAATGCATATATGGGTAAGTATAGAGTGAAAAAGTGGAATATATAGATAAGATCATAATGGGTATATTATAAGAGTAAGACCGTCTGTCCCTATTATGTGACTTTGCCCCTTGATTGTCTTTTTCTTGGTAGCTGTAAGCTAGTACTGAACTTTAGAAGATGTGTGGTAGATTCGAAGGTATGGTAGTAATGTTGTAGAGAGGATGAACTGGTGGGTCATAGTTAAGTTAAATGACGTAGTTCGGCTGATTCCCCAATTTGATAGATTAGTGTAATATGTGGCATGCTTTATTAGTGGTACATGATTGACGTTAGACTATAGGATTGAATGTTAGATGTGAAGTGTGATGGTAAGAGTAGTAGCTTAAGATTAATGATGCATGTTTTGTTGGGATTAATTAGCAGTCTTGATGTGATGTGTAAAATGGACTAGGTTGATGAGTTATGAAAAGTTTAAGTGGAAATAGTGAGGTATATATGTACATGACGACTAGTGTTAAAATAGTGAATTGTCCTTGAATCGTTAAGTGGATAAGAACGTGAGTATATAGGAATAAGATGAACTCAGGTAGCAGGTTGTTGAATAAAGTCTTATGTGAATAAGTGTTTTATCTAACAATATTTAGTTCTTGAATCTTGTAGTACGGACAAGTCTAAGAAGTTATTATATGATGCCCTTTAGAGTTAAATTGAGGAGATATAGATGGGCAATGTGCGCCTTTGGTATAGTCTTGCAGATTTTGTGTAGTTGTAGGTTTTGTGATTAGAGGTGTAATAATAGCATTCTAAGGAATTGAAAAGGGAGCGTTAAGTATTTAGAAGCGAGGGTGTCTATGCCATGAAAGCGTTAGTCATAAGTTGATGACTTTGAGAGTAAGAAGAAATTACGAGTAGTGTCCCTGAAAGGGGATATCCTATAAAATAATTTAGTGTCTTCATATTAGAGATTAATGAGAGGAGTTTGTCTTCTTGTATATGTTGATACCCCCTCCCTTCTGTGATGAGCAATGAGGATGCATACACTCATGAGAGTGGGAGTTGTAAAGTGATAGCTATAGAGGGTAGTGATATCTAAGAGTAGCATATATAGAAAAGTAAGGCCTTCAAGGTATAGTTATTTAGGGAAAGTTTAGAGTTTAAGTATGTGGTGATGTCTCTTTTGTATTGAGAGTTGTAGCTATAGATTTGATAAGGGGATATGTCTGTAAGCATAGGGTTGTCACTTTGGTCTAAGAGGGAGATGGTGAGTTAAGATAGTTCCCGAATGTTCTTAGAATGGCAAGTTATGGGAATAAAACATGATAAACCTATTTCTACTCAAGCATAATCCTCCTACTTCAATTTAGGAGAGTATCCTAGTAATATCTTACGTCATCGATTCTATTCATGCCTATGTTTCGAGTTTCGTATGGACTTATGTTTATGATCTGGCCTTTAAACTAGAACCAATTATGTCTCTCAGTAATCCAGTCTTTCAAGTATTCAGGCCATATGTTATGTTGTTCGTGATCCATAAAATCTATGTCTCTCAGTATGCTTGGTCCTAAGAAAATATATTTCTATATGTCACCGATTCATCCTATGTTGGGTTTAGCCAAGGTGTTAAAGTTTAGGCAAACTCATGGAAAAAAATCCCAGTTCCTTAAGCGAGGAGAAATTGTTTCAAGGAGAAATCTTTGTCTTAGTTGTAATGTAACACCCTGTAGCGTTCTCGACTTAATACCACTCTTGGTTGCATATGTGGAGAGCTGTCAACCTGAAAAATTTTTTGATTGTTAAAAAACTTAGTCATATTTATGAGCTGGTAACTCTCATCATTTTCAAATTGATCTTTCCGACCCCGAGAAGTAGATTTTTGAGTTGATTCATGTTCAGGAGTGTAAAGGGGTTGTTCTAAGAAAGTTCCAGATTTTTTAAATCACGTTTGAGATGCGTTTGAGTAAGAAAACTAGTGGCTCAACAAGATATCAATGTGCCACGTTGGTAATCACATTGGCCAAACCAGTGTCTCGACGTGATCGCGACACATCGCATTGCCAATCGCGCTGGGTGCCCAGTTCATCTTACTAATTTTTTCTAGTCTAGGAGGGTAATTCAGTATTTTTCCCTTGTTTTGCCTCGATATGTGCACCAATGTTTTTCACTTTGCTCTATCATAAGAATTCTTGTTGTATTGTGTCTTTCGAATGACTCTCTACTTATTATCTAGACACTTGATATATAGAGTTCTCGTGGTTATTTTATCGTATCTTTGTTTTATGTCCCTCTTTGAGTAGTGCAATAAGTATAAGTTATAGTCTAATAGTATTACTTTCATTCACAAAAGTTATGCTCGGGTCCCTTAATGACCCTCCGTATGACAGTATAATAGTGGTTGTGGAAGCGTGGTGATGTGTTAGGGAGAGGAGTAGATGTCCTTGCAGATGTTCTTGAAGGTTATAAAAAAATTGATGTGTTTCTTGAGCTGAGGCTATAGGTGGAAAGGGAAAATAAGGAGATGAACTTTTGTTGGGTGAAATAACTAAGAAGGAGGAAGGTCGCAAAAATATTTGTTAAATTGATTGCAATTATTGGTCTTAGTGGGGAAATCCATGTAGTGGGTGTATTAATGATTAGACTTGAATGTTGTGGTTGTTGGAAATACAAATCTATGTGCACGTGGTTAGTACTTTCTAAATGAAATCTCAAGGGTGTTTGAAGACAATATTCTTAATGGGATGTAAAGTACAGGGTCTTATAGTTTAAGTTATTACCTTGTTACACCAAGATAGGCTTCAGCATAGCAGTACTAAGTAGTGGGACTTATATTCTTGTGGCTAAATGTATGATTAGAGACTTGTAAGTTGGAAATGAGGAAGTGTGTTATTTGTTGTTTGGGGCATAGATAAGTAGTGTTTCTAAGTGTAAAGTCTATTTCATTGTATCATAAGAGGTGGAGAATAACTCTAATCTTATCTTCCGCGAAATATTATTTCACTATTAGTACCAATATAAATTAGGTCTATGATCATCAAGTAAATCCCTTCCTTATGTTGTGAAGATTATGGTGCATAGAGCTCATGTGCAAGATCATCCCTATGTAGTCTCATTATCTTATGTTCCGTGCTTTTACTAAGGGTTATCAAGAAACTCGTTTGATTCCATTGTATGTGTTGTTGAGGAAAAATTGGTCAATGTGAGACTACGTTCTTTATTCTAAACTTTCTGAGCTTCAAAAGGTCCCCACCCATCATTCGGGGACAAATGATCCCAAGAGGGAGAAAATGTAACACCCCCTATTTTTGAGATAGAAATCAAACAGTCATTCCTATGTGTGTAATCTCTAATTCCATGGTTTATGCTTAGATTCATGTGTAATGATCTTTATCCTTGTATATGAAGTGATTATGAGGTGAAAAATGTTCATAGAAATGGCCTAAAGCAAAGTTGAGCTAAGAACCTTCCAATCATCCAAAATTGAATATTCGATTCTACAAGGGTCTATTTTGAATATGGATAACTCTTGATACACATAAAATTTTTCATCTCAACACCCACCAAATTGTAGATAATTGAATTATCTTTCCAACGATACCAATTTTGCCAAAGTTCGATAACCGAGCGAAAAGTTAGGGCTTTTTCCGTGTGAGGCAGTAAGCGACGCAATCATGATGCGTCGCGTCAAGATCGCGTAGAAACGAAACCTGACATGGATATAAGGCCGTTTTATGCATTATTTTAGTTTCTAATGGGTCTAGGGGCACCGTGGTCATTTCCTCTCACCCAAAATCCTTCTACAACATAGAATTCCATCCCCAAGAAGCAAAAATTGCTTATTTTTCACTTTTCCTCTCAAAATCAAAACCCTAACTCCTCCCCCAAATATTCAAGAACTCATTCCTAAGATCAATAATTCCAAGAAATGGATCAAGATCTAAGCACCATCTTTCTAACTAAATAATCTAAGGGATGTGGGGTTAATCATAAAACAACATGGGCTTGTTGAAACACTTGAATATGATTTAAAGATTATCAAGCACGAAATTACAAAGGGGATTTGGAATCCATGTTTTAATTATGCATCATGAATGTTTTAATGACATTGTTGTTTGGCCTTTAGGTCTTTTCCCCTTAAAATTAATTTATACGTATACGTATATGTTTGAAAATTTAGATTGAAGATTGTTTGAGAGCACAAATTATGAATTCCCTCTCTTGTGATGAATTTAAATTTATGATCTTATCATGAATGGTTTGAAATGCATGATTTATGATTTGAAAATAGTTTTCTCAATATCATAGTATTTGGGAATGATTTAAAGATGATGAGAGAGAGTTTTTTTATATAATTATGTTCTTGTGTTAAAGAGAAAGAGTTGCATGTGATTAAGAACTATGATATGACCACCTTATGTATTTGAAATGTTGAAAAAGAGAGTTTCTTGCATGTGTTTACGTGAGTTTTAAGAAAGAGTTCTTTAAATTGATTTATTGATATAGTGGTCCCAAACCTTATGTTTTGAAATAGAGATTATAATATGCTATTAATGGCTCAGAGACGCAACTTGCAAGTCAATGGTATGACGATACCATACAAATGTATGTCATAACAGAGCTAGAGTTTTTTAGAGTTTGATTTCAGAAAATGAAATGTTTTAAAGAGTTAAAAATGGGCTTAAATAGGGTTAGGTGGTTACCCGAAGAAGGCTTCAGCTCAAGTAACTCTTAGCCTAAAATTCTATTTTTCCGATACAGGTATATTATTATTGTATGCTGGCAGCGGCCCTGTGGCGTAGTAGAGACAGAGACTCCGTCCCTTGCGGCAAACTTGGGTTTGGGTCTTAGCTGCTGAGTTAACGGTAGATTCCATATAGCCCATGGAATTTCAGAGTTATAGGGTATACCACCTAGCGCAGCAGTATAATAAAGAGGGTCACAGAGTTCAGATGATTTTATTGAGTCTTTTAATTATGCCCATGTGATTCTTACCATATGAGTAGAATAAAAACACTATTATTTTGGATTTGCTCTACCTACCAGTACAACTGTATTGACCCCCCCCCCACCTTCAAGGTTCTGAGGCTTAGTCTAGAGGTCCTGCTAATCTGTAGAGCTTTCAGAAAGAAGCGAAGTCTGCGATGGTGAGCCTTCTTTATTCCAGAAGGCAGATCACTTTTAGACTTTTTTATTTTACTTTTGTGTTGGTCCACTGGGGGCCTTGTCCTAGGTTTCAGACAGTTACTGATGTCATGTGTAGTAGAGATTTTGTAGATTGAGAAAGCTGTTTAAATATTGATAAACCTATTTCTGCATTGTTGAATAGTTTTCAGAGTGTGACCATGATTCCGTATTGTTTTGTATTTCCACAAATTCTCTTATACTATATGAATATTATGCATGATCACTAGATTTAGAAGGGCCCTCAGGCCTCCATGGTTTAGGATACTCGTTACGACTAGGGCTCAGGCTCGGATCGTGACACCCTAGGTTAGGAGACGCATGGCTAATCGCCTAGACCTTGGTTGGGAGATGCCTAGCCAATAGCGCACCCATTCCAGTAGACTTAGGCGATTGTTAGGTGACGTACACCCCTTTGCTTCGCCATAACTTTTTGCTCGGGTTTTGGATTAAGGTAAAATTTGTATCATTGGAAAGATAATTTAATTATCTACAATTTGGTGGGTTTTAAGCTGAAAATTCCATATATACATAAAGTTATTCTCTTTCAAAGCTGACCCTTGTGGAATCGAATATCAAAATTTAGCCGAATCAAAGGCTCTTAGCTCACATTGCTCTAAGTGATCCATATGAATATCTTTACCACCTCACAATCCTTCTTCACACTAGTTTGATGATCATGAAACATGGATTCAAGTATGAATCACAGGAAGAGTTTACTTACGTGGGAACGAAGGTTCGATTTCTAGCTTAGAAACGTACGGGGTGTTATAACATCTCCCTCTTGGGAACATTCATCCTCAAATAAGACTTTTTAGACTAAGAGTACTAAATTAAGGCAATTGAGATCACATACTGGACATGCATGACCGAGAACATAATTACATAACTGAGTCTAAAACATGCTACATGAACTAAATTGTTTTCGTGAAATACATGCAACGACATGAGAGTGGACATGTATCTAGAACTGAGAATGGAAAAATATTCAATCTAATAAGAATTGCTCCCTTAAACTGAGTGTAATACCTCACAAAATCCCAGTCATTTCAGTCATGTATAACATGCCAAAACAGGTCCTATACTTAGAAAATTTCAAGTTAAGTATTGACACTTAGTCTCATTTTTCCCTTGATATTTCAATGACTTTATTTTCTACCCGTATGAACTTAAAGTGTTGATTCTTAGATTGATTCATGATTAGGGATGTCAATAGATATTCTCAAACGATTTTTAGATTTTTTAGAAGTCATTTGAGGCACGTTTGGGAGTCTAAAATAGTGGATCAATGCGATCTCTATGCGTCGCGTCATCCATCATATCGACAGTGTCATCACCAGATCAAGCATGCGAATTCTAGTGAGCTGATACAATCTCAACATATCACGTCAGCCATCACGTCGACCCTATCAATGCAGCGCGTCGGTCTGCGCGTTGCTAGGTGCATTTTTCAGTAATTAAATCTGCATCCAAAGGGGTATTTGGGTCAATTTCCCAACCTTTATTCAGCCCTAAAACACGAGATTAAGCAACCTAAGGGCAAAATCACTCAGTTTCTTACAATTTCTCTCAAGAATAAAACCGTAGGTCATTCAATTTAAAGTTCTAGGCTCAAGAAATCACTAACAACTTTCAGAGAATTAACAATCAAGGTATGTTAGGTGTTTATCCTTGGGTTTCCTTCCACCCTTGGAGTTCAAGAACCCTTTTTAAGCTACAAGATTATGATTTCATGATTTATAAGTTAGAAGTCAATTGTGTTCATGTATGTATTGATGTTTGGGTTTCAGTCCATGATTAATTACAAGATTCATGAAAATCAAGATAGTATATGTGTTGAATTATGTGATCCTCATGTTAAACCTTTTAATTGCAAGTTTAGTATTGTATTCATGATGCTTATGTGTTGACCATTATCATGTGCATTAATTATACTCCCCAAGTTCTTGATAGAATGCCTATGTGAATTGAATAGTGATATCATGAAATATTTGCATATATTCCCAGTCATATATAAGTTCATGTATCTCAAGTGTTTGACAAAATGTCTAAATGAATGCATTGTTAACAAAAAATTATTGATATGCTTTCAAGATCATGCCATGCTTTACTATCTATGCTATCGAGTCCTGGGGGTATCGAATACCCAAAATTTAGCTGTTTATCTAGTCTCCAATTGAAATAGAATGATTTCGTAGTATTCTAAACAGTAGCATTCAGTCAACCAACATAATCAGTGTGAGTTCAGTCAAGCCTAGTACAGTCTAGTGATCAGTTCAGTGTCGATTCAGTTGGGAGTAGGATTCAGCACCGAGCAAACTAAGGGATGGGGGCATTCCTTCCAGCAGAGGGTTTGACCCTTAGTAGTAGTCCCTGAGTTATAGAACTACTTAGCCAGCGTAGGGTAAATGGTCTTCCTTCTAGACTAGGGTTAATGTAACCATATATATCACATTAGTTTTCCTGCCAGATTAGGGTTGACCTAACTACTGTTAGTAATCCATGGCACGGTGCTAACACCCTTTAAATTGGGGTTACAATATGGACCTCAAATCAGTATATAACTGAGGTATGTCGGTTAGATCATAAATCACATAGTTATAGTTTCAATTTCAAATTCAGTATAGAACTCAGTTCAGTTCTACAAAATTAGGACTATCAGAAATAGTCACTCAGTTATCAGTAATACACTTATTAGAAATATCAATTATTAGTCACTCAATTATTAGAACTCAGTATTCAGATCTAGTATGATCTCAGTTACAACATATATGTATGCATAGTCTTGCATAATAGTAGTAACAGTAGTTTCAGTTATCCATGTACTCTCATTTAGTTATCTATCATTCAATCAGTTATTGTTCATGCCTAAGAACCCATGTATCTCTGTATGCTTTACTTAGAATACCAGTACATTCAAAGTACTGATGTATACTCTTTCTCTTGTACTGTGATGTATCATATCATAGGTTCGGACGCTCAGGTTCCTAGCCGTGCTTAGCCAAATTTAGTTAGTAGCATTCATCAAGGATATTATCTTTTTTTTCTCAGTATTATAGTAGATTTAATGTTTTATTAGTCAGAGTTAGTAGGGGGTTTGTTCTATCAACTCCACTTTCAGACAGTTCAGTAGAAGCTTTTCAGACTAGATTAGTTCAGACAGTATTCAGTTTTCAGATATTATTAGTAGTTTCTATATTTATCAGTAATCATATTATGAACCTTATGGCATTTTATTTATGTTTATGCACATGTTAGTAGTATTATTATTCATTGATCACAACAGGTACCAATCATGTGTTAGCTTGTGGTCCTTCGGGATTGTAAGCACCATGTGGCATCAAGGGTGTACACTTGGGGCACTACAAACTTGGTATCAGAGCGTAAGGTTCAACAGAGTCCTAGGGAGTAAAAGATATGTCAAGTAGAGTCTTGTGTGTAGGTGTGTAGTGCGCCACACTTATGAACAAGAGGCTATGAGTCATTTTAGAAAAAAAAAGTTCCCTTCTTTTAGTTTTCAGATTGTGTGAGTGAGCATGAGCTCAAGTTAATCTTCTATCTAATCCAATTTTCCCTTTCATTTACAGAATATGCCTCCCAAAAAGATCAACGAAAGAAGAACTGGAAATCAACCAACAACCCTGCCTGTTCAGGAAGATCCCCTGAATGACCATGATTTTCACATAGAATTTAGAGCAGCTTTCACCACTTTAGCTAATTCTGTAGCATACCAGAATGAATGCCCAGCTACTGTTTAGGCCAACTAAGTGGCCAATACTACTGCAGCTCGAATTTAAAACTTCACCAGAATTAACCCTCCTATATTTTCATGGTCTAAGTCTGAAGAAGGCCCACAAGAATTCCTTGACATGGTGCAAAAGGTCATATATATTATGGGTTACCTACTAGAGAAAGTGCTGAGTTAGTTGCATATCAGTTGTAGGATGTGGCTCATATACGGTTTAAGCAGTGAAAGATAGATAGGGTCGTAGATGTAGGGCCAATAGAATGGGAGGAGTTTGCTACTGCCTTTTAAGATAGGTTCTTCCCATTGGATTTGAGGGAAGCTAAGGTGCTAGAGTTCATTAACTTGAATCAGGGAAGTATGACAGCGATGGATTAATCTCTCAAGTTTACTTAGTTAGCCATATATGCTCCTCATATGGTAGCTGATAGAAGATCTTAGATGAGTAAGTTTGTGTCTGGGGTATTTGAAAGTGTAGTCAAGGAGTGTAGTACCACAATGCTGATTAAAGAGATAGACTTGGGTAGATTGATGGTCTATGCTTAGTAGATAGAGGAGTAAAAGACTAAGGAGAAAGAGAGAGAGAGTAAGAGGGATAGAATAGGTAGCTTCAACTTTACTTAGCCTAAGTTAGAGGGTGGTAATCGTTCTCAGTTCCACCTAAAATCTTCAGTTTCAGCTCTGTCCTTAGCCAGTGCTCTGGTTCCTAAGTTCAGAAATAATAATAAGGATTGAGCGCCAGGCTCTAAATTTTAGAGTAGTGTTAGCAGTTTTCGAACAAATCCTCTTTGTCATAAGTGTGGCAGAAACCATCAGGGTGTCTATGGGGCTGACAGTGATATATGTTTTGAATGTGGAAAGCCAGGCCATAGGGTCAGAGAGTGTCCTCAAGTGGGCTAGCAGAGTCAGCATAATTATCTCCCAGCTCAGTTCGATTGCCCGAATCAGTAGGGTGCCACTTCCAGTGCCACCAGTGGGCAACACCCAAATATTCTATATGCACTTCAGTCCCGACGGGATCATGAAAGTTCTCCTGATGTGGTAACTGATATGTTACAAGTATATTATTTACATGTTCATGATTTGCTAGATTCAGGAGCTTCTTTGTCCTTTGTAACTCCTTGTATAGTTGTTGACTTCGGAGTCAGTCCTAAAATCCTAGAAGAGCCCTTCTCAATCTCTACCCTAGTGGGTAAGTCTATAATAGCCCAACTGATATACAGGAATTGTCTGGTTATGGTATCTCAGAAGGTTACTTTAACAAACTTAGTAGAGTTAGAGATGATAGATTTTCATATCTTTCTTTCCATGGATTGGCTTCATTCATTCTATGCTTTAGTTGGCGGTAGAAACAGAGTTTTTCACGTACAGTTCCCCAAAGAACTTGTCCTATAATGGAGGGGTAGTACTTCAGCACTTAGGGGTCAGCTTGTTTCCTACCTTTGAGTTACAAAAATGGTATCCAAAGGGTGTGTCTACCATCTTATTTGAGTTAATGTCTCTAGTTCTGAGACCCCTAATCTTGAGTCAGTTTTAGTAGTATGTGAATTTCCAAATATTTCTCAAAGATCTTCCCGGAGTTTCTCCTGAGAGGGAAATTAACTTAGGAATAAACCTTCTTCTAGATACTCAGCCTATCTTCATTCCTCCACACAGAATGGCCCCAACAGAAATCAAAGAACTAAAAGAGCAGTTGAAAGACCTTCTAGATAAATGATTCATCAGGACAAGTGTCTCCCTATAGGGCGCACTAGCTCTATTCGTGTGTAAGAAAGACGGTTCTCTTAGAATGTGTATTGGCTACCGTCAGTTGAACAAAGTCATAGTCAAGAAAAAGTATCCATCCTCAAAATCGATGAATTATTTGATCAACTTCAGCGTGCCAGTTACATTTCTAAGATAGACCTCAGATTAGGCTATCACAAGCTCAGAGTCAGATAATGTGACATTCTGAAAATCGCTTTCAGAACTGGTATGGTCACTTTGAATTTCTTGTCATGTCATTTGGTCTTACCAATGCCCCAACAGCTTTCATGGACTTGATGAACTGCATGTTCAAGAATTACTTGGATATGTTAATCATAGTCTTCATAGATGACATTCTTGTATACTCTCACAGTGAACATGATCATGCAGACCATCTCAAAATAGTATTACAGACCCTTAAAGCCCATTAGTTGTTTGCTAAATTTAGTAAATGTGAATTTTGGCTAAGGTCAGTAGCCTTCCTTGGCAATATAGTTTCCAGAGATGGCATTAGAGCTGATCCTCAAAAGACCAAAGTAATGAGAAACTATCCCAGACCCATCTCTCCATCAGATATCAGGAGTTTCTTGGGTTCGGATAGCTATTATTGATGGTTTATTGAAGGATTTTTTTCTATTGCATCCTCCATTTCCAGATTGACTCAGAAGAAAGCCAAACTCCAGTGGTAAGATTCTTGTAAAAAGAGTTTTCAGGAGTTAAAGACTCGACTCACTACAGCCCCAGTTTTGACTTTACCAGATGATTCAGACGGGTTTTTTGTGTACTGTGATGCTTCCAGAGTTTTTTTAGGGTGTGTTTTGATGTAGAGAGGTAAGATCATAGCCTATGCCTCTAGATAGATTAAGCCCCATGAAAAGAATTAGTCCAAAAATGATCTTAAGTTAGCAATTGTAGTGTTTTCCTTAAAGATTTGGAGGCACTATTTGTATGGGGTACATATTGATGTGTTCATAGACCACAAAAGTTTACAGTTTGTATTTTCTGAGCAAGACTTGAACTTGCATCAGAGGAGGTGGTTAGAGTTGTTGAAAGACTATGACATAAGTGTACTATATCATCCAGGAAAAGCCAATGTAGTGGTTGAGGCTCTCAGTAGATTATCCATGGGTAGTATTGTGCATGTTGAGGATGGTAAAAAGAAGTTAGTTCATGAAGTTCATCAGCTTGCCAGGTTGGGTGTTCATCAAGTTGATTCAGCTAAGGGTAGTGTTAGGGTGCAGAATAGTTTAGAATCATCTTTAGTTTCCGAGGTAATGGAAAAGCAGAATAGGGATCCCAGTTTAGTTAAGCTGAAAGATTCAGACAAAGATCAGAAAGTAGAGGTTTTCTCCCAAGGGGGAGATGGTGTGTTACGTTGCCAGATTAGATTATGTGTGCCATGTGTGGATGGTGTAAGGATTGTATTCTTGCAGACGTTCATAGTGTGTGTTGCTTGATTCACCTAGGGGCCACTAAGATGTACCATGATTTGTGGGAAATCTATTGGTGAAGTATGATGAAGAGAGACATTGCAGAGTTTTTGGATAAGTGCCCTACATGTCAGCAGGTTAAGATTGAGCATAAGAAGCCTAGTGTGTCCTTGTAGGAGTTCAGTATTCCCACATGGAAGTAGGAGGAGGTGAACATAGACTTCGCGATGGGTTTACCTCATACTCGTCGTTAGCATGATTTGATTTGGTTTATTATATATAGGATGACTAAGTCAGCCTATTTCTTGCCAGTTTATACCTCCTACTCAGCCGAGGACTATGCCAAACTCTTTGTTAGAGAGTTGGTCAGATTGTACGATGTTCCATTGTCCATCATTTGTTATTGAGGTATGTAGTTCACCTCTCACTTTTTGAAAGCCTTCCAAAAGGGTCTTGGTACCCAATTTTACCTTAGTACAGCCTTCCACCCTCAGACAAATGGTCAAGTAGAAAGGGCCATTCAAACTCTAGAAGATATACTAAGAGTATGTGTCATTGACTTTAGGGGTAGTTGGGATGACCACTTGCCTTTGATTGAGTTCATGTATAATAACAACTATCATTCTAATATTTAGATAGATCTATTTGAGCTGCTTTATGAGAGGAGATGTGGGTCTCCCATTGGTTGGTTTGAGGTTGGTGAGACTACATTAGCAGAGCCTGACTTATAGTTGATGCCTTAGAGAAGGTCCAGTTGATCAGGAAGAGGCTTAAAATAGCTCAGAGCCGACAAAAATCGTATGCAGATGTGAGGAGGAAGGATCTCGAATTTAAGATTGGCGATTTTTTGTACTTGAAAATCTCCCCCATGAAGGGAGTGAAGTGGTTTGGTAAGAAAGGAAAGCTCAGTCCCCGATATGTTTGTGCTTACAGAATCCTGAGCCATTTTGAAAAGATAGCTTACGAGCTTGAGTTGCCTTTAGACTTAACTTCAGTACACCATGTGTTTCCCGTCTCCTTGCTAAAGAAGTGCATAGGTGACCCAACATTTGGAGTCTTTATAGAGAGTATTGATGTTTAGAACAGTCTGTCTTATAAGAAAGTCCCAGTCAAAATCCTTGATCATTAGATTCGCAGAATGAGGAACAAAAAAGTTCCTTTGGTCAAAGTTCTTTGGTGGAATCAGTTCGTTGAGGGAGCTATTTGGGAAGCAGAAGTATATATATGAACCAAGTATCCTCACCTCTTCTCTACAAACTCAGACTCAGCTCAAGGTAACAACCTTTCTTAGAATTACTCAATTTCGTGCTCAAATTCCCTTTATAAATTTGGTATCAATTACCTTTGCATATCATCCTTATGACAATGTCAGTTTAATAATGTAATCATGCTTCAGTTATGCATATTCAGTATGAAAACTCAGTTTATCAGTATTTCAGTCAGGTAATCATGCTTCAGTTGTACACGTTCAGTATGTAAACACAGTCTATTAGAATTCTGAACTTAGTCAGTATCATTTATGAATGAATATTTCCAAGGGGAAGATATTGTAAGACCCGCAAAATCCCAGTTGTTTCAGTCATATATAGCATGCCAAAAGAAGTCCCAGACTTAGAAAATTACAAGCTAAGTATTGACACTTAGTTTCTTTTTTGGCATCGATATTTCAATGACTTTATTTTCAACCCTTATGACCTTAAAATGTCAATTTTTAGATTGATTCATGATTAGGGATGTCAATAGATATTTTTGGACGAGGTTCGGATATTTTGGACATCGTTTAAGGTACGTTTGGATGTCCAAAATAGTGGATCGAAGTAATCTCGATGCGTCATGTTGTTCATCGCATCCATAGTGTTGTCACTAGCTCAAGCATGCGAATTCCAGTAAGCCAACACATTTTTGATGGATCGTGTCATCCATCATATCGACTGTATCAACACGGTGTGTCAGTCTACGCATCGCTAGGCATATTTTTAGTAATTAAATCTACGTTTAGAGGGGTATTTGGGTCAATTTCCCGACCTTTATTGATCCCTAAAACATGAGATTAAGCTATCCTAAGGGAAAAATAACTCACCTTCTCTCAATTTCTCTCAAGAAAAAAGCCCTATGTCATTCAATTTCAAGTCCTAGGCTCAAGAAATCACCAACAACTTTTAAAGAATTAACAATAAAGGTATGTTAGGTGTTCATCCTTGGGTTTCCTTCCACCCTTGGAGTTCAAGAACCCCTTTTAAACTGCAAGATTATGATTTTATGCTTTACAAGTTGAAATTCGATTGTGTTCATGTATGTATTGATGTTAGGGTTTCAATTCGTGATTAGTTACAAGTTTCATGAAAATCAAGATAGTATGTGTGTTGAATTATGTGATCCTCATGTTAAACCTTATAATTGAAAGTTGAGTATTGTATTCATGATGCTTATGTGTTGACCATTATCATATGCATTAATTATGCTCCCCAAGTGCTTGATAGAATGCCTATGTGAATTGAATAGTGATATCATGACATGTTAGCATGTGTTCCCAGTCATGTACAAGTTCATGTCTCTCAAGTATTTGACAAAATGTCTAAATGAATGCATTGTTAACAAGCAATTATTGTTATTCTTTCAATATTATTCCATGCTTTACTATCTGTGGTATTGAGTCCTAGGTGTATTGAATACCCGAAATTTAGCTTTTTCTCTAGTCTCCAGTCGCAATGGAATGATTACATAGTATTTCGAACAGTAGCATTCAGTCAGTCAATAGAATTAGTGTGATTCAGTCAAGCCTCATACATTTAAGTGATAAGTTCAGTGTCGATTCAGTTAGGAGTAGGATTTAGCACCGAGCGAACCCAGAAATGGGTGCATTCTTGCCAGTAGAGGGTTTGAACCTTATTATCAGTCCCTGAGTTACACAACTACGTAGCCAATGTAGGGTAAATCGTTTTCCTGCCAGACTAGGATTGACATAACCATTTACATCACATGAGTCTTCCTGCTAGATTAGGGTTGACCTAGATACTGCTAGTAACTCGTGGCGTGGTGCTAAAACCTTTCCAACTGGGGTTACAGGTTGGACCCCAAATTAATCTATAATCAGGGTATATTGGTTAGATCATAACTCCTACAGTTACAATTTTAGTTTTAGACTCAGTATAAAACACAGTTCAGTTCTACAAAATAAGGACTGTCAGAAATAGTCACTCAGTTATCAGTAATACAGTTATTAGAAATCTCAGATATCAGTCACTCAATTATCAGAACTCAATATTCAAATCCAGTATGATCTCTGTTGCAATATATATATGCACAGTCTTGCATAATCAGTATTTACAGTAGTTTTAGTTATCCATGTACTCTCATTCAGTTATATGAATATCATTCAGTCAGTTATTGTTCATAAATACGAACCCATGTACATCAGCCTACCTCACTTAGCATACCAATACATTCAAAGCACTGACACTTACTCATTTTCTAATGCTATGATGTATCATATCATAGGTTTGGATGCTCAGGTTCCTAACTGCACTTAGCCAGATTCAGATAGCTACAGTGGATTCAGTAGTGAGTCCTCATCTATCAGGGATATTATCTTTTTTTTTAGTATTGCAGTAGATTCAGTGTTTTATTTTTTGGAGTTAGTTGGGGACTTGTTCCATCAAATCCACTTTCAGACAGTTCAGTAGAGGCTTTTCAGACTAGATTAGTTTAGACAGTATTCAGTTTTCATATGTTATTAGTAGTTGCTATATTTATCAATAATCAGAGTATGAACCTTATGGCATTTCAATTATGTTTCTGCACATGTTAGTAGTATCATTATTCAATGCTAACAACAAGTACCAGTCATGGGTTAGCTGGTGGTCCTTTTGGATTGTAAGAACTATGTGGTGTCCAGGGTCTAGACTTGATGCGTTACACTAAGTATGAGTTTTTCGAGAAAATATGAGGGTACTTGGTATATATATCTGCTTCTGCTTCCTAAGTGGCTCCCTCAACGCATTGATTCTGCCAAAGAACTTTGTCCAAGGGAACTTCTTTGTTCCGCAATCTACGAATCTAACGATCAAGGATTTCAACTGGGATATCTTCATAAGAAAGGTTATCCTGAACATTTGTACTTTCTAAAGGGACTACATAGCTGGGTCACAAATACACTTCTTTAACAAAGATACATGGAACACTGGATGCACTGATGCCAAATCTGTAGGCAACTTGAGCTCATAAGCTAATTTCCAAAGCGGCTCAAGATCTTGTAACAGCCAACATATCAGGGACTGAGCTTCCCCTTCTTGGAAAACCTCTTCAATCCCTTCATGCGAGATTTTTTAAAATAGACTAAGTCACCAAACTCAAACTCAAGATCTCTTCTCCTCACATCTACATAGGATTTTTGGCATCTTTGGTCTGTCTAAACCTCTCCCTAATTAACTGAACTTTCTCTATCACATCAAATACTGAATCTTCCCCTATCAACGCAGTTTCACCTATCTCAAACCAACCAATAGGAGACCTATATCTTCTCACATTTATATCCCCAAACAAAGCCATCTGAATACTAGAATGAAAACTGTTATTGTAGGGAAAATAAATCAAAGGCAAGTGATCATCCCAAATACCCTTAAAGTCGATAACAGATGTTTATAACATGCCCTCTAGGGTATAAATTATCCTCTCTGCCTAACCATCTATCTGAGAGTGAAAGGCTGTACTAAGAAAAACTTGGGTACCAACACTTTTTTGTAAAGCTTTCCAAAAGTGAGAGGTAAACTGAGTACCTCTATCTAAAATGTTAGACAATGGGATGCCATGAAATCTAACCAACTCTCTAATATAGAGATTTCTATAGTCCTCGTCTATATAGAAAGTATGAACTGGCAAGAAATTGGATGCTTTGATTATTCTATCTATAATAACCTAAATCGAGTCATTCTGACGACGCTATCGGGGTAACCTTTTACAAAATCTATGTTAATCACTTCCCACTTCTAAGTAGGGATGTTGAACTCCCACATTGTGACACTAGGCCTCTGTTTCTGCACATTAACCTGCTGACAATTAGGACACTTAGCTACAAACTCTACAATATCTGTCTTTATATCACACCACCAATAGCTTTTCTGCAAACCACAGTACATCTTATTGGCTTCTGGATGAATAGAATATCATGCACCATGTGCTGCATACAAGGATTCATTGTCTCAAACCATCTACACCCGGCCCACATAGCCTACCCTGACATCGCAACACACCATCTCCCCCTTGGTTGAAAACCTCTAGCTTCTGATCTTTAATTGATTTCTTTAACATAACCAGACTTGAACCCCTATCTTGCTTCTCTTTCACTTCGGCAACCAAAGAAGATTCCAAACTATTCCGAATCTATACACTGCCCTCAACTTAATCCACCAACCGCATACCTAATCTAGCATGCTAATGAACCTCTATGACTAACTGATTCTTATCATCCTCCACATGAGCAATACTACCAATAGATAATCTACTAAGGGCATCTGTCACTACATTGTCCTTGCTCAGATGATAAAAAAAATGCTCATATCATAATTTTTCAAAAATTCTAGCCTCCTTATCTGACAGAGATTTAAATCTTTCTACGAAAACATATACTGCAAACTTTTTTGATCTGTGAACACATCAATAAAAAACCCATACAAATAATGCCTCAAAAATTTTAAGACAAACACAAAAGGTGCCAACTCAAGATCATTGGTAGGGTAATTCTTTGCATGGGGTTTAAGTTGTTTAGAGGTGTAGGCTATTACCTTACCTCTCTGCTTAAAAAAAAAACTCAAACTAACTCTGGAAGCATCATAGTAAACAACAAACCTATCTGAACCATCTGGCAAGGTCAAAACTGGGGCTGGGGTGAGTCGACTCTTCAACTCTTGAGAACACTTCTCATAAGAATCTGACCACTGAAACATGATTTTCTTCTAGGTCAATCTAGACATGCGGATGCAATAGAAGAAACCCCTTCAAAAAACCATAGGTAATAGACAGCCAAACCTAAGAAACTCCTAATATCTGATAGAGAGATTGGTCTGTGCCAGTTTCTCACTTCTTTGGTCTTTTGAGGGTCAACCTTATGCCCATCACCGAAAATAATATGGCTAAGGAAAGTTACTGATCAGAGCCAAAATTTACACTTACTAAATTTGGTGAAGAACTGATGGGCTCTAAGAGTCTGTAATACAATTTTGAGATGGTTTGCATAATTATTTTCATTATGAGAATAGACATGAATGTCATCAATAAAGACTATGATGAACATGTCCAAGTACTATTTGAAAACTCTATTCATTAAGTCCATGAAAGCTGTTGGGGCATTCGTTAGTACAAAAGAAATAACTAGGAATTCAAAGTGACCATATCGAGTTCTGAAAGTTGTTTTCAAAATGTCACATTATCTGACTCTAAGTTGATGATAGTTGTATCTAAGGTCTATCTTTGAGAAATAACTAGCACCCTAAAATTTGTTGAACAAGTAATCAATTCGAGGAAATGGATACTTGTTCTTGATTGTGACTTTGTTCAACAGACGATAATCGGTGCACATTCCAAAAAAACCATCTTTCTTAAGCATGAAAAGAACTAAAATGCCCTATGGGGAAACACTAGGCATGATAAATCCCTTATCTACGAAATGTTTCAACTATTCTTTCTACACCTTAAGCTCAACTAGAGCCATTCTATAGGGTAGAATAGAGATATCCTAGGTATCTAGAAGAAGGTCTATTCCGAAGTAAATTTCCCTTTTGGGAAGAACATTAGGAAGATCTTCAGGGAACACATTTGGAAATTCCCTTACTACTGATACTGAATCAAGGCTGGGAGTCTCAAAATTAGAGTATTTGACTCGAACAAGATAGTAAATACATCCCTTGGATTTCATTTTTCTTACTCTAAGGTACGAAAAAAGTTGACTCCTAAGCGCTGAAGTACTACCCCTCTATTCAAGCACTGGTTGATTCAGAAACTAAAAAAGAAAAACTCTATTTCTACAATCAACTGAATCATAGCATGAGTGGAGTCAATTTATGCTGAGAATAACATCAAAATTAGTTATCTTTAACTCAACAAGGTCTGCTGATGCAACTTTCTGAGATACTATAACTAGGCAATTTCTGTATACCCTCCTGGCTAGAATAGATTACCCATTGGGGTAGACACTGAGAGATGATCTACTAGCTTTTTGAGACTAACATCAAAATTAATAGCTATATAAGGGGTTAGAAAAGAAAGTGAAACTCTGAGATCTAACAAAGCATAAAAATGTAAATAGAAGACCTGTAACATACCCGTAACCACATCAGGAGAATTTAACTTATCCTTTCAGGACAGGAGTATATATAGTCTATTCAGGAGTTGACCACTGGTTGCACTTGAAGAAGCACCACGCTGAGGTGAGCGATCGGATGGAACTAGGGAAAGATGCACTGACCCTACTGACCACTCTTTGGGGAATCCCTGACTCTGTGTCTTGGCTTGACAAACCTAAAGCATAAAACACTACCAGCTCTACACACAACCTGATGATTTCTACTATATTTCTATCAAAGAGGATTAGTGCGACCGCTGTTTATACTACCTTGGGACTTAGATCCTGGCACTCTATCCCGATTATAATTTCTCAACTTAGTAACTAAAGTACTAGATGAAGACAAATTTGGTGCTAAATATTTCTGATGAAATTGAGGATTGTTACCACCCCCCGACCTTGACTGAGAAAAGCTAAAGTTACCTTTCCTAGCCCTCTTATTCTCTCTTTTTTTCTCCTTAACCTTCTCCTCCTCAATCTACTGAGCATGGATGATAAGCCTATATAAGTCCATCTCCCTAATCAATATTGTGGTAGTGCACTCCTTGATTACACTATCATTTACACCAAAGACAAACTTACTCATCCTAGACTGATTATCAGCCACCATCGAAGGAGCATAACTAGGTAAACTTAAGCGAATACTCCTTCATACTCATGTTACCCTATTTCAAATTTATGAATTCCTTCACCTTAGCTTTCTTCAACTCCAAAGGGAAGAACTTATCTAAAAAGGTTGTGGAAAACTCTTCCCACTCTATATGCCTTGCATCTGTGGTTCTATCTTTCTTTCACTTTTTATACTAAGTGTGTGCTACAGCCTTTAACTAGACGTGACATCCATAATCTCATTCACCTTCTGAACCATGTCAAGAAACTCTTGCATATCTTTATCAGATTTGGATCCCAAGAATAAGAGAGGGTTCATTTTGGTGATGTCCTAAATCCTAACTGTGATAGTGCTAGCCAGTTGAACTCTGCATGATAAACATGCTAATTCAGGGGATCTTCCTGAACAGGTAGAGGTGCGGGTTGATTCCCATTTCTATTTTCTTTGTTCTTTCTAGAAGGTATTTTCTGTAAATGGAAGGAATATTAAATTAGGAAGAGATTTTAAATATATCTTATGCTCATTGGTGCGACATAAATACTGAAATAAGGGAAACTTTTACTAAAACATCTTGTAGCCTTCTGTCCAAAAGTGTGGCGCGCTTCACACCCATGTAAAAGACTCTACTAACCTCATCTTTTAGACTCCCTAAGACACTTTAAAACCTTAGGTTGTAATACAAAGTTTTGTCATGACCCAAGGATACCCCCTAGTCGCAACAATTATGCTTACATTCCCGAAAGACCAAAAGCTAACCCATGAACTGGTACCTACTGTGAGCACTGAATAATAACAAAATACACACGTGCAGAATAACTAAATATGCCATAAGGTTTTAAATACTAAGAACATTACTGAATCATAAGTCTGAGAATAACCGTCTTAAAAATGATAAAAATTAATGATCTAATTGACTATTTAAAATGTCTGAAAGCCTTTAAAACTGACTAAAAAAGAGTTAATAGGACAGGCCCCAACTAACTCAAAATGTCTAACTGAAATAAAAAGTTAAACTACAGAGACAACTAAAACAAATAACCTATGTCCTCTATAGATGAGGACTCACCATGACTAGTACTGCTCATAGCCTGAAATATCTAGGCGCAGTTAGGAAATGGAGTGTCTGAACCTATGATATAAAACATCATAGCACAAAGAAAACATATGCAATTAGTACTTTGAATATACTGGTATGCGAGATGAGGTTAGACTAATATACATGGGTTTATATGTGTGGAATAAATACTAACTAAATAGAATGAGATAACTGAATGTAAATGCATAAAATCTATAAAATCTAAGAATGCATAACCAAGCATATATAATAATTATGAAATAATTTGTAAACTGAAGTACTAAAAACTGGTAACTGAATAACTAATTATTGTATGCTATGGTCAAGCAAACCTAAAACAAAACTCTATACTAAATACTGAACTAGGACTGTGAGGTGTATCATCTAACCGACATGCCTCAATATGATCTAATCGGGGTCCAACCGGTGACCCCAGTTGGAAGGATGTCAGTACCGTGCTAGGGGTACTAACACATAGCTGCATGGATCCACTGAAATGAAGTCCCGAAGGACTAAAAAGTCACCCTCTACTAGCAGGTGCCCTAGTGAGATACGTGTCAACCCTCAACTGGAAGGTTGACATCTCAACCTATGTTGGCTATGTAGTTCTGGAATGTAGGGATTACTACTAAGGGTCACACCCTTTACTAGCAGGTGATACCCTATCCCTAGGTTCTCTCGGTGCTAAATCCTACTCCCAATTAAACTGACACTGGTTACTAGACTGAACTAAGCTTAATTGAATAAGTGACTGGCCATGATGGTTAACTGAATAATAATGTTCATGGTTTATCTAAAACTATTTTGAAACTACTGAAATTCTATAAACAGATAACTAACAGGTGTTCTAACCCTTTAGTACTCGATAATAATAACCACAGGGACCTACAAAATCTTCAAAAAACATAATAAGGGATCATTGTTCAAAACCCAATCATGTAGGCATTTCATCAAACACTTGGAATTCATTGACTTAAGCATGGGAATGGTTAAAAAATGTAATAATAACTTAACTGCTATACTAAAATCATGGGTTAAGGATTTAACATGTGAATAATCATCATTCAAATGTGTCAAGGGCTAAGTCCAACGATAATACATGGTAAACATGGTTTAAAATTAAAATTCATATGAGCTTCATAGATACAATTCATAATAACATGTAAAAACAATAATTTAAACTTAAAAATAGATTCTTGAACTCCATGGGTTAAAAGAAACCATGGATGAACATCACACATACCTTAATGACTGATTTCTGGAAGGATTCATCGATTGGAAACTTAAATTCCTTGATTTCTTATAAAAAAGGCTTGAATCTTGTTCTTGGGAATAGAGGAGGGTTTTTGAATTGACTAGTAATTACTTAGGATTAAGAGAGAGTATTTAATATATTTAATACTTCATCAAAAGGTTTTGAAGTGATTAGGGATGGTTTAGGGGTGTGAAATGGCTTCAACACCCTTGATTTAAGTTAAAACAGAGTGTTTTTGGCACTGGGCAATGACTTAGGCAACGATAAGTCCTCCCAAGCTAAGGTGGGTGATGCCTTGCCAATCACCTATCCCTGGGATGGGCGACACATGTCTAATCACCTAACCCTTAGTTGGGCGATGCCTACCCAATCGCCCACCCATTCTAGTAGTCTTAGGTGATTGTTAGCCAATGCACACCCCTTTGTATGGGCATAACATTTCATCCGGGTATCATATTAAGTTAAAATTGGTAATTTTGGAAAGATAATTCAATTATATACAATTTGTAGTCTTAAGCTGACAAATTCCATATATATATAAAGTTATACTCATTCAAGATGACCCTTGTATAATAGAACACCAAAATTTAGCCGAATTAAAAGATCTTAGCTCAAGTTACTCTAACTGACCTTATGAAGATATTTCCCACCTTATAATCCTTCTTCACACTAGTTTGATGACATGAAACATGGATTCAAGTATGAATTATAGGACTAGAGTTTACTTATGTAGGAACAAAGGTCTAATTTTTAGCTTAAAACTGTACAGGGTGTTACAATTTATCAAGATAATGCTGAATATTATGTAAAACTATACTAAGGGCTATTTATAAAACTGAGTTCGAAACTATCAGATGTGAATAGATCCAATGAACAAGCATAAACATGTACTGTATAAAACTAAATAATTGAGTATAAGGTCATGCATAATATGAAAAGTAAACATAATTTAATGTTGAAACATAAACCGAGGACTGTGGGAGCTAACTACAACTGACATACCCCAATCTGAGAAAAATTAGGGTCCAACCTAAAACCCAGTTGGAAGATTGGTAGTACCTTGCCAAAGGTATAAACACTTGTTGGCGTGGAACCACTAAACTAATGTCTCAAAGGACTAAGGTGTCATGCCTCTACTGATGAGGGACCCCTTATAACCTATGATGATAACATAGTTCTGGAACATAGGGACTGCTACTAACGGTCTCATTCCTAGCTAATGGTGAACCCTCATCCCTACGTTCACTCAGTGATAAGTATTACTCCCAACTGAATGACACAATAGTATAACTAAAATATCGATGCTAAGTATTACTCCCAATTGAATGACACAAGAGTATAATTGAAACATAAACTAGTAATTGTTATGCTCAAGTCATGTTATTCTGAAAATACTACTGCATGCATAATTTGGAATGCTTAAGAACATGTCAACTGATTCATGCATCAAAACCTAGGTATCAGGTATTCATAACCCACCAACTCAAATTAATGCAACTGAACATGATAATATTAAAAGCTGATCATAATAAAAAATTTCATACTTTAATCAAAACTTAATGATTTAACAATAAAAAGGGGAATTCATGATTCTGTGTATGGGGGGATGCTCCTTCTATGGAAAACATGTATTCATGGTTTAATTGCAACATAAACTGAGGAAACTAAGAAAAACTCATTTAGCTTGATAATATTTTTGAAATCTTAACTAATATAATGTAAAATGTTATTGAATTAGGGAATAGCGTGAATAATATAATTTGGGCCTATGAAATCATGAATAACCATTAAAACATGCTTATGAGCAAAAATTATATCATGGAGGATTGAATTGAAGCTTAGAATGATAATTGGGTAAAAGTCTTCGTTTATGATATCTTAAATTTCATGAACAAGTCATAATTTGGGCATGAGGATGGAAGGAGATTCTCATTGAATACCCACATACTCAATTACTTTAGATTCTTGAATTAAATTTTGGGGATTTGGACATAAAGATGGAAAACCCCAAGTTTGGCTTTGAAAGACCAGAAAATTACATGTGTCTTGAGAAATTTTGGTGTTGTGTTGAGAATGAAGAATTTGGGTTTGTTTTGTTCTTTTATTCAACCTTAAAATAACTTAACCAACATAGTTTTGCGGTTAAAAGGGTGAAAAAAGACCAAAAAATCCCTTAGAAACTGTCTGGTTGTTACCTGGAAGCAGTATTGCCATGGGTGGCGACTTGAGTTGTTGTTTGGAACCCCATTTCAGCCTCTACTTCTCATATTATGACTCCCTCCTAATAACCCGTAATGTCTGACTATGAGTCATAGTCTAGGGAGCTTTGACAATGCTGTAATATTTGGCCATAACTTTTCACCCTCATATCGAATTAACGAAAAATTGGTGTAGTTGGAAAGATGATTAAATTATCTATCTGTTAGTGGTTCTTGATCTCAAAAATTTGTAGTATACTAAAATTTATGCTCGTTTGAAGTTAACTATAGTTATATTCTTCACAAGAATTTAATTGCTAAAAGATGTTTTGAATTGTTTATAAGCTAGGAGTTATTTGATGTATTGATATTTGTCTAAATAACTAATAAAACTACCAAAACACAAATTTTGATTTTTTTCATGAACTTAAAGCATGCTTTAAATATTGTCTTTGGTTTTTGGGGTGTTACATATAACGAGAGTCTTGAGATATTTAATTGGAACAAAAACTTATAATTTATTTTTTAAAATTATCTTGTTGTGCTTGAAGTCTTTTGTGATGCTAATTGGAAAACTTTATGAGATGATTCTTTATCTACTACTGGTTATATTTTTTTTAGGTGGTGGTTCTACTTGTTGGAATTCTTAAAAGCAAACTATTATTCCTAACTCTACCATGGAGGATGAACTAATTATTTTAGCTTCAACTAGTGAGGAAGCGAATTGGTTGAGAAATTTGTTTTTAAATACTTTATTTTGACAAATCCATTCCTCTTATTTTAGTTCATTGTGATGGTACTTTTGTAATTAGTAGAATTCAAAATCAGTATTACAACGGTAAGTTCATACCTATAATCATGCAGATTCATTGACTAAGGCCTTACCAAGAGAAAAAGTTTGGAGCATGATAACGCTCAATCTACAGCTCTCGTGGGAGTGTAAAGCGGTCGTTAGCAAATATAGAACCCAACCTGGGTTGGGTATCGATCCCACAGAGAATAGCTTGGCCAACAAGCAAGAGAAATTACTAGACTTTTAGTGCAAGTCTCGTAGGAAAGGGGGGATTGTAGTATGTAACCAAAACAAGAAGGTAAGAACTGAAAATAGCAAAATAAAGAGAGATTGTCACGTGTGTTGTAAACAATGAGAATTGAGGCGTTGGGGTTATGTCCACCTTCTGAGGTATACGTCTCTATTGGCTATGAGTGTGTAGAGTCTTGACATGTAATTGCTTATAGAGAATTGTAGTCGATGGTAAATCCAAGCGTCTCTCGACCTAAACAAGGACTATTTCACTTTAACTCTCTCGAGCTTAAAGCGTGACTAACGGTACGAATTCTCCAAGAAGTTAGTCCAGGTACGGCACTAGCTTTTTAATAGGAAAGGGTGTCCTACTACCTTGACATTATCTCTTTTCCAGACAAATAACTTTTCTCTCGAACAAGTCAGATGTTAGACTGGCGTTGGTCTATGCGTCTTCTTTTCTAGACAAATAACCTTTCTCTCGAACAGGTTAGATGTTAGAATGGCGTGTTCTTGTGTTTGAACCGCAAAGAATGTAGATTTAAGATGAAGAGAATAATGATATAAGCAATATACTTGTCTTGAACTCACAAACTCATAGCTATAGATAGTAACTCATTCGGCTTCCATAACCCCAACTAAGAGATTTAGTTACCCATGAATGCGAAGGATATCACGTTTTGCATGGTGGATGGCGTGAATAGTAGGTGTTTGGCGTGTGGTTTTAGTGATTCCGTAGCAAGTAACGATTCTCTTGTTGTGGAATTTAAGAGTAGAAGAATGAAGAATTGAGAATGGGTTGTAGGAAGATGTCTTAATTGTAAGGAGATGAATGAATTGTCAGAATGTCTCCTCCTTCTCTCCTCCTAAATCTCTAACATGATAGGGTATTTATAATACTCCTATCCTACTCCTACTAAACTAATAAAATAAATAACCAAATCCTAATATACTAATGAAATCCTTGACCCAATTGTACTAGGGTAAGGTTACAAAATTATAATCCAAATAGAATGATGAAACACATAACCTAATTGCACTAGGTTAATGTATTATGGCAAAAATCCAGCTTTGTGTCTGTAAGTCCCAAAGTCTTCAGAAATGCTGTTTTAGCCCGGGACAGATTTTCCATGCAGCAGATTTAGTCCTTTATGCGTCCAGCTCCTTTCCATCTCGTTTGTGAGCTTTCTTTTGCGTCAAGTAAGCCATAAATTGCTGTATTTTGCATCATTTATACCTGAAACTTTCCTAATCACATTTGTTAGCTCATTTACAGGAAAAAGGACTAAAAGTGTACGAAATAGATAATTAGTTCTCGAAACTAGGCTAAAATATGGGCAAAATATATTGATATAGGCGCGTAATTTCGCCTATCATCAGAGCACATGAGGGGGATGGGGTTGAAGCTTATAAATTCCTGATTCATATGTGAGGAACCCCAATCTGGAGACTAAAAATTCTATAACCAGGTTAAATAGGAAGAACGAATAGCATGATGACTTTTTGTGGAAACTACACTATTTTTTATCGCTTCCTATGATGTGAGTGTATTTTCTTTTAATGATTTGAGAGGTTGAGCTTAAAAAACTCTTAGTGAAAATCTATAGCTTGTATGAGTGGAGTGATAAAGTTATAAAATCACTCTCGATAAATTTCACCTATGTGAGTGATGAAAGTAGGCCTCTTCCTATAAAAAATATGATCATTCTTAAATACACTCATGAAATTAGGATAGCACAACGCTGTAATATGTTGGATATAAAGGTCATATCAACACCTTGACTATTATGTATAATTTAGTAGTATTTTATTTTTCTTTAATAGCCATAGTTCAAATCTGAGACCACTATGCCTCTGAAGTAAAAGTTACTGGTTTACTAAGTAGAGGTTCAATGTAGAGCACACCGTCATCATGTATGATAGTCTTTCTTTAACTAGTGGACTATTTTATTAATATTAAAATGAGAGGGGATTGATAGATATTGATCATTTTAATATTTATCTTATAATATTAATTTGCTTCATATTATTTTCTTTCACAAAATAAAATATATAATGACCGATGTTTTTCATTCTTGATAGTAAGTAGCATTAAGGACCTTAAGTGCTTTAAGTTACAATTTGCCATTTAGTTTATTTTCTTTAAGTGGCAGAATGTGCTTATTAACGTTCATTGCCTTTAAGAGGCAAAATGTGTTTCTTCTTAATGTCCAATGGGAGCATTTGATTCTTGGTTAAGTAGTGGTTGAATTTGGTGTAATGACCTGAAAATTTGATGAAATATGTGAAATATATATTTCTATGTAATTTGACTATTTTACCCCTTCTTATAGTTGCATTGGAGTATTTCAGGGGTGTGAGGGTGATTGTCATGATTTTTGATGTATTTTGGTGCCTTTTGGGTGATATTTTGATTTTAAGTGGCTTCGAGGGCCTTATTTTTGGACCTGTGATTTTAAGGTTAGAATTCTCCCTTTTCTTAGTGAATTTCGTGATTAATTTCTCAAAACTCCAAATATTTTAGGGCTTGTTTTTAAATTCCAATTTCACTTGAATAAAGTTCCGAATCCTATAATTACTAGCTTTTCATTAATTTAACCTTCAAAATAACTTAGATTCCTGATTTTAATACGGATTTCACATATTTTACTCGGTAAAGCCTAAAAATAGTTTTTCTTCAATTTGAACCTTGGTTTTTTACTCGATTTGACTTAGATTTTAAACTGTAAATTTATAAAAATATGGAAAACACGTTTTAGACATAAAAAATACAATTTTGCCCTTCTTTTCAAAAAATCCATTTTGGGGGTCCATTTTGGCCCCAAACCAAAAGTAGAAAATATGAATATTGTTGGATTTGTTTTGATGCATATATTTTATATTTTTTTATTTTAGTTAATTTTGGGATTGTTCGTATGAAGTAGGACTTTGTAGTTGAAGTGTAGCAGACCGATTTTAGCATTCAGGGTAGGTTATGTCTTAACTCTTTAAACTAGGCTAGGTAGTTAATCTATATACCAAAATGCATGTTAAGGGTTAGAAATAATCATGAAATATGACTATCTATATGTTGTGCCCATTTGGGGGACTAACTGTGATGTAATTGTCGAATCTGTGATATCATGTGATATATGTGACCATGCAGGATCTTATGTGATATTAATAGCCTGGAATACATGTGTATTATTGTATTGTGATTTTAGAAATGCTTATTGTAGTTCCTTTGGTGTATTATTGATATAGTCATACTTTGTGGGCATATGAATCTTGTGGAAAATTCATAGATAGTTGAAATAGTAAGTGGATATTGGCTCGTATGGATGTGAAATTATAACATTATGGTTGGTTGTAAAAATATATCATATGTTTTGGTTGTGGAATTACATCATATGGATTGGTTATGGAAATACTCATTTTAAATGGTTGTAAACATTGCATTATCATTCCTATGTTATCATACACATCATTTAACTTATTTATTTTATTTATTTATATTTACTTATTGCCATGTATATGCTTTCTTATTCTATGTATGTGCTTTGGAAATACTGAAAGCACTAAAAATACTAGAAATACAGAAAACAAGGTTGTGTACCTATCTTAAGGTTGTGTGCCAACTTTGAGACTATGTGCCAGCCTCATACATTATTATCACATTATCATCACCATCAATATCATCATCTTATGAACTCTATTTGCTTAATTGTGTTGATGTTGTGATTGAATTTACGTATTAACTTGTTATATGTCTACTTAGTCTATATCTTGTTACTTGCACTTGACCCTCCTATATGTACATATTCTTCTCTGTTTATACTTGTTTATCATATAATGTATACTTATGTTATAATTGTTATATTGTTGTTGTATTTATGACATTGTGAGATATTTTCTAATTACAGGTAACGTGCCCTTAGTGTGTACTTTATGTACCTTATTTTCTACTTTACTCCGTTGACCAATGATACCTACTAAGTATAAGTGGATTGTACTTACTCCTACTGTACCCTTTTGGTGTAGATACAAGTTCGGGTACGGCCTATGTTGTTTGAATTGGGCGATTGTTGGAAGGTAGTTGATGATTTTTAGGTGTCCAAATGTCTTCTGCTACCTTTCTTTAGAGACTATGCCTTTACTTTCATTTAAGATATAGGGTTTCTCTTGTATTTAGATATCGTATGTATTCCCTTGGATTCAAGTCATACTAGATACGTTCATATAATGTTGACACCTAGTTTTGGGAGTTATAGTTTCATTATTATGTTTCTTTCCACATTTATTATACTTGTATGGTTCGAATTTGTTATAGAAGTCTTACCTTAGAGTAATTTCTGTCTTTTTACCTTTTGTGTATTAGTTGGTATGATAGGCTTACTTGTGAAGGTTTGTCATGACAAGTACCATCATGACCTTTGTATTTTTAGATTGAGACAAATTGGTATCAAAGTAGCCAGGTTTCATTGATCTAAATAGTTTAAGAATAGGATGTATAATAGAGTCTCGTAGATCGATACATAGACATTCATATCTATCTTTATGAGGCTATAGGATGTCTTTTTGAAAACTTCTCATTTTATTCCTTATTATGTGAATTTCTTGTATACCTTGAGTTTTGAGTTGTATTTTACTCTTTGTTTGAAGATGGTGTTGATTAGGTCCCACGAGGTCAGAGATGCAGAGACTTTTCCCATAGTGCGACCCTTGAGTTTTGGACTAACTTAAGGGAGTGGATGGGCCCATGGATCAACCTCTTCTAGGAGTGGTTCTAGAGGAATCTCCCCTGAGCCTCATGTTGGCTACTTCTCAGATGGTTATGTTAGGAGAATCTTTTTAAATCATTGTGGATCATGCAAAGATGACAGATGGTATTCTTATAGTATCTTAAAGAGGCACCAATAAGGTGTGCCATTTTGGTGAGTTAAGAGGTTAGGTTTCTCACGATAGAGATTTTAGAGATTCTTGTGGTTATTAGGTTAGGTCAGTGTAGGTGGCCTTATAGAGTTCAGGTGGTGGATCTTTGAGTTCAGCAGTGCAGGGTGGCTATTTAGGCCTAGTTGTACTTTCTCCTATTGAGGAGAGCTATAGGACTTGCTATGTGTGTCATGAGATTGGCCATTTGGATAAGGACTGTCCCTGTGATTTTATTAGAGCTACTCCTATTTTAGCTGTGAGGTAGGGGTACTACCAGAGGAGCGAGAGGTAAAGGTGGTGGAAACTGTAGTGGTGGTCATAGGGTTACTCATCTAGTTGGTAGAGGTGGTCAGTGTTATATTGTACTCGCCAAGCTAGAGGTAGAGGTTTTTGATGTTGTGATCCCTAGTATCATCCCTATTTATTTTAGATCTGCATCTATGTTATTTAACCCCATATCGACTTTTTTCTATGTGTCTACATATTTTGCTTTGTGTTTTGATTCCCTTAGTGAACCTTTTTCCATGCCTATTCATCTATCTACCCATGTAGAAGATTCTTTAATGGTGGATCAGGTAAACTGATCTTGTTTTATGATTTTTTATGGCCATGAGACTTGAGTAGATTTGATTGTGTTAGATATAGTTGATTTCGATGTTATTTTGGGTATGGATTGGTTGGTTTCTTATTATGCTATCTTAGATTATTTTGCTAAGACTATGACTTTAGCTTCGCTAGGTATGCTAAGGATATCTTGGAAGGAAGCACTTCATTTGGGACCTAAGAGGGTTATAGCTTATGTTCGTTGATTGGTTAAGAGGGGATGTTTAGCTTATTTGGTTCATATTTGTGATACCAGTGTTATTTCATCCCCTTTTGTGAATTCTATCTATATGATTCATGAGTTTGTGAATGTGTTTCACATAGATTTACTTGGTATGCCTCTAGATCTTTATATTTATTTTGCTATTGATATTGAGTCAGGCACCTAACCCTTTCTTATTCCTCCTTATAGGATGTCCCCAACCGAGTTGAACAAACTACAGGATATATTGCAATAATTATTGGATAAGGGATTTATCCGACCTAGTGTATCACCATGGGGTATGCCTATTTTGTTTGTGAATAAGAAGTATTGGTCTATATGGATGTGTATTTATTATCAACAGTTGAACAAAGTGACGGTTACGAATAAGTATCCTCTTCCTTGCATTAATGATTTATTAAATCAACTTCACGGTGCTGCAGTGTTTTTAAAGATTAATTTGAGATCAAATAATCATTAGTTGAGGATTAGAGCTTTTGATATTCTAAAGACAACTTTTCAAACTCGATATGGTCATTATGAGTTCTTAGTCATGTCCTTTGGGTTGACCAATGCCCCTGCCACGTTCATGGAGTTGGTGAACCAGGTGTATCGACCCTATCTCAACTCTTTTTTATTATATTTATTGATGATATCTTGGTTTATTCCAAGAGTAAAGGCGATCATAGGGAGTATTTGCAGATTGTGCCTCAGAGATTGAGGGATGTGAAGTTGTATGCTAAGTTCTACAATTATGGTTTTTTGTTGGAGTCTTTTTCTTTCTTGGGTTACGTGGTGACTAAGGATGGTATTATTGTTGATCCAACAAAGGTTACAGCGATTCGTGATTGGGCTAGACCTACTTTGTTGAGGGTTTTCATTTATTGCAACCCCATTGACCAAGTTAACTCAAAAGAAGATTTCTTTTCAGTGATTCAATGCTTGTGAGGCAGGATTTCATAATTTCATGGCTTTATTGACTTTAGCTCCTATCTTGACTTTGCCCAAGAAGGGCATGGGTTTTACCATCTTTTGTGATGCTTCAGGTGTTAGGTTAGGTGTTGTTTTGGTGCAGGAAGCTCAGGTAATTGTGTATGTTTCTCGTCAGTTGAAGCCCCATGAAAGGAATTATCTTACCCATGATTTGGAGTTATGTGCGGTTGTTTTTGCTTTGAAGTTGGGGAGGCACTACTTTAATGGAGTCCATTATGAGTTTTTCTCTTATCATCCTAGCCTTCAGTACTTCTTCACCTAGCAAGATTTTAATATGAGATAGTGTTATTAGCTTTAGTTTCTTAAGGACTATGACTTTACTATTCTGTATCATCCAGGAAAGGCTAATGTGGTTGTGGATGCCCTGAGCTAAAAGTTGACTAGCATAAGTAGCTTGGCACATCTTTTGACCCAGGAGAGGCCTTTGGCCTTAGAGATTTAGTCTATATCTAACCAGATGGTTAGGGTTGATATTTTGACCCCTGGGTGTATTTTGGCCTTCGTGGAGGCTAGGTCTTCTTTAATGGAACAAATTTGAGCTCATCAGTTTGGTAATGTAAGATTGAGATCGATTTAAGATAAGGTATTGAGTGGTGAGTCTAAGGAAGCCTCACTTGATTTGGATGGTATTTTGAGGATTGAGCGCCGAGTTTGTTTATCGAGAGTAGGTGATTAGACTATATTGATCTTGGAAGAAGCCCATTATTCTAGATATTCTATCCACCCTGGAGTGAATAAGAAGTATCATGAGTTGGCACAACATTAATAGTGAGGTGGTATAAGGAAGGTTGTTGCAGACTTTAAGCTTATTGCCTTTAATTCCAGCAGGTAAAGGTCGAGCGTATAAGATCAGGTAGTTTTCTTCAGAGATTACCCATTCCTGTGTGGATGTGGGAACAGATCACTATGGACTTTGTGATGGGTTTCCTCGTACTTCTCATAGTTCTGATAGTGTTTGGGTCATTGTAGATCGATTGCGCAAGTTAACTTATTTTATTAAGTTTCAGGTCTCATTAAGTACTAAGAGGTTGACCTGTATCTATATTTATAAGATTGTGCATCTGCATGGTATGCCTATGTCTATCATTTCAAATTGAGGTTTTGTGTTTACTTCTCTCTTTTAGAAGACTTTTTAGGATGAGTTGGGCACTCGAGTTGATCTTAGCACAACGTTTCACCCCAGACTGTTGGTCAGTCAGAGCAGACTATCCAGGTTTTAGAGGATATGCCCCGTTCATGTGTGATAGATTTTGGTGGCCAGTGGGAGACACATTTGGCTTTAGTAGAGTCTGCATATAATAACAACTACCATTCCAGCACTGACATGGCTCCTTTTGAGGCATTGTATTGTAGGCATTGTCACTCGCCAGTTTGTTGGTTTGATGTTTTTGAGGTTAGACCTTGAGGTACGACTTGCTCTATGAGTCCTTGGATAGAGCTCGAGTCATTCAAGATAGACTTTGAGCGGCTAAGGGTAGGCAGAGGTACTATATGGATTGTAGACTTTATGCCTTCAGATTTAGTGTTGGTGACTATTTTTTTCTTTGAGTTTCACCCATGAAAGGTGTGATGATGTTTCGCAAGAGGGGTAACCTTATCCCCATGTATGTGGGTCCATTTGAGATTCTTCAGACTATTTATCCAGTTTTTATGCTTGTATACTTTGTCGTTACATTCCCGATGAGTCTCATGTCATCCTTTGGGAGTTGGTTCAACTAGATGAGCGATTGTCTTTCATTGAGAAAACCAGCCTTTATTTTGGCAAAGGATATTAGACGGTTGGGTTCTAGAGTTATCCTTGTAGTTCTTACTCCAGCTCTTTATTGATTCAAGTATTTCTTTGCCTTATTTTGAGGACGAACTAGAATTTTAGTGATGGATGATGTAACGATCTAAAACTTTGATGAAATTTATGAAATATGTATTTCTATGTGATTTGACTATTTTACCCCTCCTAATAGTTGCATTGTGGTATTTTGGTGTCTTCTGTATGATAATGTGATTTTGGTGGCTTCGAGAGCCTTATTTTAGACCTGTGTGGTTATCTTTTGATCCATGCGACAAATGGCTAAACGGACTGCGTTAGCAGATTCAGAACGTTGATTTTAGAATGGTAACATGTGTGGTTTAATTTTATAGCTTTTAAATCACTTTGATCCTCAATTTGGAAAATTGTGATTTTGGGTTTAGGGGGTTAACTTATTGAAAATGATGTTTTTTAAAAAATCTTATATTGTCATTGAGTCTGGAGCATCGAATTTAGTGTAGTTACATATTTCATTTGCGTATATCAAATTTTGAATGAATTTCGAGCACCCCATCGAAGTCCATTTTGGACTTAAAAATTTGGTGCACCAGGTTGCTGGTGTAACTTGGAAAAAGAAAGGGTAAAACTCAATTAAGGAACCTGATTTATGCCTTATTTACCTCACAACCTGGTACAAGTATAAATAACCCTCTTTTGCCTAATTGTTGCTCATTTTTTAATCTTGCCTCTAGAGAGATAAACCCTAAGGTGAAGCTTGTGGGTACTTGGAAAGCTAGATTAACATTTATATTTTGATTCTCTTACAGAGATTTAAGGTAAGAATTCACCATATTCTTAGTAAATTTCTTGATTAATTTCTGAAATTTCAAAAACCTTAGAGCTTGATTTTAAACCCCAATTTCATTCCTTTTAACTTGAATAATGTTCCTTATCCTATAATTACTAGTTTATCATCAATTTAACATTCAAAA
Source organism: Capsicum annuum (assembly GCF_002878395.1). NCBI lineage: Eukaryota > Viridiplantae > Streptophyta > Magnoliopsida > Solanales > Solanaceae > Capsicum > Capsicum annuum. The sequence continues at coordinate 48,830,172 of NC_061113.1, read as the reverse complement.
TTACTTCGATTCTTGATTTTAGCACGAATTTCAAAGATTTTACCCAGTAAAGCTTAAAAATAGTTCTTCTTCAATTTGAACCTCAATTTTACTTGATTTGACTTGGCTCTTCAGTTGTAGATTCCTAAAAATATGGAGAACACATTTTTGAAGTAAAGTTACGATTTTGCCCTTCTTTTTTGTAAACCCATTTCGGAGGTCCATTTTGACCCCAAACCAAAGTAGGCAATATGGGTATCGTTGATTTTTTTTAACATATAGACTCTATATTTCTTTGTTTTAGTTGATTTCAATATCATTAGTGAAAATTAGGGTTTTGTAATTGAAGTGTAGTGAACCGATTTTGGCATTCGAAGTAGGTTATGACTTAACTCTTCAGACTCAGTTAGGTATTTAATCTCTATACCAAAATGCATGTTAAGGATGAGAACTAATCATGAAATATAACTATCTATATATTGTTCCTATGTGGGGCCTAAATGTGATATAATTATCGAATCTGTAATATCCTGTGTATGTGTGACCGTAGGGGTCTTCTATGATATTGATAGCCTAAAATATATGTGAATTATTGTATTGTGGAATTAGAAATGCCTATTGTGGTGCCTTTGGCGTATTCTGATACGTTCATGCTTTATGGGCATATGGATCAAGTGGAAAATTCATGGATAGTGGAAATATTTAGTGGATATTGGCTTATGTGGTTGTGGAATTATAACATTATGGTTGGTTGTGGAAATACATCATATGGATTGGTTGTGGAAATATATCATGTGGATGGGTTATGAAAATATTCATTTTGAATGGTTATGAATATTGCATCATCATTCTCATATTATCATACACATTATTTCACTTGTTTGTTTTACTTCTTTATATTTACTTGTTTTCATGTATGTGTACTTGACTTGTGTCTTATGCTATGTATATGCTTTGAAAACACTGGAATAACTGTAAATACTAAAAATATTAGAAATATGGGAAATAAGGTTGTGTGCTACTCTAAAGGTTGTGTGCCAATCTCATGGTTGTGTGTCAATCTCAAGGTTGTGTGCTAACTTCAAGGCTGTGTGCAAACTTCATACATTATCATCAGCATCATCACATCATTATCATCATCATCATCTTATTCATTACATTTGCTTTGTTGTGTTGATGTTGTGATTGAATTTACGTATTGACTTGTTATATGTTTACTTGCTCGATATCCTATTACTTGTACTTGACCATCATCTATGTACATGTTGTTCTTTGTTCATACTTACATGTGAGATAAAGTATACTTATGTTATACATGGTGTATTGTTGTTGTATTTGTGATATATATTAAAACTGTTCGTGTAAGAGGTGTAGGCTATTTTTTTTATTTTAGATGGCGTGCCCTTAGTATGTACTTTGTGTACTTTATTTTCTACTTTGCATGGTCGGCCTATGATACCTAATGAGTATAAGTAGACCATACTCACTTCTACAGTATCTTTTTGGTGTAGATATAGGTTCGGGGGCGCCCAATGTTAGTTGACTCGGGCAGTTATTGGGGCTTTAAAGGTAGTTGATGATTTTCAGGTGTCTGGATGTCTTCTGCTACCTTCGTTTATAGACTATGTCTTTATTTTCATTTTAGAAATAGGCTTTCTCTTGTATTTGGATATCATATGTATTTCCTTGGATTAATGTTGTATTAGAGACATTTTTATACTGTTGATACCTGGTTTTGGGAGTTATGGCTGTATTGTTATGTTTATTTTTGCATTATTATACTTGTATGGTTCGGCTTCGTTCTGGAAGCCTTACTTTGGGGTTATTTCTGTCCTTTTAACCTTCATGTATTGGCTTGTTAAATAGGCTTACTTATCAAGGTTCGTCGCGACAAGTGCCATCTTGACCTTGTATTCTTGGGTCATGACATTTGGCACCATTTTTTTTAGATTCATGCAATTTTCTACCATTTATTCATCCACTTTCTATCACTTTATCACTTGTAACCTCTAGACTGTTGAACTTCCCTCTTTACTATTCATTTATTCTTCCTATTCATTGCATGTAAAGATTTTCTCACCTATATATGGTAGTCGTCTTCCATATTTTTGCTAACTTAAGAAAATATAGAGTTAACAAAAGTTAGAAAAAAAGAGTTTATTAGTTGAAGGGAGATGTTCTTTTTATGGAGCTTGCTAAGTTCTTCTTTGTGAGAAGGTTGTTGTATCCTAGAGGGGACAAGTGAATAAGATTACTGCTGGACCGGTGAAAACATTTGCTACAGTACGCTTGAATCTCTTTAAAAAGAGCGAGATATTTGCGCCTCAACCAATAACAAGATTATTATACCTTCTTCATTTTTGTATTTTTCAACTGTAATTTTATTGTAATTTCACCAACATTAACCATGTCACTTGTTATTCATTCTAATTTGTTCAAGATCATTATTTTCTGCTTTATTTTCTAAGCTTTTTCTTTGCGTTCTCATATGATTAGTATTCTTAGATTTTTTTCTTTCGAATTTATCTCCGGGTACATAGATCGTCCTTAAATGCTCTGTCCTGCGATTCATGAGACTATCGATCTACTTCTTGACCTTATTTCTCGCTATTTATTTACATTTACATTGTTCTTGCGATATTCAAATTGTTAGTCAACCTAATCAACAAGCTAAAAATCGATAATGTGTACCCTTGACCACTAATGATTTGACTATATTTTCGATGAACAGAGTTGTTTGGCTGAATGAAAAATATTTTTAGTAGGAGCAAGATTTTTTCGTTATTCTAAAGTAGCTACAAATTCTACTTCTTATTAATTCGTTTGAGATAAATATATCCTTACCAACAATTTATATTAATCAAACCATATTTCATTAATTTAGTTACTCCCTATGTTTCGCTTTAGTTGGCACCCTTGCTAAAAATATTTATTTTAATTTTTGTCCCATTTTTAAAATCAAGAGAATTTCATTATGTTTTTTCAATACCACCCCTAATATTAAATGACTACATAAAGTATATATACTTAAATTTATATTTTCAAAACATAATCAATAAGGCTAATTTGATAAAATAAATTTATAATAAATATGTTTCTTAAGGGGAGAGTCAAGTCAACAAGAGCTAACTATTTTGAAATGGAAGAAGTACTATATTCTAATCAATATATAGAAGAGTGAAGGAAGCAGGTGAAGGTCGCCATGTCTGCTTGCTCCATGATTTTACTATATCACCCCTAATTAATTATTATATGTCATTTACATATTTTAAAATTAATAATATTTAATACAAAAATAACATAGACATTTATAGCATGCCTGCTTCAGTTATTTTAATCGTAATTTTACTATTTTATTTTTAATAAATTATCTAAGTCATTTTTGTATTAAAAAATTAATAATATTTAATAAAAAAGGTAAAATAAATTTTAAAAAATGATAAATTAACTATTGATGTTTTAAATTAACTTGACATCTTATATGAGGCCTACTTAAATTTTTTTCACACCTATTTTTATAGTAATTTTGCATATCACTTCTAATAAGTTATTATGAGCAATTTAAAATATATCTTCTTCGCTGCTTCAATCGTGATTTGACAATATGATCCCTAATTAATTATTATGGTCATCTGAGCATTAAAAAATTAATAATATTTCTTAAAAAACGTAAAATAGACACAAAATGATATGTCAACATAAATAATATGGGTGACTATCAAAATTATATTAGTGTCACATAAATTGGGATGAGAAAAAGGAAGACATAACGTAACATATATTATTTGAAAATGAGATAAAATATATTGTAAATAACAATATTAAGAACATAATATAAGAAAATTGAATTATGTGTTAACTAAATAAGAAAATAAACTTAATTAAAATCTTCCATAAGAAATATTCTAAGACATTATCTTTAGATAATTCTAGTTTTAAAATGAACCTTATTACTATTTCCCACCCTAATGTGACACTTACAAATTGTTATATATAACGCCCCAGGTTTTTGGTCCTTGAAAAATTTCTGAGTTGTGAGCTCATTGCCTTGACTACGACTTACCTTACGAGTCGTAGAGTGTCTGGACGGGTCAGATGTACATAGTCGCAAGGTGCCTAGTGAATAGTGCTTGAGTTTCTATCTTGGGTATGACTTGGATAAACGAGTCGTAAAGACTCATGATGAGTCATTGGGATGGAATCGTAACCAAATCAAAAATTAACTGGCTAAGTTTTGTTCTGAGTACGAATGACTCACTATGAGCCATAAGGACTTTTTACTAGTTGTTGGCTGCAAATCGTAGGATGTCTAGTATTTACCCAATGAGTAGTACTAGTTGAGTCGTAGGGTCAACAGTGTATGGGGGTCCTAGAGACTATCTTGGTTATGACTCGTGGTGCCGAGTTGTAAGGAGTGGCTACGAGTCAACAATTGATCCGTAGTCAATGACGACACTTTTCTAGCTTTTAAGTTAAGGTCATACTAGACATTCCCCTCTTACCCAAATAGAAATCCACATCTTATAACCCCTTTAAGGTGTAATTATCACTCAAAAAAAAATATAAGTAACTTCTCAAACACTCCGAAGGTCTATCTAAATTCCCTCAAGTAAGTCAAGCTAGGGTTTCATCAAGTCGGTCACTTAAGTACTCAAGGCTCGATTCCTATCCAAATTTTTTGGTGTTTAAGGCATGTTACTCTTCCCCCATTGTCAATTTGTTAAATGCATATATTTTAAAGTATTGTTCATGAGATATTCATGTTTGTTTTATAGCAAGAGTTGAGGGTTATGAGTGTTTGTTGTTGAACAATGTTTTTCCATTGTACATTTTATGATTAATCATGCTTTAAATATTTTTTTGAAGTTGTGGGTTCATGTGTATGGTGAATAAACTACGAAATTGTGGTTTCCCCAAACCTGTGATTTTTGAAGTGGTTATGACCTCAACCCCATATGTGAACTTATTTTTTTTATTATGAGAAATGTGAAAATTTGTAAAATTGAGCCAAAGGGGATGTGAATTTCCCCAAGTGATGTAATTGTTTTGGCATGTTGTTGTTAACATGCAAGTGTAGTTGGTATGATGATACCAACAATGTATGCCTTAATGTGAAGTATGGTTCAATAAATGGAAATGTGTGATAAATGTTTTAGTTAGGCTTAAAAAAGAGGGTTGAGTAGCTGAGTCGTGAAAGTGGAGGGTCCAAGTGACTAACGCTGGGAACTACGCTAGCCATTGTAGGGGTCGTTATGGCTTGAGGGTTCGACTCCCCTTGCTTGTTATTGGTGGTTCGAGTTTACCTTATTAATATTATTATGACTGGAGGGTTCAAGGACCCCATATCACATTTCATAATCGAGTGCTTAGGTCAGCTTAGTATATGATAGCAGGGTTTAAGTCCCCGTATATATATATATATGATCTTTCTCCGATTCGTGTAACTAAATGCACTTGGACCAGACCAGAGGGTGAAAGTTGGGCCTATATAGCCCGTGGTTACTATTATATGACAGTTGAGCTACACAATCCAAGCTAAAGTTTTAAAATGCATGTTAAGCCTTTTTCCCTATCCATTCATGTGATATATTTATGTATATTCATTAAATTTTTCACATTGGATTGAAACTGTTGATTATGACATTATGTTATCCTTATCACTAAGTTACATGTTAGCACTCCAACCGCTAACAATCTTCGTATGATGGATCCCCACGCGATGTAAGAATTTTTTATACTTCTACTCCTCTTTCTTAGTGACTAGGATTAAGGATCAGTTCGCGAGTTGAAATTGAAGTGGTGAGCTTTCATTCATCGAAAGTCTATATTTCATATTTTAGTCTATTATGTCTTAGACTGTTTAGACTATTTTTGGCTATAGTCTGGGGCATGTACCAATACTTTATGGATATTCAGTTTTGGTTCTTTATCTAGAAGGCTTTGTTTGGATTAGTGTAGTTATTGGGAGATGTTGGTCGGTTGGTTGGCTGGTCACCGGTCGCTGGTTATAGACAAACATTAAATTTTCTTAAAATTATTGCACATTATCTTGTTATATGTTCAAAATTTATCAAACCATGGGCTATGTTGTGTTTGGATTAGTTAGGTCAAGGAGGTGATCTTCGATCCACGTGGGACTTGAGATACCCATCACGATCAGGCCTGATTCAGTTCGTGTCAAAAATGGTATCAGCGACTAGGTTTGGTATCATTAGGTGTTCAATAAAGTCATGTCAAGTAGAGTATTTTGTATGGGTGTGTAGCATGCCACACTTATAAGGGAAAGGCTATGAGACATTTAGGAATGTTTCCCGAGAATGGGACCAGTATAGGGGCGATGATGCGGAGTCGGCTCTGTGGGATGATTTTTTAGTGCTTTCCTTGTCCGTTTCTTTTCTCAGGAGTTGAGGTAGGCAAAGGATTAGGAATTTATAAATCTGAAGCAAGGCAGGATGTTACAAAAGGAGTATGCCTTGAAGTTCCATTAGTTCCACTCCTGCACCAAAGGGTGCAACTTTTGCTTCTAGCTCTGGCGCTAGTCGAAATCGTCTGTATCCTCTTGCCACTCGCCAGGACTCTGAGGCATCCCCTAATGTTGTTAATAGTATGCTTAAACTCTTTTCTCATAATGTATATTATCTACTTAATCTCGGGACTACTCTCTCTTATGTGATTCCTTATATGGCATTCTATTTTGGTTTTAATCCTAAATGTATTTTTGACCTTTTTTTGGTCTCCACCCTGATGGGTGGCTCCATTATGGATAGAAGGGTTTATAGGAGTTGTGTAATGTTGGTTTATGGTAGGGATACCCTAGTGGATCTAATAAAGTTAGACATGTTAGACATCAATGTAATTTTAAGGATGGATTGGTTGCATTCGTTCTATGTGTCTCTTGATTGTTGGACTCGAAGGGTCAGTTGTCATTTACCAAATGAGCTGGTAATCAAATGGGAAGGTAGTTGCGTAGTGCCTAAAGGAAGGTTCTTATTATATCTTAGAGCCCGGAAATTGGTTTCCAAAGGGTGCCTCTATCACCTAGTATATGTTAAGGATTCTAGAGCCGAAGGTCCTTCTTTACAGACTGTCCCTGTGGTCTGTGAATTCTCTAAGGTGTTTCGTGATGATCTTCCTGGTGTACCTCCCGATAGGGAAATTGATTTTGGGATTGATCTTTTTCCGAACACTTATCCTATTTCTATCCTACCTTACAGAATAGCCCTAGCTGAGTTGAAGAAGCTCAAGGAGCAGTTCAAAGAACTTCTTAACAAGGGTTTTATCTGCCCTAGTATGTCACTGTGGGGTTCTCCCATGCTCTACGTACGTAAGAAAGATGGTTTTCTTCGGATATGTGTTGATTATCTCCAATTAAATAAGGTAACTGTGAAGAATAAGTATCCACTTTTGGGGATTGATGATCTCTTTGATCATCTTAAGGGTGCTAATTTTTTTTCAAATATTGATCATTGGTCTGGGTACCATTAGATGAAGATTAGGGAGGGGGATATCCCTAAGATGCTTTTCGAACTAAGTACTGTCATTTTGTGTTTTTGGTGATGTCCTTTGGTTTGACAATTGCCTAGATCGCGTTTATGGATTTTATGAATTGTGTTTTCCCTTAGTTCTTAGACTTGTTTGTCATTATATTTATTGACAATATTTTGGTGTACTTTAAGAGTGAGGAAGATCATGCCAATCACCTACGCCTTGTATTGTAGACCCTAATAAATCAGCGTTTGTTTGCAAGGTTTTCTAAGGGAGAGTTCTAGTTGATTGTTGTGACTTATTAAGGTCATGTTGTTTCTATAGAAGGGATCATGATTGATCCACGAAAGGTTGCTATGGTTAAGAATTTGCCTAGACCCACGACTCTATTCGATATTTGGAGCTTCTTGGGTTTAGCCGGCTACTATGGAAGGTTTTTGTAGAGTTTCTCTTCTATTGTGGGCCCGTTGACTAAGGTGACTCAAAAGAAGGTAAAATTTGTATGGTGTTATGCTTGTGAGGGTATTTTTGAGAACCTAAAGGATAATTTGGTTCACTAATCCATAGAGAAGGTGAAGGTGATTCATGATAGACTTAAGGCCACCAAAAGTCCTATACGGATGTGAGGCAAAGGTAATTGGAGTTCAATGTTGGTGATTGGGTGTTTTTTAAGGTGTCCCCATGAAGAGAGTAATGTGGTATGGTAAGAAGAGAAAGCTCATTTCTCGTTATGTTGGTCCGTACGTGGTTTTAAAGAGGGTTGATAAGGTCATATATGAATTGGAGTTTCTCTCTCGTTCGAACTCCATTCATCCAGTGTTTCACGTTTTGATATTCATAAAGTGTATGGGTGATCCTTTAATGGTTATTCCTTTAGAGGATGTGGGTATCTCAGATTCCTTGTCTTATGAGGAAGTCCCAGTTGAGATTTTAGATCGGCAAGTCCAACGGTTGTGGACCAAGGATATGGAATAGTTAAAGGTTCTTTGGAGGAACCAAAAGGTTGAGGAAGCTATGTAGGAAGATGAAGAGGACATGAAGTCCAAGTAACCGTTCTTGCTTTCCATCCTGGATAATCGTGCTAGAGGTATGAGTATTCCATAGCATCTCTGTTTCCTGACTTTGTTAAAGGAAATTGTGACTTCTTCGGTATATGTGTTTTCTATTTTTGTTAAAGTTAATAGTAGAGATATATGGATGTCAAATCATGATAATAAATTCCTTGTCCTATCATTCGAGGATAGATGATCCTAAGAAGAGTGTATGTAATGCCCCAAGTTTTTGTCCCTTGAAAATTTTCTGAGTTCTGAGTTAACTGCCTTGACTATGACTCACCCTACGATCGTAAGGTGTCTTGATGGGTTAGGTGACCCTAGTCATAAGGTACCCAGTGAATGGTTCTTAAGTTTCAGTCTTGAGTATGACTTGGGGACACGAGTCATACAGACTCACTATGAGTTGTTGGGATAGAATCATAACCAAATTAGAAATTAAGTGGCTAAGTTTTGCTTTGAGTACGAGAGGCTCACTCTAAGCCATAAGGACTTGTTATGAGTCATTGGGTGCAAATCGTAGGATGTCTAGTGTTTACCCAATTGGGTTCTATGTTGACTATGACTGGACCCTATGAGTAGTAGGGTCTCATTACAAGTGGTAGAGTCGAGTCGTAGGATCAATAGTGTGTGGGGGTCCTAGAGACTATCTTGGTTACGACTCGTGGTGACAAGGCGTAATGAGTGGCTATGAGTCAACGGTTAACCCATAGTCAATGGCAGCACTTTTCTAGGTTTTAAGTTAAGGCCATTCTGGAAATTTTCCTCTTACCCAAATTGAAACCCACATCTTATAACCCCTTTAGGGTGTTATTAGCACTCATAAACAAATCTAAGTAACTTCTCAAACACTCCAAAGGGCTCTCTAAATTCCCTCAAGCAAGTCAAGTTAGGGTTTCATCAAGTTGGTCATCTAATGGGTCCGAGTCGATTATTCTACAAATTTCTTAGTGCTTAAAGTACGTTACTCTTCCCACATTTAAAATTTGTTAAAAGCACATGTTTTAAAGTATTTTTCATGAGATATTCATGTTGGTTTGATAACTAGAGTTGAGTGTTGAGAATGCTCTATTTTGAACAATGTTTTTCAATGGTTTATTTATGATTAATCATGCTTTAAATATGGTTTTGAAATTATAGGTGCATGGGTATGGTAAATGAACTAATGAATTGTGATTTCCCCAACTTGTGACTTTTGAAGTGGTTATGACCTCAATCTCATAATTTGAACGTGGTTTTTTTTATTATGAAAAATGTGGAAATTTGTAAAATTAAGCCATGGGAGTTGTGAATATCCCAAGTGATGTAATTGTTTTTACATGTTGTTGTTACTGATAACGCCCAAAATAGACCTTCAATTAAAGGATAAAGTGGTCATTGTCAAATATAGTAACCCAAATATATCAGGGTAGATCCCGCAGGGAATAGGCCAAAAATCCTTCTCGAACATGTTGCAATCACCAGGTAATGCAGGAAAGTAAAAGGGGGGATTTGTAGTAACTAGCTAAAAGTAACAAGGCTTGGTTTTTTTTTGGTTGTAAACAATCTAAGACGAACACTAGGATTGTGTTCCCCCTGGTTTCTCAACTCAATAGATTTATCGTGCACTGTCAAACTATTCCAATATATTGCCCGCAGAATCGATAAGTTATGTACTATCAACAGTCTTTTGGATAAGCTGACAGATTTCAATTTTTACCTTTTGAGTCTCAGGATGTCGTATGACTATCCCATATGTTGATCCCAGTTAACTATTACCTTTTCATTCTCTAGTTATTAGATGACAGTTAACCATCTTACTTAAATATTAGCTGGTAGCGTGGATCGACAGCTAAACTTCAAATTACTGTTGTAATCTTCTTTTCCTAGTCACTACTTCTTCTTTGGAGTTAGTAGCATGAAATCTAGGTGGGATCTTAACATTGGCCACCGCTAAGAAATCAATAATAATAAATAAAACCCAATGCATGCAAGAATCATTATATAGAATGACTTGGCGCTTCATCTACTTTGTTAATCCGCTAGGGTTCCCATAACCTTAGATAAGGGAATTATCCGTTCATAGTTATGAGATCAATCATGGAATCCAATGACAAAATTAATCTCACAATAATGAAAGAATAAATCCCAAAGTCTTAAATTGAATAACAAACCAAGAACAATAAGATATTTGAGAACTTGTCCCAAAAGGGGCCTCTTTCTCAATCAATCAATATGTGTATGTCATTTTCTGAATAATAATGAATAAACAAAGCATACTGGGTATTTATAGATTACAAGAAACACTAGAAATTAAATCCTGACTAAAATAGGAAAACTTATTTACCCATACATAATAGGACTTAAAAACCTCATAGGAGTGATATTGGGATACATGGAAACCCTAGGAAATTATTTTGGAACAATCCAGAAAAGTTGAGGTCGGTAGTTACTTATGGTCACTACTTGTGATATATAGAGTGGGAGCAAGGCTATTTGCGGTCTGCAGAGTGGGTGCAAGTGGTGACTGCAAGTGCCCGGACCAAAAAATCTTACAGGTTAGCTCTCAGGATTTTGGACTTCTGGCACTTGCTTTGCCCACATGCGGTCCATAAGTACTACTTGTGGTCCAAATGTTGACTTAGCAAGTGTCGAGAGTCATATTTTCAGCTCTTCTTCAATTCCTGCTCATGGTTTGATCACGAACAAGCCGGAAAGTGTCATGAACATCCATAATTGTCCATAACCGCTCCCATAAGTAGTCAAAATCACCTTTTTCATCTTTTTCATAAAATTAGCATCCAAAACATGATTTCCTGCAAAACACTCCAAAAAAACCTCAAATCTAATAAAATAGCCTTAAGTACATGCATATTATCATAGTTTTAAGCATTGTAAGTGTAATATTTCAATAGTACAGAAAGAGCCTCATCTTAGAACGTCGCATGTGCTCAGGCAACAAAATATAACAAAATAATATGATGATGTTTAATGATAATGCCCAAGCTACCCCTCCTTAGAAGGATAAAGTGATCATTCTCAAATATAGTAACCCAACTATGTTGGGGTCGATCCCACAGGGAATAGACCAAAAATCCTTCTCGAACTTGTTGAAATCACCAGGAAGTGTGGGAAAGTAAAAAGGAAGATTTGTTGAAATAGAAAAATAAAAAAGAATTGATTGCTCTTGTTAGTAAAAAATCTAAGACGAATACTAGGTTGATGTTCCCCTTGGTTTCTCAACTAAGTAGACTTATCGTACACTGTCCAACTATTCCGATGCCTTGCAAGAAGAATTTGATAAGTTATATACCATCAATAGTGTTTTGGATGAGCAGATGGATTCCACCCTTTACCTTTTGAGTCTCAGGATGTTGCCTTTCTAAGCCTTATCTTTATCCCAGTTAACTATTACCTTTTGGGTCTCTAGTTATTAGATGATAGTTAATGATCATACTTAGATAATACCTATTTGCTTTAATCGACCATTAATCTTTAAATTACTATTATGATCTTCTTTTCCTAGTCACTACTCCTTTTTGGAGTAAGTAGTAATAATCTAGGTGGGATCTTAATGTTAGCCACCCTTAAGAAATTAATAAGAATGAATAAAACCCAATACATACAAGAATCTTTATCTAGAATGACTTGGCAAAATAAAACCCAATACATGCAAGAATCTTTATCTAGAATGACTTGGCACTTTCTCTACTTTGTTGATCCATCAGGTTTCCCACAACCCTAGCTAAGAGAATCAACCTCTCATAATTATGAGATCAATCATGGAATTCACAAACAAAATTACAAAATCAATCTCACTATAATGAAAAAAGACATCCCAAAGTCATAAATAGATTAACAAACCAAGAACAAAGAGAGTATAGGATATCCCCTAAGGTCCTATCCCTGAATATGTGAATTAGTTAGTCAATATGTTAATGAATAAACTAAACAAAGGCTAAAGGATATTTATAGATTACAAGAAACTCTAGAATTCAAACCCTAAATAAAATAGAAAAACTTAATTACCCATACATAATAGGACTTAAAAACATCATAGGACAGTTGTTGGGATACATAGAAACCCTAGAAAATGATTTTGGAATGATCAGGAAAATTTGAGGTCGGTGGCTACTTGTGGTATCTATTTACCCCTTGTCCTTGAGAGCATGTAGAACTTAACGCCTACACAGTAGGTACTAGTAGTGACCGTAAGTTCCCGGACCAAAAAATCATGCAGCTTGCTCCCGGGATTTTGGGTCTCTGGCACCTGATTTGCCCACTTGCGGACCACAAGTGCTACATGCGGTCCACATATTCACTTAGCAAGTTCCAAAGTCTCCACAATCCGATAAATAATTGAATTATCTTTCCAACGATACAAATTTCTCCTTAATCTGGTATCGTTGTAGAAAGTTATGGCTAAACTACTGATGCATTGCCAACTCTCGGGATCTTCAACTCTACCACTTGCAACCATGTTTCAAATCTTCAACTTTAATCACATACTTTGATCACGTAGAATCCGAAAAGTGTCGTGAATACCTAATAATCATCATGTAAGTGGCCAAAAACATCGCTTTTCAACTTTTTCTCAAATTTATTATCCAAAACCTAATTTTCTACAAAACACATTAGCCCTAACAAAATAGCCTTAAGTACGTCCATATTCTCCTAATTTAAGCATCATAAGTGTTGTATTTCTATAGCATATGAAGACCCTCAACTTAGATCATTTCATGTCCTTAGGCAAAAAAACATAACAAAACAATACACCGATACTTAAACCGAGAGAAACCTAAGATATTTATGGCATTCAATCATCAATTTTAGCTCGAAGCACCTTACCCTCTCCAAGTTCAATATTTTAAAACCAACTATGTGTATTAATAAAGCACAATAATGAGACAACAAGAAATCAATATATGGAATTACATTAGCAACAAACAACCATGCATATATACAAGTTGCACTACCCAAACAAGTAAGCTGCTAGCAATACAACCCATGTGCCCTCAATCAAAAAAACTCACCCTCACTCATATGACATCAAACATGTCAATGTGGGGATGATCAAGAGACACTCACACTCAAAATGAATTTCCAATCAATGCATGTCTAATACAATAGGCTTTCCCTTATTTTCTTTATCTTAATTTTCAGACAATCAAATTAAAACATTATAGGACTTTATTCGGCTTGTAATGTAGGCTTAGGGGCTGGTATGGTACATATGGATATATCAAGTTACTAATCCTCCTTATCACTACAATAATTTTGGGGTCTCAGATATTAGCAATTTTTCACTTTATTTTCCAACCTTATTTCTCCCTTTTTTAGTTTAAAGCACATTCAGGTTGGGTGTGGTTTCTCTTATTCATTCTTTTTCACAATTTTTTTCTTTTGCCACCACACCCAGCCCTACTAACTTTCTCTCTTATTTTACCCTTCTTCATACCCATTTTAAATTACACACCCCTATGATAGCCACCCTCAACTTAGACGACTTGCTTAGTTAAGGTGCACAATGTCCATAGAGGACCAGGGCCAAAACAGGTTCATTGTAATACAAATGGGAAAGTAAATGGTAAAAACAAAGAAATAGGATGTAAGTCTTAAAACAGGGATAAAGGGATGCGAATTTCTATATGGAAGATTATTTAGGCTAAAAGTAAACTCAAATAAAACACAACATATAATCCTTTCCTAACCAACTATCCTATGACTAGGGCGAGACTAACCGGACAAGCTCTAGATTTAAAACACACAGGGAACTAAGTATTATCTCACACATACATTGGCACATAGTCATGTCACAAGCAACTACCTATTCGGTTCATGCACAAGATAGCTATGATTATCATGTCCCTAATTCTAAAGCCATAACAAGATTCACAATAGTCACATATACATACATATCACACAGTTCAAAAATAAGCTATTGAAGGGGTATCATGAATAAAAACATGTTAACTGCCCTAGATACTTATTTTTATCCTATTTAAATAAAAAAACATCACGAAACAAAACACAATACAACTAAATATGCCAGATCCACTAGGAACAGGACTCTGGGGAAAAGAGGCACGGCAACAAAAACCCCAAGAGGGCATCAAGACCCACAAGCATCCCGTCCCCAACTTAAAATAATGCATTGTCCCTAATGTATCAAACCTCTACAAAATAAGAGAGTTCGAAACATACCTGTGGCACCATAGTTGTGGAGATCTGAGGTCAATCATGAATACAAATACAAATACAACAAACAAAACACCTTGTGTTGCCTCCCAAGCAGCGCCTATTTTCACATCGCAGCATGACGGGACTTGGTTGGGTACTCAGACTTTCCCAATAAGCCTATGGGTACCTTGATTACTCATACTTTATTAAGGTAGCCCAAAAGTTGTCCTTCAGTGTTCTCTTTCTACTTTGAACTTATGAACTAAACCCTTTATTGTTTTCCTAATCTCCCATTATGCTCATGTGGTGGAGATATAGAAATAAAGGACCCAAGAAATAGATGTGGCATGTTGTACTTCTTAGCCCTTATGTAAGGAATGTAGTTCTTTGATTCTAGCTAAGAAAATTCAAGAATATAGACATATGTTTCCTCCTCTTTGCACTCTTCTTCATTCTTGGATGGATCGACCAAAATCTGACTATCAAAATATAATGTGGAAAAATGCTTTGAATGAGGTCTAATATGCCCCAACTCTTGATGTGCCGTCTTCTTTACATCCCTACATAACTCTAGTATGCTCTCCTTAAGTATGACATTATCCACAAGAGTATGAATAATTTTTGACTCTAATTTTAGCTCCTCAAGTGGTATTCTCAAAATGTTTTTATCCTCACACCACCCATAACTAATTTGTTGGGCGTTACATGCAACAACCTTTGCATCTAGATCCAATGGTAAGTGGTAGATATCCAAGACAAACCTATCAACCCTTTGCATACGATATTGATTTCCTTTTGCCAGGAGTGCCAACATGTCAATCATGCTCTCATTATGTTCCAACAATATGTTTAGTACACTCCTACAGTTATGCACCATATCAAAAGGATAAGTATCAATAAATAAGTAGTCGTCATCATTATCACTCCATACTTCCTTTGGCCAGGTTGTCATCTCTATAAGAGTAGGCAAAAAGACAAACAAATCAAAAGAAACTAAAACCCCCAATAACTCCAAAAGCTTCAATAAAGAATTCCAAAACTGTATTCCCCGACAAAGGCACCAAAATTTAATAACGCCCAAACTACTCCTTCTTAGAAGGGGAAACCAGACGCTGTCAAATATTAGTAACCCAAACAGGTTGGGGTGTATTCCATAGGAAATCGGACAAAAATACTTCTTGAACTTGTTGAAATTACCATGCAGTGTGGGAAAGTAAAAGGGGGATTTATTAAATAGAAAAAGGAATAATAATTTGTTGCTATTGGTTGTAAATTATCTAAGACAAATACTAGGCTTGTGTTTCCCCTAGCTTCTCTACTCAGTAGACTTACTGTGCACTGTCGAACAATTCCAAAGCCTTGCATGCAGAATCTAATAAGTTATGTACCATCAATAGTCTTTTGGATGAGCAAATGGATTTCACTCTTTACCTTTTAAGTTTGAGGATGTCTCCTTACTAGCCCTTATCTTGATCCTAATTAACTATTACCTTTTCTATATCTAGTTATTAGATTATAGTTAATTATCTTTCTTAGATAATAACTATTAGCATAGATTGACCATTAATCTTCAAATTACTATTGTGATCTATATTTCAGTCCGCATGTTGACTTAGCAAAAGAAAAAGTCTCAACCATCAGATAGATAATTGAATTATCTTCCTAACAATACCAATTTCACCTTAATCTGATATCAGGATGAAAAGTTATTACCAAATTACTGAAGCACTACCAACTCTCGGGATCTTCAACTCTGTCACTTGCAAGAAAGCTTCAATTCTTTAACTTCAATCACATTCTTTGGTCACGTATAATCTGGAAAGTGTCATGAATACCCAATAAGCATCATGTAAGTGGCCAAAAACATCATTTTTCATCTTTTTCTCAAACTTAGTATCCAAAACCTAATTTCCTACAAAAGACTCCAGAAACACATCAAATCTAACAAAATAGCCTTAAGTATGTGCATATTCTCCAAGTTTAAGCTTCGTAAGGGATATATTTCAATAGAAAATCACTTAATCAAGAGAAACCTAAGATACCTATGGTAGTCAATCATCAAATTTAAACCCAAGATCATTACCCTCTCAAAGCTTAATAATTTAAAACCCAATTATGTGTATTAATGAAGCACGACAATGTGACACAAAGGTATTAAGCTATGTCATTACATTAGCAACAAACAACCATGCATATACTCAATTTACACTACCAAAATAAGTAACCAGCTAGTAATACAACCCATGTGCCGTCAAACCAAAAGAATTCCTACTCTCAAGAGACCCTCACAATCATAAAATAAGTTCCAATCAATGTGTGTCAAATACCATAGGCTTGCCCTTATTTTCTTTACCTTAGCTTTCAGACAGTCAAGTTAGGATCACTATTGGACTTTTGTTGGCTCGTAATGAGGCTTGGGGATGGTATGATACATATGGACAATTAAAGTGACTAAGCCTCATTGGAACTACTTATAATTGGGTCTCAATTGTTAACCATTTTTGACTTTACTTTCGCCCTTATTTGTCCCTTTTTAATTTAAAGCACATTCAGGTTGGGTGTGGCTTTTCTTTTATTCCTTTATTTTTTTTCCTTCTTTTACTACCACACCCAACCCTACTAACTTTTTCTCTTATTTTACCCTTCTTCATAGTAATGATTGTTATGTCTATAATCCAAATACCATAACAAGATTCACAATAGTCACATATATACATATCGTATAGTTCAAACATAGACAACTGGAGAGGTATTATTATTTATCTCAAAATTCAACAAAAATATGTCAACTGCCCTAGATATATTTTTTTATCTTAGTTAACCACAAAACATTATGAAACAAAACACAATATACCTAAACATGTCATCTCTACTAGGAACAAGACTACAGGGAAAAGAGGCACTGCAACAAGAACCCCAAGAGGACATCAAGACCCATAAGCAACCCCACCCCCAAATTAAAATCATGCATTCTCCCCAATGCACCAAACCTCTACAAAACAATATAGTTAGGAACATACCTGCGGCACCATAGGTGTGGACATCTGACGTTAATCCCGAATACAAATACAAACAACAAAATATTTAGGTTGTGACATGACCCGAACCACCTTGTTGTAATGGGAAGCCTAAGACCAACCAATACTGGGGATCGCCCCCGTTACCCAACCCAACTAGCCTACGCATATCCTGAGTTGCCTTAATTCCAAACATATATCAAGATAGCATTATTGCATAATCCAAGACTTTGGGATAAGTCTATATTCGTCATCACCCAAATGAGTCCAACCGTACAATACTCAATCGACTACCAATATGAACCAATCCATAATCTAGACCATAACCATATGAGTTCCATAATAATTATATATAATCTCAAAATAAAAGAGGATGGAACAACTAATAATATAGTCAACCAGTGTCATCCCCAACACCAATACCAATATTAAAGCTAAAACTAATACTAATCCCACTCATTCAAACCCATAGTAGTTCTACAAAAGCTTCTAACTAAAAGAAAATCAATATCCAGTTGGGACATGCCCCCAACCATAGCCAAAACCAACACCCATAGATAAACTAAAGTACATAAAAATGTCCATAATATGAAATGAAGCCTTCCAAAAAGATGGAAGCTCAACACTTCAATCTAATAGTTAATCCTAAAGATCGATCGCTAAGCAGAAAGAGTAGAATGGCTGATTCCTACATCGCGTGGGGATACAGCCGCCCAAAAATGAGTTAGCGATTCAACGCTAGCATGAACTCAGGATAAGGATAAAGTAATGTCATCCAATAAAACCAAGTAAACAATCCATATGCATACAAACCATATATATATATATATATATATATATAAGTATTCTGGGAAAGAAAATCGGGTTTAGCATGCATTTCAAACCATTAACCTGGGTATGTGTAACTTAACTATCCTTAACCACCTAAGACCTATATGGGTCCAGTGTAACACCCTGAACGGGCCCCAATGTATGTAGCCGCATGAACCAGAGATACCATAAGAGTAAAGGATTCCCAAGTACCCTCACCCTTCATGATACATATGTACAATGTACTTAGAGGATTCCCGTTTACCTCCTAGTAACATATAAGGTCGCCATGGCCTACCCCTCATGTTGGCAAATATGAGTTTCTAGTGTTCTTCCATTGGACTCCCACCTTTACGGTTTACCTTTATTGCCTAATAAAACCATTTCCAACCAACCAAACCATTATTATCCACTGAGGCTATAAATAGTGGTATCATCATACCAACTAAAACTTATAAGTATTGTCACTAGACAAACCTTTATTAGATCAGGGGATTACTATGTACCCATAGATCACATCATCCAATTAACATAGAGGAGTCCCATATACCTCATAAGTGTTCCATTATTATGATTACTTTGGGGATTCCATTGTACTCCACAAGTTGTTAAACCCAAAACCATTCAATTTTGACCATTCCAAACCATTTAACCTTTTATGGTTCCATTACCAAGTTTAAACCAAGCATAAATTCCATTAAAATTTAACAATGTAGTGAAAAAATTTCTCATAGGAATTATATCAAACACATTGGGGCATAGTATTTCCAAAACAAAAGCCAATTACAAAATAACCATTCCCATGCAACCCATTATCCCAAAACCACCATTAAAGCTTATAAAAGCATAACTAAAACATGGGAAAACCATAACCAAGCATTTATAACCAAAACCCCCAAATTATATTTGAAAACCCAAAGCCATACAATAATCAAACCATCAAAATACTGTATAAAACCATGCCTTTAGTTGGAACTAACAATAAGGGAAGCGAACATGTCTTAAACCAAAAAGATGATGGAGAGAAATCGCCAACACAACCCATATCTGCAAATGTGACTCGTACCACCCAAGTCATATCCATTTCAAAAACTAAATCCAACCCACCAACCAATACTATTCAGCATACGACCAACCCATACCACTCGTATCCCAGTGTAAGGGTCATTTTCCCTAGTCGTATCCTGTTTAGAGATCATAAATCCTAAAAATTTTCTAAGGGACACAAACCCAGGGTGTTATAGTCTCCCCTACTAGGGTCATTCATACCTGAATAACGGACAAGGTAGGGTAACCACAAGCACAATTCATTTGCATTATCAAATATCAATCCAACCTTTAACCAAGTTAGAAAATAAAGATACAAAAATATTAATCTTTTCTTTAATAAAGTTTGAAAGTAAAAGTATATTGAAGAACACATACCTTCCGCATGAATCCTAGGAGCAGAAAATAGATGTGGATACTTTGACTTCATGTCCTCCTCTGTTTCTCATGTAGCCTTTTCTACCTTGTGGTTCTGCCATAGAATCTTAACTAAGGCCACATCCTTGATCCGTAACAGATGAACCTGCCTATCCAATATCTTAATCGGGACCTCTTCAGAAGATAGAGAATTCGATATACCCAGTCCCTTCAAAGAAACAGCCGAAAAAGGATCACCAATAAACTTTCTCAACATACATGGAATACCAGATGAACGGAGCTCAAGCTAGAAGGCAACTCTAATTCATAAGCCACATTACCATCCCTTCATAAAATCACAGAAGGACCAACAAATCAGAGACTGAGCTTCCCCCTCTTACCAAACCGCATTTCTCTTTTCATGGAAGATACCTTTAGGAACACCTTATACACAACCTCAAACTCCAAGTCTCTATGCCTTACATCCGCATAGGACTTTGGTGACTTTGGGCAGCCTTAAGCCTATCCTGAACCACCTTTACCTTTTCCATCGCCTGATAAACCAAGTCCAGATCAAATATATCCGCCTCACTAAGCTCAAACCACCCAATAGGATATCTATACCTCCTACCATACAATGCCTGAAAGGGGGTACTACCACTCTAGAATGATAGCTATTGTTGTAAGAAAACTCTACCAAAGGTAGATGCTCAACCCAATTGCCATCATAATCAATCACATATGCCCAAAGCATATCCTCCACCATCTGAATAGTCGTTTCTACTTGCCTACTCTTCTGTGGATGGGAAACAGTACTCAGACTAACCTTAGTCCCCAACCTTTTCTAAAAAGACCGCCGAAAATGAAAACTACCTACCATAATTAGAGATAATCAAAATAGATACCCCACGCAGCTTTACAATCTCCTAAAGATACAACATCACATCGTTCTCTACCAAAAAGTTAGTCATCACTGGTAAGAAGATAGAAAACTTTGTCATTATATCCACGATGACCCAAATCAAATCAAATTGGTTCTCAGATTGAGGAAGACCGGTAACGAAATATATATTGATTGCCTCCCATTTCCATTCGGGTATATCTATTTCTTGATATAATCCAATAGGTCTCATGTGTTCAACTTTGACTTGTTGACATATGATACACTTGGCTACAAAGTTAGACACATCCCTCTTACTACCATTCCACCAATACACCTTCTTCAGATCATGATATATTTTAGTCAAACTGGGATGAACAACATAGCACGATTCATGCTCCTCAGCCAAAACTCTTTATCGTAAATCGTCGACATCAAGAATACACAACCTCCCTTGGTACTACAAAGTACCATCACCTTTTGCATACCAATATTACTGTTGATTTTTATTAAGATAGGATCCAACATTTGCTTCTCCTTTATTTCTACACCAAGAGACGATCGAACCACTTCTTGTACGATCACACCACCATCTTCGGAGTCTAGGAGATGAACTCTAAGATTATCCAATCGGTGAATATCCTTCACCAATTGTCGCTTTCATTTCTCCACATGAGCCAAACTCCCCATGAACAACCTGCTAAGAGCATCAGCAACCATGTCAGCTTTACCTAGGTGATAATAAAGACTCATATCATAGTCCTTGAGAAGCTCCAACCATCTCATTCGCCTGAGATTTAGCTCCTTCTGAGTGAACACATGTCGTAGACTCCTATGATTATAAAAGATGTCTACGCGAAATCCATCAAAATAATGTCGCCAAATTTTCTAAGCAAAAACCACCACTAAAAGCTCAAAATCATGAGTAGGATAATTTCTCTCAACCACCTTCAACTAGCTGGAAGAATAGGAAATTACCTTCCCATACTGCATCAAAAAATAGACAAGTCCCACATGGGACGCATCACAATAAACTGCAAACCCCTCATTACCTTCAAGCAAGGTCAGAACCAGAGCTGAAGTTAGCTTATCCTTAGGCTTCTCAAAATTCCCTTCGCACACATTCAATCAAGAAGACTTGACCTTCTTCTGAGTCAATTTGGTCAATTGAGCAACTATCATTGAAAATCTTTTCACAAATTTCCTATAATAGCCAGCCAAACATGAAAAGCTTTGAATGTGCCCATACTGATTATGAAAAGCCATCTTAGGGATATTCACCTCCCTAATCTTAAGCTGATGATACCCATACTGAAGATCTATCTTAGAAAAGAACTTGGTACTTTGCAACTCATCAAACCAATAATCTATCCTTGGAAGAGGTACTTGTTCTTGACTTTTAGCTTATTCAACTATCGATAGTCAATGCATATATGAAGGGAACTATCCTTCTTGTAGACAAAAAACACTGGTGCACCCCATAGGGATGCACTAAGATGAATAAACACCTTATCCAGAAGGTCCTTAAGTTGCTCCTTGATTTTCCTCAACTTAGCCAGAGCTATTCTATATAAAGGAATATATATTGGATGCGTGTTCTGAACCAAATCAATACCAAACTTAATCTCTCTATCAAAAGGAACACCAGGAAGATCATCTAGAAAGACTTTAAGAAACTCACTTACCACTACAACTAAATAAAAAGAAGGACCTTCCGAATTAGAAACATTAACATGGACCAAGGGATAAAGACACCCTTTGGAGTTTAATATCTGAGCTCTAACATAAGATATAAACCTTCCCCTAAGAACTAGGGAACCACCCTCCCACTTAATAACCAGTTCACTAAGGAACCTAAAGATAACTTTATGGGTCCGATAATCTAAAGATCTGTCACAAGAGTTTAACAAATCTATTCTTAAATAACAACAAAATCCACCATGTTCTATTTAAAAAGATCCACCAATGCCTGCCTACCACCAACAGATATTGTACACCCCTTATAGACTCTCTTAGAAATAACAAAGTCACCTCCCAGGGTAGAAATAGAAAATAGATTTGAAACAACCTCAGGATCAAAACCAAAAGATACATCCATATATGGGGTCATATAAGAAAGAATGAACCCTATATCAAATAGAAAATACTTGTCATGAGAAAAGAGTTGTAACATACAAGTCATGACATTAGGGGATGCCTCATATTCCTACCGAGATGTAAGAGCATATAACCTATTCTGGCCTATGCTAGTACCAGAAGTAGGAACATACGTAGAAGCCACTCCATTAGGTGCAGGAGTAGAAGATGAATCAACTGGAGCTTTGATTTCTCCCGAAGCACCATTACTAACTATATAATTCCTAAGCATATGGTATGGCTAGCAATATTTAAAACATATGCCCCATCCTTCATCAAAAAATACCCAATGAAGACGACCACAAAATTGGAAAGAAGAACATGAAGAAGCTGACTCTGCCCCGCTCGTCTGAGATTGGGCACCTTGTGCCTGAAAATTATCACCACCTTGTGGACGCTTGTCACCCGACTACTTCGGGTAAGGAGCACTAGCAGTAGAAAAGAGACCAAAACTCCCTCACTTTTTCTTCAACCACTTACTGTTATCCCGACCACCCTACTGCTGAGCACCGCCACCTACCTTTCTCTAAACTCTTCTTGTTTTGTCTTTTCATCCTTCACCAATTGTATGTGGATAACTAACCTCAAAATATCCATATCCTTGATCAGTAAGGCAGTCCTTCTTTCAAGGATCAAATCCAGAGATAACCCAGAAGTGAACTTTCTCATCTTAGCTCTTATATTCACCACCAAATCTGGAGCATACCTTGAAAACTAATGAAACTTCAAGGCATATTCCTTGACAGACATTCTTCCCTGCTTAAAATTCACAAACTCCTCCATATTTACTTCCCTTAGCTCCTAAGAAAAGAATCGATCTGGAAAAGAATTAGAAAAGGCCTCCCATAAAGACAACTCATCAATATTACCTCAATCCCTATCCCACTAATCATACCATTAGTACGCAATATTTTTGAACTGATAAGCTGCGAAGTTTACCCTTTCCACATGTGTGGCCTACATTACCCTTAATATCTCTTTCATTTCATCTAAGAAACCCTGTGGATCCTCCTTCACCTTTACACTAGTAAAAGTACAAGGATTTATTTTATAAATTGGCCAACCTTTATGGCCTCAACAGATAAAACACCAAATGCATCCTGCTTAGCCTGAGCAGCAACCAACTGGCATAGTATGAATTAATTGATGAAATTATGTATTAGTCACGCCACCTTGAGGAGGACCAGTAGCAATTGAGGAAATTCTAGAACAATCAGGGATAGGACCTTGGGATCGAGTACAAACTCCAGGTGTAGGGCGTACCCCATCAACATCCTCATCGGATGGGACAGCAGAATTTTCTTGTGTTCCAGATCATCAAGGCATAATCTAAAAATTGAATAAATAAGGATTAGAGGAAATTCCAGGACTTAGACTCTAATCTTGAAATTATAATACCAAGAAAGTGGAACATTCCTAAATTCCTTGTAGCATCTCTCTTATGAGTGTGGCGCACTACACACCCTTAAAAGAGATTATACTAGACACGACTTTGTGGACTCCAAATTGACCATGAACCTAAAGCTCTAATACCAACTTGACACATTCGAACAAGGGCCTTTTCGTAATGGGTATCCCAAGTCCAACTAAGATTGAGGACCGCCCCTATTACCCAACCCAAATAGCCTATGCATATCCTGAGTTAGTGGAATTCTTAATATATAACAAGATAGCACTATATTATAAACTAAGACTCTGGGATAGGTCTATATCTGTGACCATCGAAATGAGTCCAACTGTTTGATACCCAATCGATTACTAATACCAACCAAGCCATAATCCAAACCATAACCATATGAGTTCCATAAAATTTTATATAATCCAAAAATAAAAGAGGATGGAACAACCAATAATATATTCAATCGTTGTTCGTTCCAATACTAATACTAATACTAAGGCTAACACCAATACCGATCCCACCTATTCAAACCCATAGTAATTTCACAAAAGCCTTTAAAAAAAATAAGCCTAATAATCGGTTGGGGCATGTCCCCAACCAAAGCCAAAACAAATCTCCATATATAAACCAAAGTTTATGAAAATGTCCATAACATGAAATAGAGCCGTCCAAAAAGATGGAAACTCACCGCTTCAATCCAATAGCTGATCTCAAAGTCCGATCGCTAAGCAGGAGAAGTAGAATGATCGTTTCCTGTATCACATAGGCATACAACCACCCGAAGATGGGTTAGCGGATGAATGCTAGCATGAGCTAAGATTTAGGATAAAATAATGTCATCCAGTAAAACCAAGTAAACCATCCATATGCATACAAACCATATATATATATATAACCATGCCAGGAAAGGGAACTAGGTTTAGCTTGCATTTAAAACCATTAACCTGGGTATGTGTAGCTTAACTTTCCTTAACCACCTACGATCTATATGGGTCAAGTGTAACCCCCTGAATGGGCCCCAATGCATATAGCTACATGAGCTAAAGATACCATAAGAGTAAGGGATTCCTAAGTACCCTCACCCTGCATGATACATAGGTACAGTGTATTTAGAGGATTCCCGTGTACCTCGTAGTATCATATAAGGTCTCCATGACCTACCCCTTATGTCGGCAAATATGAGTTTCTAGTGTTTATCCATTGTATTCCCACCTTCATGGTTAGCTATCATACCTCGCCTTTATTGCCTAATTAAAACCATTTCCAACAAACTAAACCATTATTATTAATCGAGGCCATACATAGTGGTATCGTCATGCAGATTAAAAATTTTAAGAATTATCCATAGCCAAACTTTTTGGAGATCAGGAGATTCAAATTTACCCATAGATCACATTATCCAATTAACTTGGGGGAGTTTCATGTACCATACTAGTGTTCCATTATTATGATTACTTAGGGGATTCCATTGTACCCCACAAGAATGATTGTTAAACCCAAAACCATTCTATTTTGACCATTCCAAACTATTTAACCATTTAGGGTTCCATCACAAAGTTTAAACCATGCATAAGTTCCATTAAAATCCAATAATGTAGAGAAAATATTCTCATAGGCATTTTATCAAACACATTAGGAGCATAGTATTTCCAAAACCAAAGCCAATTACCAAATAACCATTCTCATGAAACCAATTATCCCAAACCACCAATAAAGCATATAAAAACATAATTAAAACATGGGAAAATAATAACCAAGCATTTGTAACCAAAACCCCCAAATTATATTTGAAAATCCAAAGCCATACAATAATCAAACCATAAAAACATTGTATAAAACCATGCCTTTAGTTGGAACTAACAATGAGCGAAGAGAACATGCCTTAAACCAAGAAGATGATGGAGATAAATCACTAACACAAGCACCAAATTAATCCTTAAGAAGGAACCCTAGCTTTCTTTGCCTAAGAACTTTTGAGAGAATTGTAGAGTGTATTCAAAGTGTTAACGAATATAATAATAGAGCAAATAACCTCCTAAGTAAGTTAAAAGTTGTGGGGCCTTATTAGGTTATGTGGGGAAATATCTAGATTACCCTCACTTAAACTGTACCAAAATCCTGCCAGAGGGATACAATTATCCATACCAGTCATACCCTCCAAGATGAGTGGTACCCACCACTCCTACCCAAGTCTATATTCCTTGATCCAAACACTTTCCAAGCTTTAACTAACCCCAAACCATGCCATATCCAAGTATATAAATAGTACCCATGATCTGTACCCCTAGCAGAATAGAATTAAAGAGGACTGAACACTGACCATCATACGAGTCCATAGTACGACTTGTACCCTGGCTTATGGCTTTTGGTGAGCCACTCATTCTTAGATTCAACTTAAGTTAATAAGTCTAAGATTAAGTAAAGTGACCAAACAACTCATATCCATCGATTCAACTTGTATCACCCAAGTTGTATCTATTCCAGAAACTAAATCCAACCCACCAACCAATACAGGTCAGCATACGACAAACCCATACCACTCGTATCCTAGTGTATGAGTCATTTCCCATAGTCATATCCTATCTAGAAACCCTGAATCCATGAAATTTTCTAAGGGCCAGAAGCCCAGGGTGTTTTAGGTTGTCTCCTAAGTAGCGGTTGATTTCACGTCGCACAATCTCGGTGTTTGGTTGGGTACTCGTACTTCCCCAACAAGTCTATAGGTATATTGATTACTCTTACTTCAGCAAGGTATCCCAAGAGTTTGCCTCCAACTATCTTTTTCCACTTTGAACTTAGGAATTTTACCCTTAATTTTTTTTATTTTCTGTTATGCTCCAAAGGCAGAGGTAAAGATATAAAGGACCCAAGAAATAGATGTGGCATATTGTACTTCTTGGCCCTTATGTGAGGAATGTAGCTCTTTGATTCTGGCTCAGAAAATTCAAGAATATAGACATATGTTCCCTCCTCCTTGCACTCTTCTTCAAATTCGGATGACTCGACCAAGATCTGACTATATAAACACAATGTGGAAAAATGCTTAGAACGAAGTCCAGTACACCCCAACTTAAGATTTGCAGTCTTCTTTCATCCCCACATAACTCTAGTATGCTCTCTTTAAGCATTACACTATCTACAAGAGTGCGAGAAATTTTTGACTCCTCCAATTTTAGCTCCTCAAGTTGGCTTTTAAGAATTCTTTCAATCTCACACCACCCATAACTAGGTTGTTGGGTGTTACATGCAGCAACTTTTGCATCTAATTCTACTTGTAAGTGATAGATATCTAAGCCAAACCTAACAACCTTTTGAATACGCTCATGATTGTTATGTAAAAGGTGTATCATAAATTCCAATAGGCTATCCTTGTGCTCACACACTATATTTTCCATACTCCTATAATAATGCACAATATCCAAAGAAAAAGGATTAATAAATAAGGATTCATCATTATTTCATACTTGCTTTGGCCAGGTTGTCATCTAAAGAAAAGTTGACAACAAAATAAATAAAAGAAAAGAAAATAAAATCCAATAACTCCTACTTCAATTAAGAATTCCGAGAACTTATTCCCCAGCAACGATGCCAAAATTTAATAATGCCCAAAACATACCTCCAATTTATAATGCCCAAAATACACCTCAACTTGGTTGGGGTTGATCCCACAGGGAATTAGAAGGAAATCTTTCTCAAAATAATTGAAATCACCAGGCAGTATGAGAAAGTAAAAAGGGGATTTGTTGAAATATAAAAAGGAAAAAGAATTGTTTGCTCTTGGTTGTAAATAATATAAGGTGAACACAAGGCTTGTGTTTCCCCTGGCTTCTAAACTCAGTAGACTTATCGTGAAATTTTAGACTATTCCAATACCTTGCATGTAGAATATGATAAGTTATGTACTATCAATAGCCTTTTGGATGAGCAGGTGGATTTCACCCTTTACCTTTACCTTTTGAGTCTCAGGATGTTACCTTACTAGCCTTTATCTTGATACTAGTTAACTATTACCTTTTGGGTCTTTAGTTATTAGATGAAAGTTAATGATCTTACTTAGATAATACCTATTAGCATGGATCGACGGTTAATCTTCAAATTACTACTGCGATCTTGTTTTCCAACTTTTGGAGTAAGTAGTAATAATTTAGGAGGGATCTTAATATTGTTCGCTGCTAAGAAATCAATAATAATGAAGAAAACCCAATACATACAAGAATTTATTTCTAGAATGACTTGGCACTTCCTCTACTTCGTAAATCCGCCAAGGTTCCCACAACCCTAGCTAAGGGAATCAATCACTGGTAGTTATGAGATCAATCATGAAATTTATAGATAAAATTACAAAATTGGTCTCACAATAATGAAATGAGACATCCCAAAGTCTAAAATTGAATAACAAACCAAGAACAAAGATAGTATAGGATATCCCCTAAGGGCCTATCCCTGAATATGTGAATGAGTTAGTCAATATGTCAATGAATAAACCAAACAAAGTCTTAAGGGTGTTTATAGATTAGAAGAAAACCTAAAGTTCAAATCCTAAAAAAAAATTACAAAATCAATCTCACAATAATTAAATAATAAATCCCAAAGTCTTAAATTGAATAACAAACCAATAATAATAATATGTTTGAGAACTTGACCCCAAAGGGGCCTCTTTCTCAATCAATCAATATGTGTAAGTCTTTTTCTGAATAATAATGAATAAACCAAGCCTAAATGGTATGTATAGATTATACAAAACCACCAACAACAAACCCAGTGTACTCCCACAAAGTGGGGTCTGGGGAGGGTAAAATGTACGCAATCCATACCGCTACCTCTAAAGAAGTAGAGATGTTATTTCCGATAGACATCCAACTCAAGACAAAGAATAGTAAAGAAGAGCGTAATTAGACATAGAGCAGGATGTATGGCATAACATAAATAAGGAATAAGACATAATACAATAGAAATCAGAGAAATATGAAATAAGATAAATAAGCACAATCTGAAATACGAGATAAGAAAAGGACATCTGGAATGGGAAAACTACCTAGTAGTAACATACACTCGCAGACCAAAGGCAGCCACCACCCCCAAACCCTCCTGACTAGGGGCTCCTACCTATGGACACAGTCCTAGGATTGCTAACCCGCTATACATGAGCTCTTCTAACTACTCACTAAAACCCACACCCTCATCCTAGCATTCTGCCCTTATCCACGACCTCCACACCTTCCTATCTAGGGTAATGTCCTCAATAAGCTAAAATTGTATCTAATCACTTCCCTCTAATATTTCTTCAGCCTACCTCTTCTCCTCTTGAAGCCATCCAATGCTAGCCTCTCACACCTATGAATTGGGACATCCGTGCCCCTCCTCATCACATGCCCAAACCATCTCAGCCTTTCTTTCCATATCTTGTCCTCCACCAAAGCCACTCCCACCTTCTCCCAGATACTATCATTCCTAACTCTATCCCCTCTAGTAAGTCTACACATCCAACGCAACATTCTCATTTCCACCACCTTTACTTTACGGACTGCCACTCTTTAGAATTTGCCTTTAAGATTAAGAGGAACCTTCTTATCACATAACCCTCTCGAGGTGAGCCTCCAATTCACCCAACCTGCTCTAATACGGTTAGAGACATCCTTATCAATATCGCCGTTCCCCTGAATCATAGACCCAAGATACTTAAACTATCCCTCTTACATACATCTTGGGAATCCAACCTCACCACCACATCGTCCTTCTACCTCAATTCACTAAACTTGTATTCCATATACTTCATCTTGGACCTACTCAACCTGAACCCCTTAGATTCAAGGGTTTGCCTCCAAACCTTCAATTTATCATTCACACCCTCTCGCGCTTCATCAATCAGCACGACATCATCCATAAATAACATACACCAAGGCACCTCTCCTTGAATACTCCGCATCAAAACATCCATCACTAGCATAAATAGGAATAGACCAAGAGTCGAACCCTGATGCAACCCTATTTCACTAAAAAAAATACTTTGAGTCCCCTCTCGTTATTCTGACCCAAGTCTTCCCTCCATCGTACATGTCCTTAATATCTCTGATGTACGTCATTGGGACCCCTCTTACCTCTAATAATCCCTAAATAACCTCCTTAGGGACTTTGTCATACACCTTCTCCAGGACAATGAACACCATGTGAAAATCTCTCTTTCTTTCCCTATACTACTCCACCAATCTTCTCACCAGGTGGATTGTCTTTGTCATCGAGCGACCAAGCATAAAACCAAACTAATTCTTTGTAGTTGACATGATCCTCATTAATCTCCACTCAACCACCTTCCCCCAAATCTTTATTGTATGACTAAACAGCTTGATACCCCTATAGTTGTTCCAACTCTTAATGTCACCCTTGTTTTTATATAATGGAATTATCATACTCTACCTCCAAGCCTCAGGCATTCTCGTTGTCTTGAAAATGTCATTAAACAAATAAATCAACCACCTAAAACTAGCCCCACCGATAAACTTCCAAATATCCATCGGAATCTCGTCAGGCCCCATCGACCTTCCCCTCTGCATCCTACAAATAGCCTCTCTGATGCACTACCTGGCGTCAAACCACCCCACTTAATTCTAGGTCGACCCTCCCTAGTCTTTTTTCTTCTTGTTCTTCTTGATAATCAAGTCCATCATCAGAATCCTATGCTGGGTCAAAAGATACTCCCTCAAAATAAGTTTACAATCCATACATAAAACCCTATCCCCCAACCTAAGTAGCAGAAAGTCAATCTGAGTCTTGGCCATCACATTTCGAAAGGTAATCAGGTGATCTGCCTTCTTCAAAATGCTCAAATTTACCACCACTAGGACAAATGCACTCACAAAATCCAACAAAGAATCTCTCTAATCATTTTTATCACCAAAACTAAAACCTCCATGCATATCATCATAACCTCCCAACAAAACCCCAATATGCCCATTGAAGTCCTCTGTTATGAAAATCTTCTCCGAACTAGGAACGCTTCTCACCAACTCATCCAAATCCTTCTAAAACCTTGCTTTTACCTCCTCTTCCATGCCTATCTGTGGTGTGAAAACACTACACACATGCATTATAAACCCTCCAATAACCAACTTAATCATCATCAGCCTATCCCATACCCTCTTAACCTCCACTACCGGCCCTCTAAACTCTTTATCCACAAAGATCCATACTCCATTTTGACTTTTGTCACTCCCTGAGTACAACATCTTATACCCATCTACATCTCTAGCCTTGGACCCTACCCATTTAGACTCCTAAACATATGCAATATTAATCCTCATCCTCTTAAGAATCTACACCAGCTCTACGGACTTACCCTGAAGGGTCCCTATGTTCTAAGACCCTACCCTTAACCTATCTTTTCTCACCTCTCGCCTACCTCTACTGTCCCTCATTGCACCAGCCCTAACACCAAACCTAGACCCTACACCACCCCTTTTCTCCCCTCTTTAACCCTACCTAAAATCGCCCCCAATCCCAACCCCCTTGAACATGACCCTATTCCACTATCAACCCCTACAGCCACCATTTGTAAATCAAAGCAAAGACCCGAACCAACAGATAACAAAATAAAGCAACAATAGGAAAGGAGCAGGGAAACAACAGGCACACATAAAATACACTATCCAGCCTAGCAGCTAGAACAACACAACAAATATCCACCAATAAGCGAAAGCAGCCAGTCACATAAATAATCACAAAGAACAGAACAATACAATACAAAAAATTGAAATATTAAATAGTAACTAGTAAAAAGTAACTAAATATCAAAGTTTAGATGTCACCAGGGTACTCCTGTTTGCTGTTGATACCAAAAAATTTAGTTTCGAAGGTGGTTTCTAAAAATAGCATCGGTGAAAAACTGTCGTCGGCTATCACCGAAGATTCTTCTAGTTGTTACCAAAATCTGTCCTTTGAGGCCGATTGCCGTCGTACTACCTGATTTTGCTGATACTGTACACTTCTACCTTTATTGTAGTCAGGCTGGTGAAAACCATAATCCCACTGGTAACAACAGTGATGAGATGGCAAATAAGAGGAAGGGAGAGAGAGAGAAGTAGCTAGAGATAACTAACCCTAGAAATTAAATCCTAACTAAAATAGGAAAACATAATTACCCATACATAACAGGACTTAAGAACATCATAGAAGTGTTATTAGGATACATGAAACTCTAGGAAACTATTTTGGAATGATCCTAAAATGTTGAGGTTGGTATATACTTACGATCACTACTTGTGCCCTGCACAGTGGGCGCAAGTAGTGACCATATGTGCTCGGACTGAAAAATCCTGTAGGTTAGCTCTCGAGATTTTAGACTTATGGCACTTTTTTTGGCAACATACGATCCATAAGTACTACTTGTGGTCCACATATTGACTTAGCAAGTGTTGAGAGTCATCTTTTTAAGTCATCTTTAATTCTATGGTTTGATCATGAACAAGTCAAAAAGTGTTACGAACGTCCATACTTGTCCATAATCTCTCCCATTAGTATTCAAAATCACCTTTTTTATGAAATTAGCATAAAACATGATTTCCTATAAAAAATACTCCAAAAACACCACAAACCCAACAAAATAGCCTCAGTACATGCATATTTCCTTTGTTTTAAGAATTGTAAGTGTTATATTTCTGTAGCATATCAGTTACCTTGCAAGTGTAGTTGGTATGATAATACCTACAATGTATTCCTTAATGTGAAGTATGGTTCAATGAATGAAAATATGTGATAAATTTTTTAATTGTTCTTAAAAAAGAGGGTTGTGTAACTGAGTCATAAAAATGAAGGTTCGAGTAACCAACACTGGGAACCGTGCTAGCCGGTGAGGGGGTCATTATG
The DNA here is from genome assembly GCF_002878395.1 of Capsicum annuum. Lineage (NCBI taxonomy): Eukaryota > Viridiplantae > Streptophyta > Magnoliopsida > Solanales > Solanaceae > Capsicum > Capsicum annuum. The sequence continues at coordinate 48,796,992 of NC_061113.1, read as the reverse complement.
GCTTAAGTGTTCTAGTCCCCTTTCTTGTGACTGGGTGGTTCAATTCAACCTTATTGATGTTATTATGATTGTATGGTTCAACTCCCCCATATCATATTTCATGATCGGGTGTTTAGGTCACCTTAGTATATGATTGGAGGGTTTGAGTCTGCATGCATATATATATAATCTTTTTCCAGTTCGTGTGGATACACATACTAGGAAAAACTAGGGGGTGGGAGTTGGGTTATATTTAGGCCGTGGGTACTATTATATGATGGTTGAGCTACACAATCCAAGCTAAATTTTAATAATGCATGTTAAGCCTTGGTCTCTATCCCAGCATGTGTTATATATATGTATATGCATTTGATTTTGTACATTAGATTGAAATTATTTATTATGACATTATGTTATCCTTATCCCTAAGTTACATATTAGTGCTCCAACCACAAACCATCTTCAGACATTGTATCTCCACGCAATGCAGAAATTGGATATACTTTACTGCTCCTCCTCAATGAATATGATTCAAGATCATCTCACAATTTGACATTGAATGGTGAGCTTATACACATGGGAAGTCTATATTTTATGTTTTGTTCTTTTATGTCTTAGATTATTTAGACTATTTTCTGATATAGTAGGGGACATGTCCCAATATTTTATGGATATTCGGTCTTGGTTCTTTGGTTAGAAGGCTTAGTTGAGATTATTGTAGTTATTGGGTGGTGGTGTTGGTTGGCTGGACAGTCACTGGTCGTCGTTTATAGACATGTATTAAATTTTTTGAAGGTTATTGCACACTATCTTGTTATATATTCAGAATTCATCCAACCTTACGATATGTTTTGTTTGGTTTGGTTAGGTGTAGCGGTTGTTCTCTAGTCCACATGGGACTTGAGATACCCATCACGACCAGACCTATTTTCGGTCGTGACATTATATCTGGGTACAAAATCTGTATATTTCAATATGAACTTCAACACTAAGTTCAAGAACTACAATGAAGTTCCAACAACTTCGAACACAAGTTCAAATGAATAGTCTAATGAACTATCAAAATAAAGTGTTTATCAACTTTAAGAAATAAATATGAAGCAGAAAAGTTTAGAATTAAGTATACTAACTTCACGGTGTGTCCTTACAAAATTTATTCCCCTCAAGTACCCAAGGTTAATTGAATCTTTCCTCCCTGGATAAAATAATTCACTTTCTGAAAATAGTGGCACCTCAAATGTCTTTACCTGAGAAAAAATTCAGGTATTCATAGCCATTAATGTGTTGCTTTAGGATCAGAATCAATGGTTCAGAAAGGTGTACCCCTTCATAAAGGTGCAACTCTTCAGAAAAGGTGCAACTCTTCGGATAAGTCAGAGCCTATTCAGAAGATCATAACATCCAAACCGAAAAGGTGTCTATTCAAATTATATCCTTTCTCTTGGTGTCTTTTTGGAAAAACCACTTATTAATTTTTCATTCACACCTCTTAAAAATAATAATCCACCAAATGAATAGAGGATGGCTATATCATCAAAAAAATTATAGACTAGTTTGTTATCAACTAGCAAAGACAAATTGCATCTGGATAAGTAGGTTTACTTTTGAACTTTTTGTTGTAAATATGCATCAGATACACACGGTCAATCGGTAGATGTGATATCTTTGCACCATCAAACTTTAATGTACACCTACACAACATAAGTCACAAAGCCAGCCTTTAGTGTTTATGGTTCTCATAGTTTTATTCATTTCATCCATGAACACATCTTGATTTCATGAAAGCTTAGAGAATAGTCTTTACTAACATTCTCTTTGAAGCAACTTTTACGTCACCCTCATATAGGTTATTCCTAAATGTTTAATCCTATAGATAAAATATTTTGTCAAATTTTCCAAACATAGAAACCATTAAAAATCTTCAAACCATAAGCCTTATCCTTGTTTACTGAACATTGTCTTTATCATTAAAGTAGGTTGGTTATATTGAGAATGTTGAACTGTCAGTTACAACATTGTTTGATCTCCTTAAACCTAGCTCTTGGGATCACCAGTCTGGTAGATAGAGTTACTGTTAGGCTGACTTGTCCTAGGTTATAAACTCATTTCCTTCGATTGTCTCTAAACTCCCTCTCTAGTTAGGTCATTTGTAAATAGATCTGATACATTATCCTTTGAATTCATATGGTCAACTGTGATAATTCCACTAGACAGTAGTTCTCTAATGGTATTGTTATAACCTAAACTAGGGCCTAGACATGATAGGTATCTCAAGTCCACCGAGGACTGGAGACCACCCCCTTTTCCTAGTCAAACAAAACACAATACAACTAGTAATAGATGAATTCCAAATATATAACAAGATAAAGCCGAGTTTCGAACATATAACAAGATAGTTAAGCAACTAGCTCAGAAAGGAATTTAAGAACTTCAACATCCATCCCAATCCATAGTAATCCACAAAGTCTCTAATAACCAAGAACAATCTAAGTTGGGCAGACCATAGCCAAAATGAGTCCAAAAAGGAACAATCTAACACATAAATAAAACAAGACCATGAAATTAAGGTCTTTCGGTGAATGGAATCTCACCACTTCAAATCAAACTCATGAGCTATCCAAAAATCACCTGTCACTGCACAGGGAAAGCAGAAGTGTCTCTGTTCTCTATATCGATAGGGATACAGTGTCCGAAGACGGTTAGCAAGGTGACCGCTAGTATGTAATTTAGGATAAGGATAAAATAATGCCAATTCAAATCAAGTCCAAACTCAATGTACATGTTCACATACATGCATACATATATATATATATATATAGGATGTTGGGATAGATAAAAAGTTTTAGCATGAGATTTAAAACCATTAACTTAGACTATGTAGTGCTAACCATCCTATAGGCACCCATGTGCTATATGGGTACAGCTTCCCATACTGAAAGGGCCTCAATGTGTGTTAGCCGCATGAACCATTAATATCCAAGGATGATCCAGGGAATGCCTCAACCCCACCAAAATATATATAAGTGTGAACTATGCACACGGTCATAAAGACCCCCACGCTTGCAAACTTTGTTTCCAGTATTGGTTCCTCCGATACCTCCATCTTTCACGGCAAGCTACATAACCCCATTTAAGACCAATAAAGACAACTTTTATGCACGCCATCCATTTAACTAAGGAGTTATCTATTAAGGCATCAACCACAGGTATCGTCATACGATTACACTTGCAAAATTTTAATAATGGCATGCTAATTCCATCAACTTAGGGAATTCCACGATCCTCTTTGTTCATTAAATTAAATTGGCGAAATTCCACGACCCCCTTTCTTTATTAAATAAAGTTTAAAATCAGAAAATGGCCAATAAGGCCTTCAAAACCATTTTTATCCATTTAACCATTTATATAATGCAATAGTTAAGGGAAGTAAGCCAAATCATATGATTAAGCATATTTTAAATCCAATTATGCAAGTGGGAGGAGGGAATACAATATCTAAAACCAATTTCCAAACCAAAATAATCAAATTGGGTGGAATACCTCGACCCCCATCCCATTCACCATACCCGTTCACCCCAACAGGTTTCAAAATACATATATTAAACATGAATACTTGCATCAAAACCATAGGAATTCAAATTAAGCAACTATCCTTCAAAAATCTTCACCCAAATCAAAATCCATATTCAAGTCCATATGAATAACCATTTAAACACATGCTTTAAGTAAAATAATTTTAAGGGTAGAGGTACATGCCTAAAAGTAGTAGGAATCCTGGAGAAAAATCAACCCCTGAGCCCTAGATGTTCAACCTTGAGAAACCCTAACCTTGTTCTTGCTTTAAGGAATTTGAGAGAAGAGAAGCATATTCTGATATTTTTTGGATATTAATAATACCCTAAAGTTTTTTTAAGACGTGGGTCACAATTAGAGAAAGATAAAAATGACCAAAGTACCCTTAATTAAAATATAGGATAAATTATCACTAGTGACTACGAGTCACATCACAACATGTGACGTCTAGTTATGTCGTCACCAAAACTCATACTATGATAAGACACATAGGGTCCCTTCACTATTAACCCTATGAGTCATACCATTTGACTCGTACACAAACCGTACGACTCATAGGGTCCTAGTCATAACTATAAAAATGACTTGGGCACCTACACTGGTTTGGTTAGAAAAAGCATCATATGACTCATGAAATCCCAGTCATAGTCACAATGATAAAAAAGGTAAACCCTCACTGGTCACCCTATGACTTAAGCCCTGCAACCCTAAGGAGACCTTATAACTCATTAGGTAAGTCATAGTTTGAGTAAGTAATCTAGGGTGTTCTATGTATTATGTCTCTGTCTTATATAATGAGATTTATTATTGTACATTATGCTCCCTTCCTACATATTTCCTCTTGACTATAATAGTGTATGCATATTGATGCCAAAGTTTTGGTCTAATAAGAAATATCTTTCAATAAATTGCAAAGCCATTCAGCTTCTTCACCAGTTTTATCCAATGCGATAAACTCAGATTCCATTATAGAGTAGGCAATATATGTCTTTTTGAATGATTTCTAAGAGACTGCCCCTCTACCTAAAGTAAATATATATATATGCACTTATGGATTACACTTTATTCAATTTGATGATCCAATTTGCATCACTATATTCTTTAATTATCATAGGATATTTGGTATAATGCAAAACATAGTCATGAGTATGTTTTAGATACCTCAAAACTCTTTTTATTTCCATCTGATGAGTTTGATAGGGATTACTCATGTACCGACTCAATTTACTAATAGCATATTCTATATCTGGTTGCATATAATTCATGATATACATCAAACTTCCCAATACTCTTGTGTAGTCCAACTATGAGTCACTTTTACCTTCATTCTTTTGAAGTGCAAATCTCACATCTAATAGAGTCTTGGCAATATCAAAATCCAAATACTTGAACAAATCAAGTACCTTTTCAATGTAATGAGATTGTGACAACACCAAACCTTATGGAGTTTTATGAATTCTTTTCATATCAAACTTACTCTAAAGCATTTGTTCCGTAGAATTTACATAAGAAATGTCTCTACTGATGATCAACATATCATCCATATACAAACAAACAATGACTTTGTGATTTGGAGTGTATTTAATGTAAAAACACTTATCATATTCATTTATCTTGAAGTCATTTTCCAATATGGTTTGGTAAAACTTTCCATGTCACTATTGGGGTGCTTGTTTAGTCCATAAAGTGACTTGACAAGTTTGCACACTTTTTTTTCTTTACCAGGAACCGCAAAGCCCTCACGTTATTTCACATAAATTTCTTCCTCCAATCCACCATTTAGGAATGTTGTTTTCACACCCATTTGATATATTTCAAGACCATATACTGCTGCTAAGACAACTAACATCCAAATGGATGTTATCCTTGTTACGGTGAGTACGTATCAAAATAATCAAGGCTTTCTTTTTGTTTAAAATATTTCACTATAAGTGTTGCCTTGTATTTGTCAATAGTACCATCGGCTTTCATTTTCCTTTTGATGACCATTTAGAACCTAAATGTTTATTTCCTGGAGGAAGATAAACAAACTCCCAAGTATGGTTACTCTAGATTGAATCAATATCACTATTGACTGTCTCTTTCAAAAAGGAAGCCTCCTAAGAAAACATCATTTCTTTAAATGTTTGAGGCTTATTTTCAAGAAGAAATGTTACGAAATCTAATTCAAATAAAGTTGAAGTTCTTTGATTTGTACTACGCCTTAGATTCTCATCATTAAGAACATTTTAATTTGGTTCATTTCAAGGTCGTTTACACCCTCCACTAGACTGCTCAATATAGTTTTATATGGATAAATATGTTCAAAGAACTCAGTATTATCTAATTGAATTACCGTATTTTTATTGATATTAATATGTTTGGATCTATAAACCAAAAACTAATATGATTTACTGCTTTTATCATATCCAATGAACACACAATCCATGGTCTTAGGTACTAATTTTACCCTTTTAAGAATAGGAACTTGGACTTCCGTTAGACACCCCCACACTTTGAAATATTTCATGTTGGGTTTCCTTCCTTTTAATTTTTCAAATGGAATTGAATGTGTCTTACTATGGGCACTCTATTGAGTATTCAGTTAGTTGTAAGGATAGTTTCCCCCACAACTTTTGTCATAAACCTAAAGTTTTGAGTAAACTTTCATCATTTCCTTTAATATTCAGTTTTTTCTTTTCTCAATTCTATTTGATTGAGATGAATACAGGGTTGTAGTTTGATGGACAATTCCATTTTCTACACATATCTCCACAAAAGGAGATTCATATTCTCTACCCCTACCACTTTTTATTATTTTGATCTTTTTATCCAACTAATTTTGAACTTCTATTTTATATTATCTAAACACATCTATTGCTTCATCCTTACCATTTAGCAAATAAGCATAACAGTATCTTGTGTAATCATCAATAAAAGTTATAAAATATTTTTACCACCACGAGATGGTGTTGACTTCATATCATAAATATTTGTATGGACTACGTATAAGGGATTGGAATTTCTTTTATCAGACGTATACGGATGCTTATTATACTTTGATTCCACACAAGTTTGATACTTTGATTTATTGCACTCAAAATTAGGCAAAACATCTATGTTAATTAATTTTTGCAAGGTTTTATAATTGACATGTCCTAAACATTCATGTCACAATTCATTTGACTCAAGCAAGTATGAAGAAATAGAACTTTTATTTATCTCAATAGTCATTAAATTGATCTTTAAAAGGCCCTTGGTGAGGTAACCTTTTCCAACATACACTTCTCTTTTGCTAATTACAACATTATATTAAACAAATACACATTTGAATCCATTTTTAGTTATAAATAATATAGACATCAAGTTCTTTCTCAACACCTTGTCTGATGTCATCTTCAAGCAAATCTTTCATCTTTCTTCAACCTTTGTTGTATAAATCTTCTCCATATCTTGAGCCGTAGCATATGAAGAAAACAACTCCTTGTTGGTACATACATAGTGGGTGGCATTGGAATCAATTCACCAATCTCAATGATTACCCACCAAGTTGTATTATGTAAGCATGGCGCATAGATCATCCACTTTATTTTTGGATTCAGCCATGTTAGAATGATCCTTCTTCTTTCATTTTTTCGGGGCCCAACAATCTACAAACTTATGCCCAGCCTTGCCATAATTAAATAAATTTCCTTTTAACTTTTCCTTTGGAGGATTTCTTTGTTTTCTAGATGTTTTTTTCATTTCATTGAGTTTTTTGGGTCATCCTACACAATATTTGCTCCACTAATTGCGAAATTCCCTTTTGACCTTTATTGGCTACTTTGTTATCTTCTTCAAAATGTAACCTCATGCTGAGGTCTTCAACTAACATCTCCTTTCTTTATACTTCAAGTAGGTTTTGAATTACTTCCACAAAGGTGAGAACTCTCTATTATAGCCGTTACTTGGAAAGCCCCATTCACAGTCAAACCTACAACAAAGGTTATGTGATTATTAAGAACAACTTTAATATGTTCAAGCAAGTTATTCACTATGTTTATACCTTCTGCTAGGAGATCATGGATGATCACTGGAAGTTCTTGCACTTGAGTGATGACAATCTTACTGTCTATCATCTTGAATTCTAGAAATTTTGCAATAATGAACTTTTTAGTTCCAGCAACCTCAGTTTTATATTTTTGTTTGAAAGGATTCCACAATTCTTTTGAGGTTTTCGTGTCGTTGTACACATTGTATAGGTCATCTTGGAGACCACTCAGTACATAATTCTTACACAAGAAGTTTGAGTGTTTCCATGCCTCCATTACCATAAAACATTCCTTATCTGGTGTCTCTTCGAGCAATTTTAAAGCTTTTTAGAGATGAACCTTTGAAGACTCAGAGTCGTTAAATAGAAGAACATAATTTTCTGCCAATGTTTGAAATCCACACCCAAAAACTTTTTGGACTTTTTTGCTAGTGTCATAGAGAGTGAAGCACTCGTATGACTTGTCATAGCAATAATTGTTGCTACTACACTTGCCATTTCATCATTTGCATGACTTTCAATAGACATTTTTGCTGTCACAAAAAGACAACCAATTTAGTATGTTAGAATACTAACTATAAAGTTTTACAAACTTTAAACACCAACTTGTTCTTAGTTTAACAATAAAGTTTTTATTTTCTTCTAATCATCAACCAAATGAATTTTAACTCATGATGAAGTTTTATATCTTCAAATGTAAGACCCTGTAAAAGACCTAGTCTAATTCAGTCATATATAACATGAAAAAAAGAGGTCCCAGACCTAGAAAATTTCAGCCAAGTGTTTATACTTAGAATTATTTTTGGCCTTCATAATTCGATGATCTTATTTTTTATCTTGACAACCTTAGAATACTGATTTTTAAGTTGATTCATGATAAGGAATGTCAATAGGTGTTCTTGGACGAGTTTCAGATTTTTGGTCATTGTTTGAGGTATATTTGGATGTCCAAGGCAGTGAATCGATGCGTCGTGTCTCCCATCATGTTGACAGTAACATCACTAGCCTAAGCATGCAAATTCTAGTGAGCTGATGCAATCTCAACGTATTGCATCTGCCATCGCATTGATCCCATCAATGCAGTGCGTCGTTGGGTGAATTTTTCGGTAATTAAATCCGCATCCAAAGGGGTATTTGGGTCAATTTCCCCATCTTTATTCAGCCCTAAAACACAAAATTAAACTACCCTAAGGAAAAATCACTCGCTTTCTCTCAATTTCTCTAAAGAACAAAATCCTAGGTCATTTAATTTAAAGTCCTAGGCTCAAGAAATCACCAACAACTTTTAGAGAATTAAAAATCAAGGTATTTTAGGTGTTCATTCTTGGGTTTCCTTCCACCCTTGGAGTTTAATAACTCTTTTTAAACTATAAGTTATGATTTCATGAATTACATGTTGTAATTTGATTGTGTTCATGTATGTATAGATGTTTGGGTTTCAATCCATGATTAATTACAATTTTATTGAAAATAAAGATAGTATGTGTGTTGAATTATGTGATCCTCGTGTTAAACCTTTTAATTTCAAGTTGAGTATTGTATTCATGATGCTTATGTGTTAACCAATATCATGTGCATTAATTATGCTCCCCAAGTGATTGATAGAATGACTATGTGAATTAAATAGTGATATTATGACATATTATCATGTGTTCCCAGTCATGTACAAATTCATGTCTCTCAAGTGCTTGACAAAATGTCTAAATGAATGCATTGTTAACAATCAATTATTGTTATGCTTTCAAGATTATGCCATGATTTACTATTTATGCTATCCAGTCCTGGGGGTGTTCAATACCCAAAAATCTAGTTATGTACCTAGAATTCTAGTAGCTACATAATAGTCTCAGTAATATCACAAATAGTAGTATTTAGTCAGTTACAGAACACACTGAACTCAGTCTAGTTTAGTCAGTCAACATGATCAGTGTCAGTTCAGTCAAGCTTAGTACAATCTAGTGATCAGTGTCTTTTTAATTGGGAGTAGGATTCAGCACCTAGCGAATCCAGGGATGGGGGCATTCCTGCCAGTAGAGGGTTTGACCCTTAGTAGAAGTTCCTACATTGCAGAACTACATAGCCAGTGTAGGGTAAGACATCCTCATACCAAACTAGGGTTGACTCAACCATATAAATATATATAATTCATAAGTCTTCCTACTAAATTAGGGTTGACCCAGCATTATTAGTATCCCTTGGTAAGTTGCTAACACCCTTCCAACTGGGGTCACAGGTTGGACCCCAACTCAGTTTATAATCGGGGTATGTCGGTTAGATGAAAACTCCTATAGCTACAATTTCAGTTTCAGAATTAGTATAGAACTCAGTTCAGTTCTACAGAATTAGGACTGTCAAAAATAGTCACCTAGTTATCAGTAATACGGTTATCAGTAAACTCAGATATCAATCTCTCAATTATAAAAACTCAATATTCAATTTTAGTATGATCTCAGATATAGTATATTTATGTGTATATGCATAATATTATAAAATCGGCATTTACAACAGTTACAGTTATTCATGTACTCTATTTCAGTTGTTTTATTCTATTCATTTAGTCAGTTAACATCTCATGCATATGAACCCCTATATATAAGCCTACCTCACTTATAATACCAGTACATTCAAAGTACTGACACATACTCTTTCTCTTGCACTATGATGTCTCATATCATAGGTTCGGACGCTCAGGCTCCTGACCACGCTTAACCAGATTCAATTAGTCATAGCAGATTCAGTAGTGAGTCCTTATCCATCGAGGATATTATCTTTTTCAGTATTACAACGGATTTAATATTTTATTTTTCTGATTTAGTTTGGGGCTTGTCCCATCAACTCCACATTCAGACAGTTCAGTAGAGACTTTTCAAACTAGACTAGTTCAAACAGTTTTTAGTTTTTAGATGTTATTTATAAGTGTTATATTTATCAGTATTTAGATTATGAACCTTATGGGAATTTAGTTATATTTCTTTATTTATTTTAGTATTATTATTTAGTGCTCACAGTAGGTAGCAGTCACAGGTTAGCTTGTGATCCTTCGGGGTCATAAGCACCATGTGACGTCCAGGGTGCAGACTCGGGGTGTTACAAAAATAGTATCAGGGACTAAAGTTCAATAGAGTCATAGGGAGTCCAAAATCCACATCAAGTAGAATCTTATGCATGGGTGTGTAGCGCGCCACACTTATGGACAAGAGACTATGAGGCATTTTAGGAAAAATTTCCCTTCTTTTAGTGTTCATGTCGTGTGAGTGAGCATGAGCTCAAGTTAAACTCTCTGTCTAATCCAATTTTCTTTTCTATTTACAAAATATGCCTCCCAAAAAGACTTATGGAAGAAGAACTAGAAACCAGCCAGCACCACTGCCCGTTCAGGCAGATCCCCTAGATGAGCATATTTCTTACGCAGAATTCAAATCAGCTTTCACCACTCTATCTTATTCTGTGGTAGAACAGAATGAATACCCAGTTGTTGTTCCAACTAACCCAGTAGACAATACTAGTGCATCTCAAATTTAGGACTTTACCTGAATGAACACCCTTTTATTTTTAGGGTCTAAGTCTGAAGAGGACCCAAAGAAATTCCTTGACATAGTGCAGAATGTCACAGATATTACAGGGGTAACTGCTAGTAAGAGTGTCGAGTTAGCTTCATATCAATTATAGGATGTTCCTTACTCATGGTTTAAGCAATAGAAGGTAGATAGGGTCGTAGATACAGGGCCTATAGAATGGGAGGAGTTTGCTACTGCCTTTCTAGATAGGTTCTTCCCATTGGAGTTAAGGAAATCTAAGGTCCTAGAGTTCATTAACTTAAAATAGGGCAGTATGACAGTAAAGGAGTATTCTCTTAAGTTTACTCAATTATCCAGATATGCTCCTCATGTTGTAGCTGATAGCAGATCTAAGATGAGTAAATTTAGGTATGGGGTACCCGATAGTGTGGCAAGGAGTTTAGGACCACGATGCTAATTAAAAAAATAGACTTGGCTAGATTAAGGGTCTGTGCTCAGCAGATGGAGGAGCAGAAGACTAAGGAGAAAGAGATAGAGAGCAAGAGGGCTAGAATAGATAGCTTCAACTTTACTCAGCCTAAGTTAGAGGATGGTAATCATTCTCAGTTCCATTCAAAATCTTCAGTTCTAGCTCCGTCCTTAGCCAGTGCCCTAGTTCTAAGTTTAGAAATAGTAATAACGATAGGGCGCCAGGATCTAAATCTCAGGGTAGTATTAGCAGTGCTTAAATAAATTCTTTTTGTTAGAAGTATGGCAGAAACCATCAGGGTATCTGCAGGGCTGGCATTGATGTATGTTTTGAATATGGAAAGCTAGAGAGAGTCCTCAATGGGTTCCTAGAGTTAGCATAATCGTCCCCCAGCTCAGTCTGATCGCCTGAATTAGCAGGGTGCTGCTTCCAGTGCCACCAGTGGCAATGTCCAAATAGGCTCTATGCAGTTTAGTCCCGATAGGATCAAAAAAGTTCTCCTAATGTGGTCAGTAGTACATTACAAGTTTATCATTTACATATTTATGCTTTGCTAAAACCAGGAGTTTTTTTGTTCTTTGTAACTCCTTATATAGCTATTGACTCTGGAGTCAGTGCCAAAATCCTAGTAGATCCTTTCTCAATCTCTACCCCAGTGGGTAAGTCTATCATAGCTCGGCGGGTGTACAGGAACTGTCCAATTATGAAATCTTAGAAGGTTACTTCAGTAGAGTTAGAGATGATAGATTTTGACATCAATCTTGCTATGGATTGGCTTCATTTATGCTATGCTTCAGTTCACTGTAGAAATAGACTTGTCTATTTTATATTCCCTAATAAACCTATCCTAGAATCAAGGGGTAGTACTTCTACACTTGGGGGTTAGCTTGTTTCCTACCTTAGAGATAGAATGATGATTTCTAACGGGTGTGTCTATCATCTTATTTGAGTTAAAGACTCTAATTCTAAGACCCCTAAACTTGAGTCAGTTTTAGTAGGATGTGAATTTCCAGACGTGTTTCCCAAAGATTTTCCCAGAGTTCGTCCCAAAAGAGAAATTGACTTTGAAATAGATCTTCTTCTAGATACTCAGCCCATTTCTATTTTGTCATACAGAATGGCTGCAGTAGAACTCAAAAAACTAAAAGAGTAGTTGAAGGATCTCCTAGGTAAGGGATTCATCAGGACCAGTGTCTCTCCTGGGGTGCACCAATTCTATTGACTACCGTCAGTTGAACAAAATCACTGTCAAGAACAAGTATCCACTTCCCAAAATCAATGAATTATTTGACCAACTTTAGGGTTCCAGTTACTTTTCTAAGATATACCTCAGATCAGGCTATCATCAACTCAGAGTCAGAGAATGTAACATTCTAAAAAAAGCTTTCAAAACTTGATATGGTCACTTTGAGTTTCTAGTAAGGTGATTTGGTGTTACCAATGCCTCAACAGCTTTCATGGACTTGATGAATAGAGTGTTCAAGCAGTACTTGAACTTGTTCGTCATAGTCTTCGTATATGAAATTCTTGTCTACTCTTGCAGTGAACATGATTATGCAGACCATCTCAGAATAGTATTATAGACCCTCAGAGCCCATCAGTTTTTTGCTAAATTTAGTAAATATGAATTTTGGATAAGGTCAGTAGCTTTCCTTGGTCATATAGTTCTCTTTGATGGCATTAGAGTTGATCCTCAAAAGACCAAAGCAGTGAGAAACTAACTCAGACCTATTTCTCGGTTAGATATTAGGAGTTTATTGGGTTTGGATAGCTATTACCGATGATTTGTTAAAGGATTTTTCTCTAGTGCATCCCCCATGTCCAGGTTGACTTAGAAGAAAGTCAAATTTCAGTGGTCAGATTCTTGTGAGAAGAGTTTTTAGGAGTTGAAAACTCGACTCACTACAGCCCCAATTTTGACTTTATCAGATGGTGCAGATGGGTTTATTGTGTATTGTGATATAGATTTGGTTTGGGGTGTGTTTTGATACAGAGAGATAAGGTCATACCCTATGCATCTAGACAGCTTAAGCCTCATGAAAGGAATTACCCCACCCATGATCTTGAGTTAGCCACTGTAGTGTTTACCTTAAAGATTGGGAGGCACTATTTATATGGGGTGCATGTTGATGTGTTCATAGACCATAAAAGTTTACAGTATATGTTTATAGTTGGAATGACCACTTGTCTTTGATTGAGTTTTCATATAATAACAGCTATCATTCTAGTTTTCGAATGGATCCATTTGAGGTGCTTTATGGGAGGATATGTAGGTATCACATTAGTTGGTACAAAGTAGGTAAAGTCGTATTAGTAGCACCTGACTTGGTGTTTAATGCCTTAGAGAAGGTTTAGTTGATCAGGGAGAGGCTCAAGATAGCTTAGAGCCAACAGAAATCGTATACAGATGTGAGAAGGAAAGATCTCAAATTTTTGATTGGTGATTTTGTGTATTTGAAAAACTGTCCCATGAAGTGAGTGAAGAGATTTGGCAAGAAAGGGAATCTCAGTCCCTGATATGTCGGTCCTAACAGAATCCTCAGCCATTTCGAAAAGATATCTTTCGAGCTTGAGTTGCCTTCAAACCTAGCTTCAGTAAACCTAGTGCGTTATGTCCCCTTACTAAAGAAGTGCATAGGTGACCCAGCAGTTATAGTTTCTATAGAGAGTATAGATGTTCAAAACAGTCTCTCTTATGAGGAAGTCCCAGTCCAAATCCTTAATCGTCAAATTCGCAGACTGAGGAACAAAGAAGTTCCTTTGGTCAAAGTTCTTGTTCGAAATCAGTCTATTAAGAGAGCTACTTGGGAAGCAAAAGAAAAGATATGAACCAAGTATCCTCACCTCTTCTCCACAAACTCAGACTCAGCTCAAGGTAACAGCCTTCCTTAGAATTACTCAGTTCCGTGATCATATTTCCTTTACAAATTTGGTATCAATTACCATTACATATCATCCTCATGATAGTCATGCATTCAGAAATCAGTTCAGTCATGTAATCATGCTTTAGTTAGGCATGTTTAGAGTGAAAGATCAGTTTATCAGTAGTTTCAGTCATGTAATCAAGCTTTAGTTGTGCATGTTTAGTATGTGAAACTAATCTATCAGTATTCTCAGCTTAGTTAGTCTTATTCGAGGATGAATATTCTCAAGGGGGAGATATTGTAAGACCCCGTAAAAGTCCTAGTCTAATTCACTCATATATAGCATGAAAAAAAGAGGTCCCAGACTTAGAAAATTTCAGTGAAGTGTTTATACTTAGAATTATTTTTGGCCTTTATAATTCGATGATCTAATTTTTTATCTTGACAACCTTAGAATATCGATTTTTAAGTTGATTCATGATCAGGGATGTCAATCGGTGTTCTCGGATAACTTTTGGATTTTTCAGACGTTGTTTGAGGCACGTTTGGATGTCCAAGAAAGTGAGTCAAAGTAATCTTGATGCGTCACATCGCCCATCACATCGATAATATCGTCACCAGCTTAAGCATGCAAATTCCAGTAAGCCAATGCAATCTCGACGTATTACGTTGGCCAACACGTTGACCCATCAACGCATAGCGTAGGCCTTCACGTCGACTCCATCGACGTCGGTCTGCGCATTGCTGGGTGTAATTTTTAGTAATTAAATCCGCATCCAAAGGGGTATTTGGATCAATCTCCCCACTTTTATTCATCCCTAAAACATGAAATTATACTATCCTAGGGGGAAAATCACTCACTTTCTCTCAGTTTCTCTAAAGAACAAAACCCTAGGTCATTCAATTGGAAGTCCTAGGCTCAAGAAATCACCAACAACTTTCAAAGAATTAACAATCAAGGTATGTTAGGTGTTCATCCTTGGGTTTCCTTCCACCCTTGGAGTTCAAGAACCTTTTTTAAACATTAAGTTTATGATTTTATGATTTACATGTTGTAATTTGATTGTGTTCATGTATGTATTGATGTTTGGGTTTGAATCCATGATTAGTTACAGGTTTCTTGAAAATAAAGATAGTATGCGTGTTAAATTATGTGATCCTCATGTTAAACCTTTTAATTACAAGTTTAGTATTGTATTCATGATGTTTATATGTTAACCACTATCATGTGCATTAATTATACTCCCCAAGTGTTTGATAGAATGCCTTTGTGGTTTGAATAGTGATATCATGACATGTTAGCATGTGTTCCCAGTCATGTTCAAGTTCATGTCTCTCAAGTGTTTGACAAAATGTCTAAATGAATGCATTGTTAATAAGCAATTATTGTTATGCTTTCAAGATCATGCTATGCTTTACTATTTATGCTATCGAGTCCTGGAGGTATTCAATACCCCAAAATCTAGCTATTTACCTAGAATTATAGTAGCTACATAATAGTCTTAGTAACGTCACAAAAAGTAGTACTCGATCAGTTAAAGAACTCACTGAACTCAGTCTAGTTCAGTCAGTCAACACGATAAGTGTCAGTTCAGTCAAACTTAATACAATCTAGTGATCCGTGTCTATTCAGTTGGGAGTAGGATTCAACACCGAGTGAACCCAGGGATGGGGGAATTCCTACCAGCAGAGAGTTTAACCCTTAGTAGCTGTCCCTGGGTTATAGAACTATGTAGCTAACATAGGGTAAGACGTCCTCCTGCCATACTTTGGTTGACGTAACCATATATATATAATTGTAACGCCCTAAATCTGGTACCCGAAATGCTACACGGTGCCCATGACCCCAAAGGAACACAAGCTAACCCACGACTGATATCTTTAAACTGAGCACTGAATAATGTAATAATATTATAAATGTGGAAACATGAACTGAAAGGCCATAAGGTTCAATACAAGTACATAGCTACAAAATATGGTATAACAATACCAAAAAAACTAAGATAATTATCTGAACATACTGTAGTCTGAAAGCCTCTAAACTATCTGAATAAGGAGTTGATGGGACATATCCCCAACTAACTCCAACTACTGAAATAAACTAAAAATTAAAATAGTAATGTGATCATCATGTCCTCGAAGGATAAGGACTCACTGCTAACTCTGATCATTGAACTGGGATGCTACTGGTTCTCTGGAGGTCGTTCTTCTAAACCTATGGTATAAGACACCATACTGCAAATGCGCCAGTACTTTGAATGTACTGGTATGCAAGTAAGGTAGGCTGAATACAATAGGTTCATAAGCATGAACAATACTAACTGACTGACTAACATGAATGTAAGAATACATGCATGCATACGTAACTATAACTGAGATCGTGCTAGGACTGAATACTAAGTTCTGACTACTGAGTTTTAATAATAACATGGAATTACTGATATTTGAGGGACTGATACAATGTTACTTATACATGAATAACTATGTCTGACAGTTTTGGTTATGAAGAACTGGTCTGGTTGACTGTATCTGACGGACCTAAGATGAATACTGATGACATTAGTTTTGATAACTAATATAACCGATAACATGAATGACTGTATCTGACAGTCCAAAATCTATTGGAACTATCTGAGTTTCGTTCTATATCTAAGTTGACTATATCTGACAGTTCTGAAATCTAAAGAACTAGCTGAGTTCTTTTACTGAGGCTGAGACTGAGACTGAAACTGTAACTGTGGGAAGTGATCATCTACGGACATACCCCAGAACTAAATTGGTGGGAACCAACCTGTAACATCAGCTGGAAAAGTGTCAGTACCGCGCCACTGGTAAAGACCTGTTGTGAGTGTACCCTCGCTGACAGGAAGCTCTTCCATCAACCCCTCCTAGTAGGCAACCCAAATGAGATGTATATATATCCCTAAACGCATAGGGTGTATCTCAACCTACGTTGGCTATGTAGTTCTGGAACACAAGGATTATTTCTAAGGATCACACCCTCCATTGAATAACAAGTAAGTCCCCATCCTTGGGTTCACTCGGTGCTAAATACTACTCCCATCTAAAAGACACTGAACTGATTAACTGAACTGAGCTGATTCTAATGGTATTGTTTTAACGAAGCTAAACTAAATTTACTAAGATCCGTTGACTGATGGAATGTACTGAGTTCTAAGGACTAACTAAGAGTACTGAAGTTACTAAGATTGAATGGGAATACTCAGGTTACTGAGATTACTGAGTTCTGAGATCACTGAGATTATTGAACTACTGACATCACTGAGATTTTTGAGATTTCTATTTTCCAGATTCACATGACTGACTGAGTTCTACGGATCATAGCTTGACTGAGAGTATCTTAAAAACATAACATACCTTTAGGCACACAGCTAAATTGTCAGGTATAAGTACCCCCAGAACTCGATGGAAAGAAACTGACATAGAATGACTTACGTGAACACATGATCAACAAAACAATTCATAATTCATATATTGAAGCACTTCATCAAACCTGAGATATGCATAAACTACAAACATGAGGATTTCATAATATCATGCTAGTTGGGCATTTTTGCTTCGTATAGGAATTTAATCAAACACATTGTAGGCATAATATATGTAGACAACATTATACAACAATCAAACATCATGATTCATATCTAATTTCATTATACAAGGGTTTTAATCCTAGGTTTACATGAATCTACATCTTTACAAATCAATTCCATGTAAAATTGATCACACAACATGGATTTGAATTCAATTGATCTTTCTCAACATAAATAAAACAAACCCAACATGAAATTCATAAAGAAATCCATAAAATTAAACTTAGAAAAGTGATTCCCGACCTTCATGGACGAAAGGAGTCCATGAATGAACACTATGCATACCTGGGATGTGATTTCTTAAGGATTAACGGTGAAACATTCTTGAATTTGAATCCCAAATAGAAACCCTAGCTTATTCTTGAGAGAAACTTGAGAGAAAATAGTATATTTTGGGTGAAGAATGACTAAATCACGTGTTATTGGGTATATATAGGGGTGGAAAATTGACCCTTTTAACCCTGGATGTGTCTTTAATTTCTGAGAAAATTTCCTGATTTTCATCCTTGGCGTGACGCGCCACTATCATGCCAAGCCATTGGAATGTTACAAATGGGAAATTGCACAGTGGCATGACGTGGAGCTATCGCATTTCCTCCTTGCCTGTGATCGAGAAGATTGACGCGACGCATCACTATCTTGGAGCAACACTGGAAATTGACAATTGCCATTTGAGCTATCTCCATGACACGCTGAAGGCTCAGGTGATACACTGTCTCATTTCACCTAGGTGTTGGATTTGGGAAAATTTGGTATCGATGGAAAGCTTATTCAATTCCCCACATGATAAAAAGTGAAAATGTTAAAAATACCACATGTACAAAAGTAGATTCATCTCTCAAATAAAGCTTCTAACATTCTTTGGAAACTTTTCAAGCTAGGAAAAATATGGGGTATTAAAATATCTCCCCCTTGAGAACATTCATCTTCGAATGAGACTGAGTGAGAGGAAAATAATACAAGGTGACGTACATACTGAACATGACTGGATGGAACATGATTTCATGAATGACATAACTGATGGCTGAACATAACATACTAAACATGCATATCTGATGCATAACTAATAAGCTGAATTCATGCATATCTGATGCAAGACTGATAATTGACTTATGAGTACATGACTGAATATTCTAATGAACTAAATTTCTCCCAATGAGAATGCATGTCTAATGCATAATTACATGCTTGAACTGATACATGAATGCATGGTTGAATATGCAAGGGTACTTAGTACCAAGTTTGTGATGAACACTGAACATAAAACTGAGTAAGACTAAGAAGAACTGTTATCTTAACCAGAAATGCTAATGAACCTGAGATTTTCTGACTAAACATGCATGAGCGGAAACATAAGAACCTAACTGAGTCTGGTCTGATACGTGACATACGAACTGAATATTATGAACTGAAATGAACCTCTAAATACCTAGCCCACAGCTGAGGTTGGGTCTTTGAAGATCAACTTATGAGTACCCTCTACTCTAAACTGGATTCTTTATGCGAAGAGAACTTAGTTTATGGCATGAGAGCGTTGAGGAATTATAGGGTATCTCCCCCTTGGGGCACTAGGTCCCTCGAAGAATACTGGCTTTGCGGAGATATTAAAGACTGAAGCAATGCACAAGGTACCTAGAAGCTGAGTCGTGATTGATTAGGTGATATCTGAAATTGAGGCATGATATATGAACTGAGCTGAGATTGTATCTACATAATTGATTCATCTTAGAATGGTTTCATTCATGATATTTTGAATAGTGCAAATAGATGGAAATATGGAAAACCAAACCGTACGAACTTGTCTGACTGACTGCTAGACTAAAATATTGGCTATTTAAACTAATTCCCTACTGACTGGCTCATTTAATCTGCTAACTTATTAATGGTTAGGTACTGGGCATGTAATATTGAATGGTACTCTGAATAACTGGGCTAAGAATATGGAGTTTTCATGAACATGAGAAAGGGACTAACTGAGTAATGTGAGATAGCTAAGCGTGAATTCATGAAATATTGAATTATCCGAGAACGCAAGTTCAGGTGGATAACATGGTTCATAAATATTCTGTAGATTAAAGTACTAAAATAATACTAAATGAGTGACTGGTAGCTGTAGCATTGGTCAAGCAAGTCTAGGACTAAACTGAGTTTCTAATCTGATTACTGAACTGAAGTTGGTATTATAACTAAATCTGTAACTAAAATTCTTATTGAAAATGAATGATGGATTCTGATAATTGAGGTTTAGACTGATATTAAAGTATTGAAACTGGATACTGATAACTATTTAGGGAAATATTGGCATAGGCAAGGATATGATGCTCAAACAAATACTCTATCAACCTCAACAATCGACTAAGGCCTGAGAACAGAATACAAATATTATGGATTTATAAAGAGATTTAAAATGGAGGTATAAATAATGTAATCTGAACTTGACTGATCAATAGGAGTAGAGCATAAGTCATGTAGACTGAATATATGGTAAAACATGACATGAGCGCCTGAGTCATGAGCTGCATGACCTGAGTCTGAAATTTCTGTGTTCATGTAACATGATTCGTAAGACTAAGCAAACTGAAACTCCTGAATCTGAAGAAACATGAACATGCAAATAAGGGATCTGTAACTTACCAGTGACTACATCAGAAGGACTTTCCTGATCCTACCAAGACTGAAGTACATTGAGGTTGTTTGGGCGTTTCCCACTGATAGCACTGCAATTTGTACCCTGCTGATTTGGGCGATCGAACTAAGCTGAGGAGAAGACACGACTCTGATAACCTGACTGGGGGCAATATCTGACCTTGTGACCTAAATCACCACATCCAAAACACACATCACTGCCAGCTCTACACACACCCTTATGATGCTTACCACACTCTTCACAAAGAGGATGAGTAAGAATCCTTCTCTCACTACTCTAGGCCTTAGAGCCTGATGCCCCATTCTTACAGTCATTTTTGAACTTTGATACTGAGGCATTAGCTAAAGAGTGAACTGGGGATAAACATTTCTGAAACAACTGAGAATGGTTACCATCCTATGACCCATGTCAAGCAAAACTATAACTACCTAGATATATCCATGTCTTCAACTGCTGAGCATAGACCATAAGCCTAGATATGTCCATGTCACCAATCAACATCATAGTCTTACACTCTTTAACCACTCTACCTGATACCCCTGACACAAACTTACTCATTCTAGAGCTACTATATGCTACTACATGGGGAGCGTACCTGGCTAACTAAATGAACTTAAAGAAGTATTCTTTTACGCTTATTGTACCTTGTCTGAGATTGATGAACTCTAACACTTTGGCTTTTTTATGCTCTATGGAAAAGAACCTATCTAAGAAAGCTATAGCAAACTCTTCCCACTCTATGGGCTTTGTATCTGTACCCCGTCTACCTTCCACTATTTATACTATGTATAGGCTATATCTTGTAGCTGATAGGTGGCTAACTCTACGATCTCACTGGAATTCACTCCCATGATGTCTTTGACATTCAAAACTTGATCAAGGAACTTCTATGGATCCTCTTCAGACTTGGAACCGGTGAATAAAGAAGGATTCATTTGGGTGAAGTCCCGAATTCTGAGTGTAGCAGAATTTGCCACTGGGTTGGCTGGAACAGCAGCTGGCCATTCATTCTAGGTTGCTACTAAACTGGCTAGAGTAGTGAATGCCGTCCTGAATTCTATATAAGAGACATGCTCACCCACAGAATCTGGCTAGACAGGCTGAGGTATTGACTGATTTCCATTTCCCCCTTTGCTAGCCTTTTTGGGAGGCATTATCTGTAAATAAAAGGAAAAAACGGATTAGACTGAGAGTTTAACTTTGAGACTATGCTCACTGGCACGAAATGAATACTGAAAGAAGGGAAACTGTTTCTTAAACATCTCATAGCCTCCTGCACATAAGTGTAGTGCACAATATACGTATATATAAGACTCTACTAGATGCGGCTTTTAAGACTTCCTAGGACAATATTAAACCTTAGGATCTAACACCAAGTTTGTAATACCCCAAATCTGGTACCAAGAATGCTACACGGTGTCCATAACCCCAAAGGACCACAAACTAACCTATGACTGATATCTGTAAACTGAGCACAGAATAATAGTAACAATATCGTAAATATGGAAACATGAACTAAAAGGCCATAAGGTTTAATACTAGTACACAACTAAAAAATATAGTATAACAAAACCAAAACAACTGAGATAATTGTCTGAACATACTGTAGTCTGAAAGACTCTAAACAGTTTGAATAAGGAGTTGATGGGACATGTCCCCAACTAACTCCAACTACTGAAATAAATTGAAAAATAAAATAGTAAAGTGATTATTATGTCCTCGAAGGATAATGACTCACTGCTAACTCTGATTGCTGAACTGGGATGTTACTGGTTCTCTGGAGCTCGTGCTTCTATACCTATGGTATAAGACACCATGGCACAAATGCGTCAGTACTTTGAATGTACTGGTATGCAAGTGAGGTAGGCTGAATGTAATAGGTTCAATGCATGAACAATACTAACTGACTGGCTAACATAAACGTGAGAATACATCCATGCATACGTAACTGTAACTGAGATCATGCTAGGATTGTATACTGAGTTCTGACTACTGAGTATTACTAATAAAATAGAGTAATTGATATCTAAGGGACTGATACTATGTTATTGATACATAAATAACTGCGTCTGACAGTTCTAATTATAAAGAACTGGTTTGGTTGACTTTATCTAACAGACCTAAGATGAATACTGATGACATTAGTTTTGATAACTCATATAATTGATAACATGAATGACTGTATCTGATAGTCTTGAATCCGATAAAACGATCTGAGTTCTATTCTATATCTGAGTTGACTAAATCTGACAGTCCTAAAATCTGAAGAACTAGCTGAGTTCTTTTACTAAGGCTGAGACTGAGACTGAAACTGTAACTGTGGGAAGTGATCATCTAACGAAATCCCCCAAAACTGAACTGGTAGGGTCCAACCTGTAACCCCAGCTGGAAGATTGTCAGTACCGTGCCACTGGTAAATACCTGATGTGAGTATACCCTCACTGATAGGGAGCTCTTTCATTAACCCCTCCTAGTAGGTAACCCAAATGAGATGTATATATATCCCTAAAATCGTAGGGTGTATCACAACCTATGCTGGCTACATTGTTCTGGAACACAAGTATTATTTTCAAGGATCACACCCTCCACTAAATAATAGGTGAGTCCCTATCCTTGTGTTCACTCGGTGTTGAATCTTACTCCTATCTGAAAGACACTGAACTGATTAACTGAACTGAGCTGATTCTAATGGTATTGTTTTAGCTGAGTTAAACTAAATTTACTGAGATTCATTGACTGACAGAATGTACTAAGTTTTAAGGACTGACTGAGAGTACTGAAGTTACGAAGATTGACTGGGAATACTGAGGTTGCTAAGATTACTGAGTACTGAGATCACTGATATTACTGAACTACTGAGATTACTGAGATTTTTGAGATTTTTGGGTTTTCCTGAGTCACATGACTGACTGGGTTCTATGGATCATAGCTTGACTAAGAGTATCTTGAAAACATGACATGGCTCTAGGCACACAATTAAATTGTCGGGTATAAGTACCCCCAAGACTCGATGGAAAGAAACTGACATAGCATGACTTATGTGAACACATGACCAACAATACAATTCATAATTCATATATTAAAGCACTTCATCAAACATGTGATATGTGTAAACTTGTACAAACTTGGGGATTTCATAATATTATGCTAGTTGGGCACTTTTCCTTCATATAGGAATTTAATCAAACACATGGTAGGTATAATATATGTAGAAAACATTATACAACAATCAAACATCATGATTCATATCTAATTTTATCATCCAAGGGTTTTAATCCTAGGTTTACATGAATCTACATCTTTACAAATCATTTTCATATAAAATTGATCACCCAACATGAATTTGAATTCAATTGATCATTCTCAACATAAACAAAACAAACCCAACATGAAATTCATAAAGATGTCCATAAACTTCAACATAGAAAAGAGATTCTTGGTCTTCATGGACAAAAGGAGTCCATAAATGAACACTATGCATACTTGGGATGTGATTTCTTGAGGATTGACGGTGAAACCTTCTTGAATTAGAATACCCAATAGAAACCCTAGCTTGTTCTTGAGAGAAACTTGAGAGAAACTAGTATATTTTGGGTAAAGAATGACTAAATCATATGTTATTGGGTATATATAGGGGTGGGAAATTGATACTTTTAACCCTGGACACATCTTCAATTTCTCTAAAAATTTCTCGATTTTCATACTTGGCGCGACGCGCCACTATCGCGCCAAGTCACTGAAAAGTGACAAAAGCAAAATTGCATCATGGCGCAATGCGAAGCTATCACGTTGCCACCTTTTCTACGACCTGTAAGTTTGGTACGATGTGCCACTATCGCGGAGCAACATTAGAAATTGACAATTGCCATTTGAGCTATCTCTGCGACGTGCTGAAGGCTCAAATGATACATTGTCTCACTAAAAAGGCTATAACTCTTCACCCGAGTGTCAGATTGGGGAGAATTTGGTAATGATGGAAAGCTTATTTGATTCCCCACATGATAAAATGCAAAAATCCTAAAAAATACTATGTGTAAAAAAGTGGATTCATCTCTCAAAGAAAGCTTCTAAGATTCTTGGGAAACTTTTCAAGCTAGGAAAAGTATGGGGTATTACAATAATTCATGAGTCTTCTTGCCAGATTAGGGTTGACACAATATTATTAGTATCCCTTGGCAAGGTGCTAACACCCTTCCAAGTGGGGTCATATGTTGTACCCCAACTCAGTTTATAATCGGGGGATGCCAGTTAGATAAACACTCCCACAGTTATATTTTCAGTTTTAGACTAAGTATAGAACTTAATTTAGTTCTACAGAATTAGGACTATCAAAAATAGCCAGTTATCAGTAATACAGTTATCAGTAAACTTAGATATCAGTCTCCCAGTTATCAAAACTCAGTATTCCATTTCAGTACGATCTCAGATACAGTATATATATATATATATATATGTATATACACAGTAGTGCATAATCAACATTTACAGCAGTTACAGTTATTCATATACTCTCTTTTAGTTGTTTCGTGATGTTCATTCAGTTAGTTATCATCTCATGCATATGAACCCCTGTATATCAACCTACCTCACTTAGTATACCAATACATTCAAAGTACTGATGTATACTCTTTCTCTTACGTTATGATGTCTCATATCATATGTTTGAATGCTCAGGCTCCTGACCGCGCTTAGCCAGCTTCAGTTAGCAGCAACAGATTTAGTAGTGAGTCCTCATCCATTGAAGATTTTATCTTTTTCAGTATTACAACAAATTTAGTATTTTATTGGTCAAAGTTAGTTGGGAGTTTGTCCCATCAACTCCACATTCAGACAGTTCAGTAGAGGCTTTTTAGACTAGACTAGTTCAGACAGTATTTAGTTTTTAGATGTTATTAGCAGTTTCTATATTTATCAGTATTCTGATTATGAACCTTATGGAACTTCATTTATACTTTTGCATTTATTTCAATATTATTATTCAGTGCTCACAGCAGGTACCATTCATGGGTTAGCTTATGGTCCTTCGGGGTCGTAAGCACCATGTGAAATCCAGGGAGCAGACTTGAGACATTACATCAAATAACTATTTAATAAGTTCAAATAAAGTAGAAATCCAAAATCTATAATCTCCAGAAATACAAAAAATATAGTAATTTCAATGAATCAATGAAGTTTTTATATTCTTCAAACTAAATTCTTACACTGCTTTCTCGGTGAAGTTTTTATATTCTTCCAGGGAGTAGAAAATCACAAGAGGTTAGTCTCTATAAAATATATTCTTCCAGGGAGTAGAAAATCACAAGACGTTAGTCTCTATAAAATTAGTCTCAATACAGATGACAAAAGTACTTTATTTATAAATGGTGAAATTTTCTTTTCTTTTCAACAAACAAGCACAAAAATAAGTATTTTTTTTCAATAAATTCCTGAAGATTGTTATATCTAGTTATAAAATCTGTATATTTCAATACGAACTTAAACACTAAGTTCAAGAACTATTTCAATAACTATAATGAATTTCCAACAACTTCAAACAAAAGTTCAAATGAATAATCAAATGAACTATCAAAATGTAATACCCCGTATGTTTCTAAGCTAGAAAGTGAATAAGTATTCCTACGTATGAAATCTCGTATGACTTACAATGAATATTCTAGTGATAGGATGCATTAAGCATATTCATATGAGTCACTTAAGGTAATACAAGCTAAGAGTTTTTGAATCCATCAAGTTTTAGTGTTTGATTTTGTAAGAGTCTTATTTGAATGAGTATAACTCAATGTTAATCTGGTATTTTGGCTAATTTAGACCCACCAAATTGTAGAGAATCAAATTATCTTTCCAAAGATACCAATTTCACCTTAATCCAATACCCGAGCAAAATGTTATGCCCATTTTCGTGAGAGATAATAAGCATAGGCGATTGGTTAGGCGCTGCCCAACCCAAGCATAGGAGATTGGTTAGGTACCACCTAACCTAGCTTAGGAAATCACTTGGGCGCCGCCTAAGTCAATTCCAGGTGCCAAAAACACTCCGTTTTGAGTTATTTTAAGGGTAATTAAGTCTTTTAACACTCCTTACACGTCCCTAAACTTAACCCTACAAAATATATAGCTTCTAAACATATTAAAACCCTATTTTCATCTCAAAGATCATCATCCAAGAGCACTACAAGATAAAAACAACTACAGTTGCGTAACTAAGCTTGAAAATCCGATTTCAAGGAAATTCCTCCGTCAATCATCAAGAATCTTCCCTCTAATGTATGCGTGAGTTGATTTATGGATCCCTTTCATCCATAAATCTCAAAAAACCCTCTTTTTCATTATAAAGTATGATTTCTATATTGTTGGGTGTTGATGATCATGTTGTTGATATTGGGTGATTCCCAAGATGGAATCTTTATATGTTTTATAAATTCATGATAACATATGAGTTGGAAATATGTAAATTTGGTTGTTCATAATGTATAATTTAATGATTTCACCTATTCTTAAGATGTGCATATAAGTTGTTTGATAAAATGCCTAAGAAACTAGAAATCATACAATATATCTAAATGGTGACTAAGTGAAGGATTCATGATATGCCCTTACGTTCTAATGACTTCTATGTTGATAATGTGCCTTGTAAATGTTGTTGGCATACTCATGAACTATTCTTATGAGATTATCCTATGTTTACTTGAAAATCCTACTTATGAACAAGATGTATGATAACCATGCAATCGACATGAACTTCCATGCTATTGGTACATGTTGCCAATATTATTATGCAATGAACATGATATTAAGATTGTGCAAGTACTTTCATGTGATATGAAATCCTTTCCATGCAATACATTGTTGATAACCATGGTTAATATGAGATCCCTACTTATGATATTATAAATTATGGACTCTACTCTTATGATCAAGTCAGTCATGTATGTCAGTTTCATTCCATCGAGTCCTAGGGGCACTTGTACCAGAAAACTATAGCTGTGTGCCTAGATCCATGTCATGTTTCACAATATCCAAACTCAAGATATGATTCCACAGACTTCAGTCAGTCATGTGACTCAGGAAAACCTCATGATCTTAGTCAGTTGTCAAAAATCAGTAACATTCCACCAGTCAATGGAATTCAGTAAGATTAAGTCATGCACAGGTAGTTATTCATTTCCAGTCCCTCCAGATGGGAATAGAGGTTAGCACCAAGTGAACCTAAGGATGGGAACTCACCCGCCAGTTCAGGGTGTGATTCTTAGTAGTCATCCTTGTGTTCCAGAACTACGTAGCTAGTATAGGTTGAGACATCTTAACCTGCCAGATTAGGGTTGATGAGGTGGCTTAACCCGTCAGTTTAGGGTTCCCACCGTTCTCATTGAGTACCCGCCAGATAAGGGTCACTCACAGGCTGTCCTTACCCATGGCATGGTATTAACACCCCTCCAATCGAGGCAGAAATTGGACCCCAGCTTAGCCATAACGGCATATATGGGGCATGTCGGTTAAACACTACTTCCCACAGTTTTAGTATCATCCTTAGTAAAAGAACTTAGGTTATTCTTCAGATTTTAGTATATACAAGACTGTCAGATACAGCCGTCCATGTTATCAGTTTCAGTATCAGTCATGACAGCTATCAGTAAACCATGTATTAGCTTACAGGTCATAGTATCACGTATTCACGGTCTCAGTTTCTCTATATGTGTGTTTGCACTCCCATGTTCATATTAGTTAGTCAGTTTTGTTCATGCATAAAACCCTTTATGTTTAGCCTACCTTCCTCGTATACTCAGTACTCCAGTTGTACTGATGCATTTGCGCTATGGTGGTTTCTTTTCATGTTACACCATAGGTTTTGAGACACGAGCTCCAGCACAGCAGTAGCGGTAGCATTCCAGGCGCAGAGACACAGTGAGTCCTAATTGATTCGAGGATAATATGATTTGATACATTTATTTATTTCTTCAGTTTAGTTCTACGGAGTTAGTTGGAGACATGTTCCTTCAACTCCTTATTCAGATAGTTTTGAGGCTTTCAGATTTATGTTCAGATTTACGTTTAGATTGAGTTGTTTTGGGTATTTTCACCCACATGGTTTTATTCAGTTGAACCTTATGTCCTTACAGTTCTATGTATTATTTATTATTATATCATGATTTGTAGTATACAGGTACAGATATCAGTCATGGGTTAGCTTATGGTCTCTAGGGGTAGCGTTCCAGTTCAGCGAATTAGGGTGTTACAAACTTGGTATTAGAGCCTAAGGTTCAATAGAGTCCTAGGAAGTCTAAAAGACGCATCTAGTAGAGTCTTGTACATGGGTGTGTTGAGCGCTATATTTATGTGTGGGAGGTTATAAGATGTTTTAGGAGAAGCCTCTTTCTTCATTATTCATGTCATGCTACTGAGCATAATCACAAGTTAAACTCTCAGTCTAATCCATTCTTCTCTTATTCCATACTATGGCCCTAAAGAGAAGAAACCAGCCAGCTCTTCAGCCCGAAGATCCTTTGGGCAAACATGTTTCCCATGCGGAGTTTAGAGCCACATTTACCACACTTGCTCAGTCCATGGCTGCACAGAATGAATGGCCACCAGTCATTCTGGCCAATCTAGTGGCCACTCCCAAAGCAGCTAGGGTTCAGGACTTCACCTGAATGAACCCTCCATCTTTCCATGGGTCTAAGTCTGATGAGCACCCTCAGGAGTTTATTGACCAAGTCCAGAAGGTCACCGACATCATGGGTGTTACTTCTATTGAGAGTGCTGAGTTAGCCGCCTACTAGTTATAGGATGTTGCTCATGATTGGTAAAAACAATGGAAGTCTGAGAGGTTAGATGATACAGGACCCATCGAGTGGAAGGAATTTGTCATGGCCTTCTTAGATAGATTCTTTCCCCAAGAGCTGAGAGAAGCCAAAGTTCTTGAGTTTATCAACCTCAGGCAGGGGAATATGATGGTTAGGGAGTATTCTCTCAGACTTACTCAGCTAGCCAGGTATGCTCCTTATGTGGTTGCAGACAATAGAGCTAAGATGAGCAAGTTTGTGTTAGGGATCAATGATAGTATGGTAAATAAATGTAGGTCTGTGATGCTGATCAGTGATATGACCTTAGCAAGATTCATGACCCATGCCCAGCAAGTAGAAGAGCCGAATTTTAAGACTAGGAAGAGACAGAACAAGAGAGCAAGGTCAGGTAATTTCAACTTTGCTCACCCCAAGTCAGATGGAGGAAACCGTTCACAGTTTCTCTCTAAGTCAGCCATTCTAGCTCCTTCCTCTGCCAGTATTCCAGTTCCAAAGTTTAGAGACGACAATAGAAGCAAAGCTTCTGGCTCTAAATCTTAGGGCAGTGTTAGCAGTGCCCAAACGAATCCCTTTTGTCAGACTTGTGGTAAGAACCACAAGGGCATTTGCAGAGCCGGTAGTGATGTTTGTTTTGGTTGTGGCAAGCCAGGCCACAAGATTAGGGAGTGTCTGAAGTCACATCTTCAGGGTCAGCAAAATTATTCTACAGCTCAGTCCAGTCTTCCAAACCAGCAGGGTGCCATTTCTAGTGCTACCAGTGGGCAACGCCCAAAGAGAATCTATGCTTTTCAATCCCGACAGGATCAGAAAAATTCTCTTAATGTTGTTACTGGTATGTTACAGATTTTCCATGTTCATGTTTATGCTTTGCTAGACCAAAGTGCATCTTTGTCTTTTGTTACTCCATACATAGCAGGCAATTTTGGAATCAGTCTTGAAGTCCTAGTAGAGCCCTTCTCAGTCTCTACCCCAATGGGTAAAACCATCATAGCCCAGCGGGTATACAGGAACTGCCCGATTATGATATCTTAGAAATTCACATCAGCAGATTTAGTGAAGTTAGAGATGACTGATTCTGATGTCATTCTTGGCATAGATTGGCTTCATTCCTGCTATGCCACAGTCGACTGCAGAAATAGGATAGTTCAGTTTCAATTCCCGAATGAGCTCGTCCTAGAGTAGAAGGGTAGCATTTCAGCGTTCAGGGGTCAACTTGTTTCCTACCTTTGGGCAAGAAAAATGATTTCTAAGGGGTTTGTGTATCATCTCGTGCATGTTAAAGATTCCAGTTTTGAATATCCCAGCCTCGAAACAATTCGTGTTGTTAATAAATACTTAGATATCTTTCTCGAAGATCTTCCAGGCATTTCTCTCGAAAGGGAAATAAACTTCAGCATAGACCTTCTTTCGGATACTCAACCTATTTCTATTCTGCCATACAGAATGGCACTAGTAGAACTCAAGAAACTGAAAGATTAGTTGAAGGATCTCTTAGATAAGGGATTCATCAGACCCAGCGTTTCCTCATGAGGTGCGCCAGTGTTATTCGTGTGCAAGAAATATGGTTCTCTCAGGATGTATATTGATTACCGTCAACTAAACAAGGTCACAGTCAAGAATAGATATCCTCTTCCCAGGATTGATGATCTATTCGACCAATTTCAAGGTGCCAATTACTTCTCTAAGATAGACCTCAGATCAGGCTATCATCAGCTCAGAGTTAGAGAATGTGACATTTCGAAGACAGCTTTTCGTACTCAGTATGCTCACTTCGAATTTTTAGTCATGTCATTTGGTCTTACCAATGCCCCTGCAGCTTTTATAGATTTGATGAACAGTGTGTTCAAGAATTACTTGGACATGTTTGTCATAGTCTTCATAGATGATATTCTGGTCTATTCTCGCACAGAGCGTGATTATGCAGACTATCTCAGGATTGTTCTTCAGACACTCAGGGATCACCAATTATTTGCTAAGTTCAGCAAGTGCAAATTTTGGCTAAGATCAGTAGCATTCCTTGGCCATATTGTTTCCAGTGATGGCATTAGAGTAGATCCTCAGAAAACCAAGGCAGTAAGAAACTAGCCCAGACCCGTATATCCATCAGATATTAGGAGTTTCTTATGTTTGGCTGGCTATTATGGAGGTTTTGTCGAGGGATTTTCTTCTATTGCATCTCCCATGTCTAGATTGACTCAGAAGAATATTAAGTTCCAGTGGTCAGATTCATGCGAGAAGAGCTTTCAAGAGTTGAAGACTCGACTTACCTCCGCTTCAGTTCTAGCTATTCCAGATGGTTCAAACGATTTTGTAGTCTATTGTGATGCATCCAGAGTGGGTTTAGGTTGTGTCCTCATGCAGCATGGTAAGGTCATAGCCTATGCCTCCAGACAGTTAAAGCCACATGAGAAGAATTATCCTACTCATGATCTTGAGTTAGCAGCGGTAGTTTTTGCCTTGAAGATTTGGAGGCATTATCTCTACGGAGTTCATGTAGATGTCTTCACAGACCATAAAAGCCTGCAGTAGGTCTTTTCCCAGAAAGATCTCAATCTTCGCCAGAGAAGGTGGTTAGATCTCTTGAAGGATTACGACATCAGTGTTCTTTATCATCCAGGCAAGGCCAATATTATGGCCGACTCTCTCAGTCGAATCTCCATGGGTAGTATTTCTCACTTTGAGGATAGTAAGAAAAAGATGGCTCAGGAGATTCATCATCTTGCCAGAATAGGCGTTCGCTTATTTGATTCTTCATAGGGTGGTGTATGTGTTCATAGTAGTTCAGAGTCATCTCTAGTTTTCGAGGTGAAAGAGAAACAAGATAGGGATCCTAGCCTTGTCAAGCTCAAAGAGTCAGTTCAGAATCAGAAAGATGAGGTTTTCTCCCAAGGGGGAGATAGTGTTCTTCATTGTCGGGGTCATCTATGTGTTCCAGGTGTAGATGAATTGAGGCAGCGAATACTTGCATAAGCGCATGGTTCGCGATACTCTATTCATCCAGGGGACACTAAGATGTACCGCAACATGTGGGAGATCTATTGGTGGAGTGGGATGAAGAGAGATATTGTAGAGTTTGTGGCTAAGTGCTCTACATGTTAGCAGGTTAAGATAGAGCATCAAAAACCTAGTGGTTCCATGCAAGAGTTCACCATTCCTACTTGGAAGTGGGAAGAAGTTAACATGGACTTCGTGATGGGTTTGCCTAGAACTCGTCGTCAGCTTGATTCAGTCTGGGTCATTATAGATAGAATGACCAAGTCAGATTATTTCCTTCCTGTTCGTACTTCTTATTTTGCCAAGGATTATGCCAAAATCTATATCAAGAAGTTAGTCCGGTTACACGGTGTTCCACTATCTATCATCTCAAAAAGAGGTACCCAGTTTACTTCTCACTTTTGGAAAGCGTTCCAAAAGGGTCTCGGTACCTAAGTCCATCTCAGCACAGCATTTCATCCTCAGATAGATGGTCAAGCATAGAGGACCATTCAGACTCTTGAAGATATGCTAAGGGCATGTGCAATTAACTTCAACGGAATTTGGGACGACCACTTGCCTTTGATTGAGTTTGCATACAATAATAGCTATCATTATAGCATTCAGATGGCTCCATTTGAAGCTCTCTATGGTAGGAGATGTAGATCTCCGATTGGTTGGTTTGAAGTTAGTGAGGCCTCAATCATAGGTCCTAACTTAGTATTTGACGCCTTAGAGAAAGTTCAGTTGATTAGAGAGAGACTCCGGGCTGCTCAGAGATGACAAAAGTCCTATGCATATGTTCATAGAAAGGATCTTGAGTTCGAGGTCAATGACTATGTCTATCTTAAGATCTCTCCCATGGAGGGAGTGAAGAGGTTCGGTAAAAAAGGGAAACTCAGTCCCCAATATGTCGGTCCCTTCAAAATTCTTTATCGCTTCGGCAAGGTAGCTTATGAGCTTGAGTTGCCTTCAGATCTAGCCTCAGTCCATCCAGTCTTCCATGTCTCTTTGCTAATGAAGTGCATAGGTGACCCAGCAGTTGTTGTCCCTATTCAAAGCATTGACATTCAGAACAGCCTCTCCTATGAAGAGATTCCAGTTGAAATCTTAGATTATCAGACTCGTAGATTGAGGAACAAAGAAGTCCCTCTAGTCAAGGTTCTTTGGTGAAATCAGTCTCATAAGGGAGCTACTTAGGAAGCAGAAGCAGATATGCTTACCAAGTATCCTCACCTCTTCCCTGCCAATTCAGATCAAGCTCAAGGTAATAGTTCTCCTTAATCCTATTCAGTTTCACATTCATGTTTCCAATATAAACTTGGTACCTATTAACCGTTTCATATTCAGTCATGCATTCATGTGTCAGTTGTCCGTGCATCAGATATGCACGAGTTCAGTATGTTTAGCATGTCATTCATGAGATAAAGTTTTAGTTCTTCACGTTCAGTTTAGATTCTATTGTCTTGCATCCCTTCTCAGTAAATTCTCATTCGAGGATGAATGTTCCCAAGGGGGAGATATTATAATACCCCACATGTTTCTAAGCTAGGAAGTGAATAAGTATTCCTACATATGAAATCTCTTATCCTGTAATTCATACTTCATTACATGACTTACAATGAATATCCTAGTGATACGATAGCTTATGATGCATTAAGCATGTTCAAATGGGTGACTTAAGGTAATACAAGCTAAGAGTTTTTGAATCCATCGGTTTTGCAAGGGTCATCTTTAAACGAGTATAACTCAGTGTTAATGTGGTATTTTGGCTGATTTAGACCCACCAAATTGTAGAGAATCAAATTAGCTTTCCAACGATACCAATTTCGCGTTAATCCAATACCCGGCCAAAAAGCTATGCCCATTTTCATGGGAGACAGTAAGCATAGGCGATTGGTTAAGCGCCGCCCAACCCAAGCATAGGCGATTGGTTAGGCGCCGCCTAACCTAGCTTAGGAAATCACTTGGGTGCCACCTAAGTCAATTCCAGGTGCCAAAGACACTCCGTTTTGAGTTATTTTAAAGGTAATTAAGTCTTTTAACACTCCTTACACGTCCCTAAACTTAACCCTACGAAATATATAGCTTCTAAACAGATTAAAACCCTATTTTCATCTCAAAGCTCATCATCCAAGAGCACTAAAAGAGAAAAACAACTAGGGTTGCATAACTAAGCTTGAAGATCTGATTTCAAGGAAATTTCTCCATCAATCATCAAGAATCTTCCTTCTAAGGTATGCGTGAGTTGATTTATGGATCCCTTTCATCCATAAAGCTCAAAAAAACCCTCTTTTTCATAATAAAGTATGTTTTCTATATTGTTGGGTGTTGATGATCATGTTGTTGATATTGGGTGATTCCCAAGATGGAATCTTTATATGTTTTTATGAATTCATGATATCATATGAGTTGGAAACAAGTAAATTTGGTTGTTCATAATGTATAATTTAATGATTTCACCTATTCTTAAGATGTGCATGTAAGGTGTTTGATAAAATGCCTAAGAAACTAGAAATCATGCAATATAGCTAAATTGTGACTAAGTGAACGATTCATGATATGCCCTTACGTTCTAATGACTTCTATGTTGATAATGTGCCTTGTAAATGTTGTTGGAATACTAATGAACTATTCTTATGAGATTATGCTATGTTTACTTGAAAATCCTACTTATGAACAAGATGTATGATAACCATGCAATCCACATAAACTTCCATGCTATTGGTATGGGTTGCCAATATGATTATGCAATGAACATGATATTAAGATTGTGCAAGTGCTTTCATGTGATATGAAATCCTTTCCATGCAATACATTGTTGATAACCATACTTAATATGAGATCCCTACTTATGATATTATAAATTATGCACTCTACTCTTACGATCAAGTCAGTCATGTGTGTCAGTTTCCTTCCATCGAGTCCTGGGGGTACTTGTACCCAAAAACTATAGTTGTGTGCAGATCCATGTCATGTTTCACGATATCTGAACTCAAGCTATGATTCCATAGACTTCAGTCAGTCATGTGACTCAGGAAAACCTCATGATCTTAGTCAGTTATCAGATATCAGTAACATTCCGCTAGTCAACAGAATTCAATAAGATTAAATCATACACAGTCAGTTATTCATGTCCAGTCCCTCCAGATGGGAGTAGAGGTTAGCACCAAGTGAACCCAAGGATGGGAACTCACCCTCTAGTTTAGGGTGTGATTCTTAGTAGTCATCCTTGTGTTCCAGAACTACGTAGCCAGTGTTGGTTGAGACATCTTAACCTGTCATATTCGGGTTAATAAGGTAGCTTAACCCGTCAGTTTAAGGTTCCCACCATTCTCATTGTGTAACACCCCGATTTGCTGAACCAGAATACTACACGGTGCTCATGACCCCGAGGGACCATAAGCTAACTCATGATTGATATATATACTTGTATACTGCAAATCATAATATAATAATGTGGAATACATGGAACTGTAAGGCCATAAGGTTCAACTGAATACAATCATGTGGACGAAAATACCCAAAATAACTGAATCTAAACATAAATCTGAAAGTAAATCCGAAAGCCTCTAAACTATCTAAATAAGGAGTTGAAGGAACATGTCTCCAACTAACTCCGTAAGACTGAACTGAAGAAATAAATAAATGGATCAAATCATATTGTCCTCGAATCAATGAGGACTCACTGTGTCTCTGTGACTGGAATGCTAACGCTACTGCTGGGCTGGAGCTCGTGTCTCGAAACCTATGGTGTAACATGAAAAGAAAGCACCATAGCGCAAATGCGTTAGTACAACTAGAGTACTGAGTATACGAAGAAGGTAGGCTGAACATAAAGGGTTTCATGCATGAACAACACTGACAGACTAATATGAACGTGGGAGTCCAAACACACATATATAGAAACTGGGACCGTGAATACGTGATAGAATGACCTGTAAGCTAATACATGGTTTACTGATAACTTGTCATGAATGATACTGAAACTGATAACATGGACGATTGTATCTAACTGTCCTGTATATACTGAAATCTGAAGAACGCTCTGAGTTCTTTTACTGAGATTGTTACTAAAACTGATAACATGGATGACTGTATTTGACAGTCCTGTATATACTGAAATCTGAAGACGCTCTGAGTTCTTTTACTGAGACTGTTACTGAAACTCTGGGAGGTAGTGTTTAACCAACATGCCTCGTGTATGCCATTATGGCTAAGCTGGGGTCCAATCTCTGCCCTGACTGGAGGGGTGTCAATAGCGTGCCACTGGTAAGGACAACTGTGAGTGACCCTTATCAGGCGGGTACTCAATGAGAACGGTGGGAACCTAAAATGACGGGTTAAGCCACTTCATCAACCTAAGCTGACTGGTTAAGATGTCTCAACCTATGCTAGCTACGTAGTTCTGGAACACAAGTATTGCTACTAAGAATCACACCCTGAACTGGCCGGTGAGTTTCCATCCTTGGGTTCACTCGGTGCTAACCTCTACTCCCATCTGAAGGACACTAAACTGAATAACTAAGCTAAACTGAATAACTGAACTGAACTGATTAGCTGAACTGATACTGATTAACTGGACCGATACTAGTGGTATTATTTAGCAGAGCTAAACTAAGTTTACTGGATTCCAATGACTGATGGAATGTTACTGATATCTGACAACTAACTAAGATCATGAGATTTTCCTAAGTCACATGACTAACTGAAGTCTATGGAATCATAGCTTGAGTTCAGATATCATGAAACATAACATGGATCTAGGCACACATCTATAGTTTTTGGGTACAAGTATCCCCAAGACTCAGTGAAAGGAAACTGACGCACATGACTGACTTGATCATAAGAGTAGAGTCCATAATCTATAATATCATAAGTAGGGATCTCATAATATGCATGGTTATCAACAATGTATTGCATAGAAAGGATTTCATATCACATGGAAGTACTTGCACCATCTTAATCTCATGTTCGTTGCATAATCATATTGGCAACACATACTAATAGCATGGAAGTTCATGTGGATTGCATGGTTATCATACATCTTGTTCATAAGTAGGATTTGCAAGTAAACATAGCATAATCTCATAAGAATATTTCATGAGTATTCCAATAATACTTACAAGGTACATTATCAATCATAGAAGTCATTGGAATGTAAGGGCATATCATGAATCCCTCACTTAGTCACAATTTAGCTATATTGCATGATTTCTAGTTCCTTAGGCATTTTATCAAACACCTTACATGCACATCTTAAGCGTAGGTGAATTCATCAAATTATACATCATGAACAACCAAATTTACTTGTTTCCAACTCATATGATATCATGAATTTACAAAAACATATAAAGATTCCATCTTGGGAATCACCCAATATCAAAAACATGATCATCAACACCCAACAATATAGAAATCATACTTTATAATGAAAAGGAGGAAAAAAAACAAGCATCAACATGGGTATGATCATATCACCACAATCAACCAAGCTTTTGTATTTTAAAGATTGATTCTTAAACTCTATGAACGAATTGAATCCATAGATGAACACTACGTATACCTTAGAAGGAAGATTCTTGATGATTGACGAAGGAATTTCCTTAAAATCGGATTTTCAAGCTTACTTATGCAACCCTAGTTATTTTTCTCCTTTTGTGCTCTTGCATGATGAGCTTTGACATGAAAATAGGGTTGCAGTATGTTTAGAAGATATAAATTTCGTAGGGTTATATTTAGGGACGTATAAGGAGTATTTAAAGACTTAATTACCTTTAAAATAACTCAAAACGGAGTGATTTTGACACCTGGAATTGACTTAGGCGACGCCCAAGTGATCGCCTATGCCTGGGTTGGGCGGTGCCTAACCGATCGCCTATGCATGGGTTAGACGGTGCCAAACCAATCGCCTATGCTTGGGTTAGGCGGCGCCTAACCAATCGCCTATGCTTACTGTCTCTCACGAAAATGGGCATAACTTTTCGTTCGGGTATTAGATTAAGGCATAATTGGTATCATTGGAAAGCTAATTCGATTTTATACAATTTTGTGGGTCTAAATCATCAAAAATACCACATTAAGATCGAGTTATACTCATTCAAAGATGACCCTTGCAAAATCGAACACTAAAACTTGATGGATTCAAAAACTCTTAGTTTGTATTACCTTAAGTGACTCATATGAACATGCTTAATGGATCATAAGCTATCCTATCACTAGGATATTTATTGTAAGTCATGTACTTAAGTATGAATCACAGGATTAGAAACATGCAGGGTATTACACATTAAGTACCCGCCATATAATGGTCACTCATAGGCTGTCCTTACCCATGGCACGGTATTTACACCCCTCCAGTTGGGGCAGAGATTGGACCCCAGATTAGCCATAATGGCATACATGGGGCATGTCAATTAAACACTACTTCCCACAGTTTCAGTATCAGTCTCAGTAAAAGAACTCAGGGCGTTCTTCAGATTTTAGTATATACAGGACTGTCAGATACAGTCGTCCATGTTATCAGTTTCAGTATCAGTCATGAAAGGTATCAGTAAACTATGTATTAGTTTACAGGTCATGCTATCACGTATTCACGGTCCCAGTTTCTATATATGCGTGTTTGCACTCCCACGTTCATATTAGTCAGTCAGTGTTGTTCATGCATGAAACCCTTTATGTTCAGCCTACCTTCCTCGTATACTCAGTACTCCAGTTGTACTGACGCATTTACGCTATGGTGATTTCTTTTCATGTTACACCATAGGTTTCGAGACACGAGCTCCAGCCCAATAGTAGCGGTAGCACTCCATTCACAGAGACACAATAAGTCCTCATTGATTCGAGGACAATATGATTTGATACATTTATTTATTTCTTCAGTTCAGTTCTACGAAGTTAGTTGGAGACATGTTCCTTCAACTTCTTATTTAGATAGTTTTGAGGCTTTCATAGTTATGTTCAGATTTACGTTCAGATTGAGTTGTTTTGGGTATTTTCACCCACATGGTTTTATTCAGTTGAACCTTATGGCCTTACAGTTCTATGTATTTCGCATTGTTATATCATGATTTGCAGTATACAGGTACAGATATCAGTCATGGGTAAGCTTGTGGCCCCTCGGGGTCATGAGCACCGTGTAGCATTCTGGTTCAGCGAATCGGGGTGTTACACAAAATAAAGTATTTATCAACTTTAAAAAATAAAGATGAAGCAAAGAAGTTTAGAATCAAGTACACCAAATTTACGGTGTGTCCTTAAGAAATTTATTCCCCTCAAGTACCCGAGGTTAATGGAATTTTCCTCCCACGATAAAATGATTCACTTTTGGAAAATATCGGTACCTCAAATTTTTAAATACTTCGAACTTACTCAATGATTTAATGATCGCAGAAGAGCTTTTACAAGAAGAAGAATATTGTTTTCAACTCAAAATCATTTATTTAACTGTGAAAAAATTAGGTACTTATAGCCATCAATCTGTTGCTTCATGAAGAGAAGCAATGGTTCAGAAAGGTGTACCACTTTATATAGGTGCAACTCTTCGGATAAGTCACAACTCATTGAAAAATTCATAACCATCCAAGCCGAAAAGGTGCCTATTCAAGTTGCATCCTTTCTCTTGATGTCTTTCCAAAAAAATACCTATTCATTTTTCATTCACACCTCTTACAAACTAACAATAATATTTTTTGGAAATACCGATCAAGCACAAACTTTCCTTTTTTTAGTTTAATAAAAGAAGTATTTATAAAATAAATTAGTCAAACACAAATGACTCCTCTTCTAAAGTATTTCTCTAAAACATTATTATGACCAAAAAAAAACTTTTTGAAATTTGCAATTTCTAAAAACATAGCTAAATATGCGCTAAGAAGCTTTGTCTTTTGTTAAATTATTGGCCTTATATTAGTGGCATGTCTTGCTTTTTTGTCTAATAGTTTTAATCATATTCTCCAATTTTTTATAAGCATAATAAATAAATTAATGTAGATTATATGAATCATCATGAATCATGTAACTCTAGTTCAAAAAATTACCTTATCTCTCAAATAATTTTTAAATT
The DNA here is from genome assembly GCF_002878395.1 of Capsicum annuum. NCBI lineage: Eukaryota > Viridiplantae > Streptophyta > Magnoliopsida > Solanales > Solanaceae > Capsicum > Capsicum annuum. The sequence goes on along the minus strand of NC_061113.1, from coordinate 48,756,483 downwards.
TTTAATTTGCATAATTGAGTTGTTTTCATATGAATAGTTGAAAGCAATTTTTAAAATTTATTTTCTTTTTTTTTGAAATGTTGAAAGAAGTTTTTTGGAGATTTTTTATGCAATTGTATTTCATATTTGTAATGAAAGAGATAAAATGCCAGAATGATGAAAACTTTGACATATTATGCTTCAATGATCATAAAATCAAACATAAGGAATCAGAATCTAGCAAATCCTTTTGCCAATCATGATTAATGATGAATAAATTATTTGCATATGAACATTCATCGAGAGAACCTATTTTTTGGAGATAGCAACCTAATGTAAAAACCTACCCTACTAACACGTGTCAAAGAATCAAAAGGCACAGACAATGTCATTCGAGGTCCACAAAATTTTAGGCATTCATCAATATCTCCCACATAGAAATGTGTCCACGTATTTAAGCGAACCGCACCCTCATCCTCAAGTCCGTATAGAACCGTATTTAACCCAGCATAAACAGTAATGGAAACAACAACAACAAATATTTTTTGATCAGTTTTAATTTGACATAAAATTTAATAATAAATAAGACTTTTGAATTTTGTGTTTTAAATTAAGAATATGTCAAATATATCAAAATGTTTTAATTTTATGATCTTAATCATGCTATGTTAAAAGTTGAAACTAAAGAGTTGCCTAAAAGGAAAAAAGTCATTACTTCTAAAACTAACTAAAAAGGAAAATAGATCAAACAAATTGAAACAGATGAAATAATAACAACAAATCAAGTATAATCCCATAGAGAGACTGTTTTTCATAAATTCACAGTTTAAATAAAGCATAATCAAAATCAATAAAAAAGAAATACATTAGTGAAGAAATCATATAAAAAATAGTGAAAAAAAATAACAACAATAACAGAAATAAAGAAAATATTATCTAATAATAAAATCAAAGAATAAGAGAGTAAGAGAGTAAATAATTAATAATAATCTACTAACAAGGTAAACTAGATGGTGTTCTACCACTACTAACCTTCTTTCTTGATCTTTGTGTTCATATCCTTCTATATATGATCATGTATTCATCAGTATGCTTGCAAATATGTCACGTGCTACCTAATCATCTTACCCTAATACATTGTACCCATATAAAAATGATTTCTTAATGGCACAATACGTAAGCATGTCCTTTAACTTGGCCTCAGCTCGCATCTACGATCTCCAACATTTGATGTGCACATGTAGACATTTAAACTTGTATAAAGTTGAACCTGTAGACACATGTGTCCTATGCGGCATAATACACGTAGGATGCCATGTAGGATACAATTCAACCACGTAGGATACCACATAGGACACACGTATCTAATTGTTTAATTTTTTACAAGTTTAAGTGTCTATTTGTGCACACTAAAAGTTAAAGGGCATTGATGTAAGATAAAGCCAAGTTAAAGAACACATTTATGTATTATGTAATTTTCAATCCCATAAATAGATCTGAAAAAATAGTTTATACTTATATTTTATCTCTACCTTGTGAAAACAAAGTGACTATTTTTCATAGATTCTCAACTCAAATTAAGTATAATCAAAATCAATAAGAAAAGAAATATGTTAGAGAAGAAACCATATAAAAATAGAGAAAAAAATAACAGCAATAACCGAAAGAGAAAATATCAGGTAATAATAATCAAAAAATAAGTGCCAAGACCCAAACTCATCATGAGTGGTACCCATGCTAACTCTCTGGTAAGCGAAACATCTAATCCTAACTATCAAACCTAACATTTAATCAAAAGAAGACGACTAAAAATTTTTCATTAAAATAAAATAAGGTCTCCAACATTCCAACCACTATTAAATAAACACATAAGAAAATCCCTTAGAAAGGACAAAAAAATGCCTTAGAAAGGACAAAAAAATCCCTTAGAATGTGAAAGTCATTGTTCCAAAACCCTAAAAATATCAATGAAAGGTTTCAACCCAAAAACAACTGAAAATATCCCAGTTCGAAATAATTGATCAGAAACTAAGTGAAGCAGCCCAGAAGATATAGCTCACCCTTCAGTTCAAATGTTATTCGCTCTACATCTGAGGTCTTAAAACAATAGTAAAAATATGCTCAACACTCAACAAAGTGAATAGCACATGTAGTATCAGTACACAAGATATAACAACGTACTGGTAGGGTCATCGGCCGATCCAAAATGACAAACACGAACAAGTAAACATAACTTAGTAAAGCAAGAATAACCATGAACACCTTCCATGTAACCTTACCTCAAGTTTATGACACTTTAACTTGTTCACAATATCATAAAATTTAGTTAAATACAAGTCAATATAGACAACAACTCAGGTCAAAACCATAACTGTCAACAAGAATCCAAGTCAAAAAACTATGACTCAATAGCAATATATCATTCATGTTTTAATTACACAAGTACATAGACATTGAAAAGAGTACCAAAATCATTACAATTTAACCTGGACCATTCAAGGATCCATTGTAACAACAACAATATCAATCATTATGAATCCCAGTTTACTCAAGAAAACAAATATATCAAGTAACCAGATATCCCGATAGGCTTAAGGAACAAATATGGCAAGTCAACACATAAGCTTAATTCACTCAAGAAACCAATATAACAAATAAGACATATAACCCCAATTCACTCAATGAACTATCACACTAACCTATACCTTATACCTACATACTAGGAGTTATGTCACCCACTAGCATGACCTGAAGAGGGTAAGATTTTGTCCATGTACCAAATTCTAGACATCAAGAACCTCACTATCTTATACCAACCAATCTCGTGAATATTTCTAATTACCAGTATATCCCATAATAAATAATTGATATCACAACAATCACAATCACAGTGATAACAATAATAACACTTATAAATCCAATAAAGTTTTCATATAAGTTTAGTGTATGTGTGTCACAACTTGACATAATTCCCTAGTCGTAAAACAATGCTTAGAACCACAAGTGATATCAAACTAACCCATGGTACTGGCATAATGTATGACAAAACTAATTAGAGCATATATAACAGCTAAACTAACGGAGCGAAAGCATTATCATGGGATAAGCTATTTCAATACATTACTATTAAAAGTTTACAATACAAAAATCTAAAATAAAGAGGAGCTAAACTATATACAATAACTCTGAATGACTATCTATAAAGCCTCCACTAATATTGACTTTAGGTAATGGGGATAAGACCCTCATCTATCCCTAATCAAAACATAAGAATAGAAATGAAATACTGGAACTTCAAATGATTTGAGTCCTCGAATAAAGAGAACTTATCACCCATTGGCTAGAAGCTGTGATCTACCTGGCTATGGTACTGATAGTAAACACCTGAATCTACATCAGATACAAAATATAGGGAAAAAAGGTATACAATAATGTGATTAGTACTTTTAAATATACTGAATATGTGAGATACTTAAAAGACTTAAATCATACTTTAAATTATAAAAGTATGAGAATATAATCTATTTACTGAAATATGTATTTATAGCATGTATGTACAGATTAGAGGCAGAGTGAAATCTCAGAATTATGATCTACAGCATTTTGAAAAAGAATTGGAAAGTTATAGAATAGTAAATGTCTCATATGATCTAAAGTTAATACTGAACATACTGTAAAACTATATTGAATTCAAAAGCTGATCTAAAGAACAATGACCCTACAAATATGTATATATATATATATATATATATATGAGATGCATATAATCTAAAAATCCATAATAAAAGTAAGTAAAACTGAATAGAGGGTTATGTATAAATATTAAGTCTGAAACTATATGCACTAATGCAATGGCCAAGTAAATAAATATATAATTGATTAATACTATACTAAATAAACTGATATGAGGTCATGCAACAACTGAGTTTGATTTGTTGGAGCTACTGCTAACCGACATATAACCATGTGAGCTAAACATGTAGTTTGATGTATAAACATGTAGTTTCATGCACAATGTACCTTGCTATGGTATGAAGATTGATTTGATAGGGCACCACTAACCTGATGTCTAAAAGAACTAAGTATCAAGCCTAGTATGATAAGTGACCCTTTAGAACATATGGTGGTGCCATAGCTTTGGGACTTAGAGACTTATATTAGAGGTTTCAGGATAACTAGTGGGGGACCCTTCATCCCTGTGTCCACTCATTACTCAGTACTACCAAAAATTAAATACAAATTGATATAATGAATAGCTCAATAATACTGATGTTTTGAAATTAAAAGTTAGTTGTTTTATCTGAAAGCATTCTAAATCATAAATACTAAAGGACCGAGCATTCAACGGACAATATATGAAATTCTAAGTCATCAGGTGTTCATAACCTGTCAAAACTGAAGAATGCAACTACTCGCAACAATTTTAAAATTTGAATAGAATATAAAATTACTTTACACAAGTTCAAAATCATGAATTATTCAATATACTAAGGGTTCATGGTTTCCATATGTGAACACTAACTTTCATGGGGAAACATGTATTCATGACTTATTCATGAAACTCCTAACTTAAGAAATGAATTAGTAAATATTTAAGTCCCAGAATACTTAATAAGAGTATATTGGAGAGCCATAAAGTGAAAAGTCAATAAAAGTATAGTATTTCATTGGAAAGCATGTCATGTCAAACTAATATAGTCTGAAATCTATTAAACCATGTGTAATTCATTTTGAAAAAGGTTAAAATATATAAAACATGCATAAATTCTTAAACCTTTAAAATACTATAATTCAAGGCCAACACAAAAGGACCCAAGCTCAAGTATGAAAGGATACATTTGTAGGATCTATTTTAAACTCCTAAGAGCTCAATACGATGTATCTAGGATAGCTTGAAATCAAGAGCCCGAATCACATCAGCACTTCTACAAGGAACCAAGCCCAAGAACTATAAATACACCAAGGATTGTTGATAAAGATAGATAATTTTCAAAGTATCTTCATACTATTTAAGGAGTTTTTTAGGTTTCCAAATGTATACAAGAAGGATCAAGGGCTATTGAAGAGGAATTTGAAGGGTCCAAAGAAGCTTACATGTATTATGAGTGACCTGCAAAGTCACCTGCTCCCGCAGGTGACTGACCTGCACCTTTAAATGGCTCTTGCACCCTTTACATGCACTATCAGATGGCCATCTATGGGCATATGGTCCAATGTATCCAGCTTGTTTTATTTTATTGATTTGGGTCACTTTTTGGGCCCATATATGTAATAACCCATGGCTATAATTAGTAGTCTCTTTCTTTATTTTCCTTAGTTATTGTGGAATTATTAGATTAGTTGGAAATATTACTTCAAAATTTAGGTTACTTTAAAGTTTTATATCCTTGTGGTTTACCTAAGATATAGGTGTTTGATTGTATTTGAAAGGGAGGTATTAGAATTTGATACATTCTATTATCCTTTCTCTTATTATCTTGTGCCTATCTATCTATCCTTTTACTTTATGCAATTTTGATTCTATTATTTATTTAGTTTTTATGTTCGCTTTCTCTTTTCATATTTTATGGGTGACTAGCATTAAAAGATCATTTCTACTCTAATAGATGATGCGATGTCAATTGCTACTTGTGGTCAGAATGTACATGAGACTTGTGAAGATTTGTACGCCTTATCTTGTGGAACTACATGACAAAGTTGAATTGTGAGTGGTTATGATACCTTTATTATAAGTTTTCTAATAGGAGTAAGAGATTGTACACCTCCAAGATCAAAGGAAACTACATGTATACTCCTCATTCCACTGCACTAATATTGGGATATAGGAACCAAGATTGTCTTGAAAGAATTGATCGAGGTCTTGAAGTAGGTCACCTTTATATTTTCAAAAGAAAGTATGATTCTAAGATATATCTTTATTGGTAATGGCAATGTGAGTTAGATTTCCAAGATCTTAACTTAACCGTAGACTAGAAGACTAGCTTATCTTAGAAGACCTTAAGGAGAGTACTTCCACTTGGTGGAAAAGATATAGTAAGCCTTTAAGGTTAGTGTATGGTAGTATAAAAATAATGCCATAGAAAGACTTCAAGGTGTTTCTTTGAAACCAATATGTTCTGAAAGGATACATGATGCTTCACAATAGTGACCCAAGATGACAAAAACTTAAAATGAAGGTTGCTCTTTATGGAATTTCAAGATTTGATATTGATTTAGAAGATTAGTATTATGAAAATTACATCATTCTTTCTATGATAGAATACTTAGGAATACCATAAGTGTCAAATCATCAACCATCAACCATGGATGGATATAAGCTCACCAAAGGTGTGAAGGTTTTTTTCACCTATAGAGGCTATTATTATCAGGTTTGGAGTGATGTACTTCCCATGAACTTTGGTCATTTTTTTTGGGCGCCAATTGTTTTGGAAAACATAGAGATCCAAATGAGCAAAATTGGACTAAGATTATAGTTGACCAATGGGGAAACAACTTCTTTCCGCTTACCCTTTCTGAGCCTCAAAGAAATATGGCCACTTAATCCAAGTCCTTTGATGATGAGAGACAAAATATTGAGAGTATAAATAGAGTTCAAAGTGTTAAAACAATAGCAGATAAAATAGAGGTTATAAGAAGTGAAGTGAAAGGGTTACTACAAACACAATATAACTTTATTTGTACTTCTTTTAATAAGAAAACTTGTTTAGGCACAACGACTTCTAATGGAGGAGCACCAACTCTCAAAGATATGATTAACTTTTATGAACTCATGAGTGACATAACTAAACTAGGCAAAAGGGTGGACTCTTTCAATAAAAGACTTGTAGCATGTTCCAATACTTTGATGGGAATTCAACCCTAAGCTAAAAAGGATATTGCTCATGAACTTTGAGGTAGAAATGCAATCTCTTGAACTTTAGTAAATGTGAAACACCATTGTGTGGCTAGTATCCAATTGTATTTGAGTGATAGTTTGCCTACATATGAGTTAAAAGATTATTTACCTCATGATGATATGTGCATATTGAGAGTGTGGATACACTATTTAATCCTATTGATAACCAAATTGACTCTTCTTATAAGATAAATTTGAGTCTACATAGTGTTGAAGCCTTTGGTTTGAATGCTAGTATATTATCTTGCTAAATTAGTGTTGATCAACTTGCTTATGAATTTAGTCCACTACTTGAGGTTGTTTGTGATGTGGTTAGTAAACCTCAGGCTAGTGATGATGTTGATAATAATAATTATTTGAATAGGAGTAACCCTTTTATCATACCTTTGAATGAAAATTTCATTACATGCTTGGCTCAAAGGGATGATCATGTGTTTGAAACTTCTTCAAATTTTTATAATCGTCTTCTTTAGAGTGAAATGACATGTTCTGGTTCTCCTTCATGTATATATCCCTCTCTCTCTTTTAGTATAATTTCCTATTTATGGATTATGAAATCACTCCTAGTAAATACCTAGTAGTGTAGATCATGTTAATAATGTAGCTCCTCTTTAGGGCTATATTCTATATAACAACCCACTATGCGTGCCAATATTCCTCCTAAAGACGGAAATCTCTTCTTAAAAGATGAGACTACTCTTATGGGAAAAAGAAATTAAAGGTGGTCTTTGTGTCCCAATTACTTCTTCTTCTTTGAGTATCCCAATTCTTGAGCATACTCTTGATAATGTTCTTGCACGTAGTAGTGAGCATTCACTTGAGGAAACCTTAGATGAAATCAATTTTTATGACACCTTTATTTACTTTATATTTGTCCATGAAGGCAATTATACTTGTTAAAAGAGTATATCTTTTTGTGTTGGTGGCACCTTTGGGGAAAAAGAGTGTTTTCTAGACCCATGTATATGGCCACTCTATCTATTTGACTCTGTTGACTAATAGGAATGTGGTGGCTATAAGATATACCACTTGGTGCTTGGCAAGATGACAAGCAAGGTTTAGATGTAGTAGTTGGTACTATTCTCTATGATGAAGAGTCCTTCTTGAGGATTTCGAATCTACTTGATAGGCCAAATTTGTGTAAGGGAATTATCTCCAACATAGATGAATGTTCTTTAAGGAAGGGGAACAATGAAAAGACCCAAGAGAATTCTCTATATGTGTTTCCATTCTTGACAAAGGTTTTATTACTTGTAGGTCAGAAAGTGAATCTTGTCTTGAAAACACCTTTGATGAATTCCATTTGTGTGATACCTTTATTTCTCACCCTTTTACACATGATGCTATTCATGATCATGTTGAATTAACATCTTATGTGAGCATGGAATATTTTGAAGGAAAGAACTTTGAGAGCTTAAATGCAATATGTTTGTTGACTTGTATGGGGAATATCTTTGTATTTGACCCCACTGATGATTTGGGAGTAATCCTATTCTTGAAGATAGCTAGTGCATTGAGTGGAATCTTAACTTGTAATAATTTTGTTCGTGACATTCCACTTAGCTTTAGAGACTATAATATGACTCTTGAATTAAAAGGGGTTTTGTGCCTGTCGAAATATAGAACTAATGTGGGTTTACATGTGTGGTTGACTAATTACCATGGTTCTTTTAGTTTTCCCTATTGTCAAAGTCTCTTGAGTTGCCGAGTAGCTTTTATTTTGTAGGGATACACACCCTTTATTGATTATTTTTATTCTTGGCAATGTTAAGTGTGTTCCTCTTTAGCTTGGTGATAAGATTGTTGTTTCTAACCCTAACCCTCATTCCATAAGGATATTGCTATTTTTTTATTTCCCTTATGGTTTTACAGGGTTCGTAGTTGAGGTTGAATCCTTTTCAAGAAGGGGAGGATAATACAAGTAAAATTAGCATTAACCTTGCAAGGACTATAAGTCAAGGCTGACACAAACGGACTCAACCCATGATCATATCAAGGATTCAAAGATATTACTGGAGTACTTATTTCAAGCTTTTAATATTTAAATACCATGTGTGGAGGATAGCGTGAAATCAAGAGCCCAAATCACTTCAAAATTCCTACTAGGAAGAAGGTCTAAGAACTGCAAACACTCAAAGGATTATTAATGAAGCTAGATATATTCCAAACCATCTTGATACCATTTAAGGAATGTTTTATTTTTCCTAATGCATACAAGAAGTATAAAGGGCCATTGGAGAGGTTTTTAGAGGGTCAAAAGTTACGTAGAGGCGTTCTGGAATGATCTATAAAGTCACTTGTGCCCACAAGTGACTTACCTACCCACATATGGCTCCTATGCCCTTCACCTACGCTAGCAGATAGTCATATGCATGGGCATAAAGGCCAAAGCTACCGCTTGTTTTATTTTTGGAATTGGGTCACTTTTGGGCCCATATATGTAATAAATAGCACATGGCTATAAATAGTACTCTCTTTCTTTATTTTCCTTAGTTTTATTGAATTATGATGAAACATACACTTGAGAGTGTGAGATATAGGATTGGCTTATTTTGAACTATCATTTGAAATTTGGGTACTTGGGAGTTCAATTCTCTTGTGGTTTACATAAGAGATATGTGTTTGATTGTATTTGAAAAGGAGGTCTTAGATCTTGATACATTCTTCGATTGGAGTTTCTCTTATTTTCTTGTGTCTATATATCTATTATCAATCCTTACTTTCTTCAATTTTGATTTTATCGTTTCTTTAGTTTTTGTGTTTATTTCATATTTTCGTATTTTATGGATCATTAGTACAGAACAAACATGATACACATGAGTCATTACCATAGAGTCTCCAATTGGAGTAGAAACATAAATAGGAGAGTCAAGTATATCATAAATCAAGTCCAATCCAAAGGGAAATCTAACAGATATATAAGAATAAGTGGAAATCGGATAAAATAAAATAGTATCCACCTGGTCATAGATGAGTATAATTCCTGTAATAATGGCATCAGACGCCATGACCTTAATCTTTCTAGGAAAATCATAATAGTGAGCTTTATCATCAAGATGGGAAGCTCTTTAGCAGGATGCGCTCCACCTTTTCTTTAATACCACTCCCACAGTTTCCACCATGACCTTTCTGAATATTTCACCGCCACCCTATAGATGACCCTTACCATTATCATTACCTCTACTACCTATTCCAATAGGAACCCAAACTTTATCCTACTAATGGCCCAGTAATCAAGCCTATCTCTATGGATACTCTCTTTTCATGTGCCAAATAGCACCACAAGTATCGCAACCTCACTCAAAAAAGGTCTATTGGTTGAAGAATATGATGTCCCTATGACTTTAGCAACTGAGGACTACTGAATGGTCCCTGACTGTTCAATTGTAAAAGTTGGCAAAGCTGACTAAATAGGGTGAACTGGATAGGCCTATAGGTATGACCCTTGGAATAAAAACCACCAACGTTATCTGTATTACAGGAATTCTTTGCTAACCCCTTTTCCTGGCCAACTTGCTTCACCTATTCTGCCCTTTTCACATAATCAACAAACTTATTAAAGTTTTTCCTGATAGAAGTCATATGGACAGACAAAACCTACAAGTTAGTGTTCAGCCTTTTCACCAACAACTGAATTTTCATATTAGTGGCACCCACACTAGCTCTCTAGTAGGAGAACTAAACCCATCGTGAGTGGCACCTGAATATAAATCCATTATGAGTTACAACCATATTGACTCTCCGATGGGAGAACCATCCAACACCAACCATAAAACCCAACACTTTAGAAAAAATAAGGTTGCTAACCATTTTTTATTGAAATAAAATGCAAAAGTCTACACCAGATGGGAACTTATGTTGGATTCATGATCGGGGTTCTATCCATTGTCATCTGGTGTAGACTTTTACATGGTGTATATGTTGTCATCTGCAGAAATTCTTGCCGTAGTGAAAGTCTTGGGAAGTCTTGACTAGGAATCTCTCAATATCACTTAATATTGATAGATTACTGTTGATGTCTTCTGAAGAATTTCTCCTTAGCAAGCATGTCTGGCGAAGGTGTAGACTTTTGCATAGCAGATATCTTGTCATCTATATTAGAGAAGAGTTTTCAGCAGAAAGGCTAACTGATTGAGTTTGTTTGATTTGTGCACTAACTCGGTCATATTTTTTTGATAGGGTAATGAGCATGGAGTTACGTAATGTTTGATAGGCTTGATAGAGTCGGTTTAGATCAAACACTACATAACTTCTTGCTTATTAATTTATCAAATTGGTTGAGCAAGATTTATTGAGAAACGCTCGATAAAAGTGTGTTGTTCAACTGTTGGGACCACATCTTCAATGTCCATCAACACATTTTGACCTAAAATAAACACAGAGACCCTCTATGTATCCTTTAAGGCTTCTGAAGAAAGTGTTCTGAAGGGAACCTAAAATGCCACAACTTGAAGGTGGTGTCCGTGATAGAGTTCATAAGAGATGAGGAACTCTTGACCAACTTCAAAGACGGCAACGATGAGCTTGAATACAGAATTAGCAAGCTAGAGGCAAGCTTGAAAATTATCGAGATTCACATACTACAGCAAGCATCTGATCTTCTCCAAGGAATGTTGAAATCATGCTAAGGAAAGAAAACATATTCAATTATAACCATATTGCTAAGGAAGTAATGATACTCAAGTTGCCTTTCAATCTCATTTGTGGTTTCAATTAGGTCAACAGCAGTGGACCTAATCGAAAACACAAACAAGAAGGCATGGGATGAAATTTAAAATTCAAAAATTGCTGCCTTCACTTAGATTCCTTATTTTAACCACAGATGTTGTTGGCATTAGTTTTCTAGACCTGCTGTATATCATTTTAACCCTCGATGCCCGTGAGGATGCTTTGTTGGTATTCTCCTATTTTTTATCTAGGTGATATTTCGACCATGCAGCTCCCTAGCAAAGTGTCCATCTACATTATTTTTCTTTCAGAGAGACAACAGACGAAATTAAATTACCAGATACACTTTCATATTTGCACTTGATTCAGATTTCACACCTTTTAAGATAATTCCATCGGCTAGATTTGCTAGAAGTTAATTTCTACCCTATGTCTCTTCTTCAATTAGCTATCAAATTATATAGTCTTCCATCAAACACCCATTTTCCCTTGAAGGAATTCTTCTATCGTACCTTCTAGCGTATAATCTTTACCCCGAGCGAGTAACCCAACCATTTAAATTTAGGCCAGGGGAATTTCTATTGGTTTTCCGTTCTTGTTTGATGCAACGCGAGGATTCGAAGGTGTTCTCAAAGTCCAATGTGCACTTAAATTTAAGTCCAATCGCTATTGGTTATCTACAATGACGACAAATATTGATCCCTTCTTAAAATTTGACACGCATAAACACGAGCAACAACCGTCAGTTATTCATAATAGGGTATCTGCACCATCTTTATGAGGTCCTCAGCCTTATCAATTTCGAACCCATCAAACTTAATGGTACAATGCAGGATCTTGTTTGAATGATCAGTGCCTAATCGGTTAAAGACTGCATTCATAAAAACATTGTACTTTGTGTGTGTTGTCCCGGTGACCTTATCAGCAATACATACTTAACTCCCATATATATAATAGTGGATCCATCTGTACGTACCTTATTCTTCCTAGCCCATCTATGGCTTAAATTGAATAAACAGATGACTAGCTAGTTGCAATAGATGCCATATCTGTTTATATTGTCAAAGAATTGGAGATATCTGTTACAACAGATGATCAACCTATTGTAACATATGATGTATCTGTTGGAGAAATCAAATAGACATATACATTTATTACAAAAGATTGCCAGTGTGGTGTAAGTTATCTAACAGAAGAAATATATTTTACAACAGATTACTCATCTGTTAGATTTATTTTAAAGCAATTTTCTTTTTTTTTTCGAGATACAATAATTTATAAATAGGTCCCTCCTTAAAAATATGGATGATCCAGATTTGTACAATAATATTCATATCGAGTACTTATATGAACTTCAAAGGCAGTTTGATGAACTCCAGTGAGATTTGGCTGACTTAGGAGTAAGGCTAAGGAGCAAGGCTGCCAGATGAAAAATGTCTGATTGACAATAATAATAATAGTAATAATAATAATTAGGTAATATTTTTTATTTTAGCATATGTATTTTCCTCCTTTTGTATAACGGATCTACCCAAGAAATTCAAAAATCTATGTTTCATTTGGTAGTTGACTTTGAATTTTTAATTCTTATTTAATATTTAATAATCATTCTGTTTATTCCTTATTCTCAACATGTCGACGGTTGGTGGTAGGGATTGACCAATTTGTGTCAACAGAGGTTAATCTTATGCGACAGATCGATCATATATTGCACCTGCCGGTTATTAATTAAAAAAGGGTTATTATTGTTATTGAGAGGGTGAAAAGACATGACTTTCTGATTATTTAATATGAAAAATATTTCTTAAATAAATAATAAGGAAATAAATGATAAACACAATTTATAACCGTAAAAGAACGGTTATTTAATTTTAATAACTGATCGTAACTTTTCACCATTTTTGTTTTTGAATTTATTTTTTAAAATTATTTATTATATAATAAGAAAAAGTCATAATATTGGATTAATTAACTTATATGATGATTTTTAAGGAAAACAAGGTGAAGGTCGTGATATTTTGTCTTAAACAAAAACACATACGATCAACAATGTTGCTGATGCATGAAATTTCCCATCTGTTGCGACTGATGTATCAGCTGTTAGAAGAAATCAAAAAATATATTAATATAGAACGTCTATTTATTGCTACTGATGGCATATCTATTGCAACTAATGGTTTATCAGATTTAACAGATATACAATCTGTTGCCAGAAAAATAAAAATGGTTATTATTTTATTAAAGAATTTGAAAAGGTGTTTTTTTTAATTTATAAAATAAAAAAGTCAGCAAATTTGGATTAATGATATGATGATAGTTTTTTTAAAAAGTAGACTATATGTTGCAACAAATATATTATCTAATTCAACAGGTTCACTATTGTTGCAACAGATGATATATTTGTTGTCACAAATGATTTATCTGATGCAACCGATATAGAATCTGTTGTCACAACTCAATAAAAATGGTTCTTGAAAAGAACTAATTAATAATAATAATCTGAAAAGTCATGACTTATCACAATAATTTGTAATTTAATTAAGTTATTACTTTTCACAGTAATCAAAAATATAATTAATAAATGGAGGTGAACAGTTATATTATATGTTGCAACAGATAGGTTATCTGATGCAACAGATTTTATATTTGTTGCAACAGATGATGATGTGTTATGTGATGCAACAGATATAGAATCCGTTGTCACAACTCAATAAAAATGGTTCTTGGAATGAACTAATTAATAATAATAATCTGAAAAGTCATGACTTATCACAATATTTATTTTTTTAATTTAATCAAAAATGTAATTAATGAATGGAGGTGAACAGTTGCGCCTTTTTGCCTCTCATTCAAATTCAATCCTCTATAAATAGGTCCCTCCTTACTCAATCGTTAATTCAACTACACTATATTTATTTATTCCATCTCGTCTTTCATATTACACTCTAGAAGATTATGGCTGACCCAGTGTGGGACATTGCTTTTCTGTAAGAAGCTATGAATGAACTTCGGAAATAAGCTCGTGACCTGCAATGGAAACTGGGAGAAGTTAGATCAAGAATGCTCCGCGAGATACGCAGGCTGAAGAGGGCCTTGCTACTTCCAGTTGAATATTGGCCGACTGGCAATGATGATGATAGTAAAAATAGTAATAATAATAATTAGATTATTATTTTTCTTTTAGTCTATTATATGTATTTTTATTTGTTTTTGTTTAATGAAAAAATTATGTTTGATCTTTGATGTTTTAATCCATATTTAATTTGCATTCTGTCTATTATCTTCTCAACAAACATGTCGACGATTCGACGTAAAAAGGAATAATTTAGAATCTGATAGCAATAGAAAGATTTATCTGTTGGGTTTATGGCAGAGACTGATGTGTTGTTCAAAATAGATTACTCATATTTTGCAACAGATAAGAAGTCTGATGCAACAGATAAATAGTTTGTTTCAACAGATGACTAGTTTGTTGCTTGGCTCTGACATTTTAATTTGTACTCCCTCCGTCTCAAATTATCCATCCCAAATTGAGATGCTAAATTGATTAAGAAAAATAATTAATAACATGTCTAGTTTACTATACCCCACTGATCAGTTGGTGGGACAGTAGACGTGTTTAAAATAATCATTGTTTGCTATTCAATCGAATTTCATAAGAGAAGAAAGCTTTTAACGTCGGTCGGCATATAGTCCCCCTATTAAATGATGTTTCATTTTAATTTGAAGAAAAATTGATTAATGCAAAGGGCAAAACATGGATTTTTTTAAATCTTTTCTTGATTAATGAAAAAAGACAAGTAAAATGAGAAATCGAACTAGGAAATTTGGGACGGGTAATTGAACGTAAGGAATAATTTTGAATCCAGTAGCAATAGCAAGAGTTGAAACATATTGGTTATCTATTGGGTTTGTGGCAGGGGCTGATTTATGTTTTTCCAAACAGATTAATCATTCGTTGCAACAGATAATTAGTCTAGTGCACCAGATAAACATTCTGATGCAACAGATAATACGTCTGATGTAACAAATAATACGTCTATGCAACAGATAACTAGTTTGATGCAACAGATTAACAGTCTGATACAACAGATAAATCTTCTGATGTAACAGATTACTCATCTGATGACCAGATGATTGATCTGTTTAAATTGTGGACACTTATGTTGGATTCATGATCGGGGTGCTATCCATTGTTGGAAAAACAGAAGTGTACCCAGATGACAAATACGAATAAAAACCCTAATTTTAATTTCCAAAGTCACCTATGAAGTAATCCCAAAGTGGAAAGTGATGTAGTAAACAAAATTTGACCTAAGAAATTGGTCAGATAGCAGCAGTAGCGCTGTACCAACAACAACAACAACAACAAATGGTCGACAAAAAGAAAATGAAGATGAAGTAGAAGATGATGATAATGAAGAAGAAGAAGATGAAAAATAAAGCAACAGAAACAATGAACAACAAAGATCGCTAAGAGAGAGAAAACAACAATGAATGAGAAGATATGGAAAGGTGCATTTTTTTCCTCCGTTTCCCATTATTTTAGGTAAACATTAGGATCAAAATATAAATTTAAAAACTTGTGGGTTATTTTCAAACTTTTCAAAA
Organism: Capsicum annuum; assembly: GCF_002878395.1. Classification (NCBI taxonomy): domain Eukaryota; kingdom Viridiplantae; phylum Streptophyta; class Magnoliopsida; order Solanales; family Solanaceae; genus Capsicum; species Capsicum annuum. Next base: position 48,740,330 of record NC_061113.1, on the reverse strand, counting down.
TTTCTTAATCCATAATAAAGTAATTGTCACCTCCAACTAATAATTAAGACTTGTGTCACCTACATCTGATTTGAAAACTCTTTTGTCACCTGTGGCCGAAAGCCTCATGTTTCTAATCTTTTCCTTAATTCACCAAATAATATTTAAAATTCTCATGATAAACACAAATATATCACTATCAAATAATTTTTAAGTATCAAAAAATGAAAATCATATTGACAAATTAAAACAATTATTGTCTTTTTTTCTCTAAACATTATATATATATAGAGATAGATAGAGAGATAGATAGATATAAAAGAGTTAAATATACTAGTAGGTAATTAGATCTGAAATGTGCTCATTTTGGTCATAAACCTGGGTCAAGCGATAATTTTTTTAAAAAAAAATTATATAACACATTTTTTAGTCCATCTCATAAAGTATATCAACTTTCTATAAGCAAAAATAATTTAATTTTAAATTGTTTCGTCACTTTTAATGAAACTAGTTTAGTTGCACGTGTCTCACACGTGTAACTTTTAATTATTTAAAATTAGACGATTTTGTCTATTACAAAGGTTTTTAATGAAATACAAAAAGTTTAAAACATATATTTTATTGTAAGCACATATATATTTTACCACCAGATGTTTCAACTAGTTAATGGATCGTCACTTTTGTGTTTGTCATGCAGTGCCCCTTTTCCTTGCTGCTAAAGGCTAAGAGGGGTGCATCGATTTGAACCATATTTGTAGTACGACTGTTTTTTTCTATATTTAAAAATTTTCTTTATTTTATAGTTAAATCTTTAGAAAATCTTTGATTACTTACTTAAAACTTTTACAAATTTGGTGTTTCTTATACTTTTCTTATTCTAATACTTTCATATTTATTTCTAAATTTTTTAAATCTTAGTTGATTTAGAATTATTAAACTAATGAAAAAGGTATTAGTTGTCACTAATTCTGATAATTTCTAATAAGGAAAGGTTTACTATAATTATTTAATTAATTTTCAAACTTTTAAATATTAGAAAAATAATGAAAAGACGATTTTATTTAAAGCAGAGACTTTTAATGAAGGACATAAAGTTAAATAATATTTTTACGGCCCTTCAAACGTTTAATATATTATAAGTTATAGGTTATAGATTATAGATATAGATAAATATAAATAAAAATAAAAATATAAATACGTATCAAACAACCATAGTTGGCTAGTGCCAACTTATATGCTTCTGTCATTCTCTTGCCATAAAAGTTAATCACCGAAAAGAAAAAATATGTTAGTGTCATTTCATTATGTAATTTTCAAGTAAATTTGATAAAATAATCAAGGTGAAGTGTAAAACATTGAAAAAATAAAAAATGCATACATATGCAACGTACACATAGAGTCCGTAAAACAATAAAATTAGGAGTCCCTTTTTCACGTAAAATCTACCTACACTATTGATAATATTTTCTTTCTTACTATATATTTTAGTATTTTAAAATTGCAAATAATTTAATTTTAAATTATTAATTGCATATGAATCACTAAAAATGAAAATCACAAAATAGTTATCAATTAACATTTATCTATGAAGGATACATGATTAATCATTAACTTCTAAATTAACAATTGTCTATCAAGAATAAATGATAATTTATTTATCGTAAACTTCAAAAATATACTAAATTTCTTAAAAACTTACCTTAAATCACAAACAAATTTATTGTCTTAATCATAAATACTGTCAAGATTTCATTGAATAAGAAAATTCTATACATAAACTTGTTTTTTCACTACGTACGTTTTGAAACCTGCAAAAATAAAGACAAAAGAAAAAAGTAAGTAAACTGAAAATCAAATAAAGAAAGACAAAGAGGATAATGACAATGAACGCAATAAAATGACTCGAATTAAAATTAAAATAAGAAGTAAACTAAAAATAAAATAAGTCAATGTTTATGTTTCTTGTAAAATTTAATTGAAAATATTACTTAAATAGAATTGTAAAAGTTCTTTTTATGTAAGGTGAAATTTTAATTGATTTAGAAGTATTAATTATTATGATTTCTTATCTACATGAAATAAGGACTTTATTTAATTTAAAAAATCTAAAAAAATGTATAATTGACTTATTCTTTTAAAAAAAAGTTCCAACCTAAATAATTTATAATATTAACTTATTTAAAAACAATAATCCCAAACCAACTTTGATTTTTTAAAAGAAATCCAAAAAAGAAGACATAAAAAGTAGTTTTATAAAATAAATAAATCAAGTCGTAATTTTATACAAAGCAAAAACAATATACATCACAAATAGTAAAAACACGTACTATACTAATATTTGGGAAACTTTGCAAAAATTAAATTTTTAGTTGGTTTTAAACTATTACTTTTTTAAGGGTATTCACACTTTTAATATATTGTAGATGTAGATGTTGATTAATAGATTTTTCAGATCTTCTTAAAATCAAATTTAGTTGATTTAGAATTCTTAAACAAATGAAAAAAGTATTAATTATCGTAATTCTGATGACTTCTAATAAGAAAAGATTTTATCATAAATATATTTAATTAATTTTCAGCTTTTAAATAATAAGAAAAAATAGTGAAATGATAATTTTTTCTAAAGCAAAGATTTTTAATGAAGAGCAAAAAATTCAAACGACATTTTTAAGGCCCTTCATAATTTTAATATATTATAAATTATAGATTATAAATTATAGATATAGATGATCTATAGTCACATAAATGATGAAAATATATTTAGATCTCAATTTTAAAATTTTTTCTTTTTTTTCTTAAATTTTAGGGAAAGGGTTCAGAAATACCCCTTTACTTTCATAAATTAGTTAAGTTGGTATCTTGTTATATTATGAGGTCAAATATATCCTTATTATTAATAAAGTATGCAAATATACCCCTCTTTTCAATGATTTTTCACATAAGCTAACACTTGAGTAAGGTGGATGCCACGTGACAATGTCACCTCAACGCCAAATATTAATTTTTTCTTCATTGAACTTTTCTTATTTTTTTTTCTTTACAATTCCTTTTCCACTTTCTTTTCAATTAGCTATACCTCAAGTCCTCAATGGCATCATCCTCAATTTCATGTCTTTATTGATCAATGTCTGTCTTAAAGAGAGTGAATTCTAAAATCCGTTTTTCCTTCAAAGATGTTTTTGCATATTTTTGGATCTCGTATGAGTTATTCGTTTTTCTGAACTTCCAATATCTTATTTAAAGGAAGCTTGTTTACTGTTAATAGATGGTAGCTTTAATAGTAGGTCGTTTACATTAATCATTTGCTTGTGCGTGGCATCCAGATGGTCGTACCTTCGCCACTTATGGCTATTATGAGACCTTCGTTTTTGTTGATTCGAGAAGTCATCCAATCAACCTCAAATTTATTGTAACTCTACCACAAATCACCTAATAATGCCAACATAAAAACAAAAAAATAAAATACCAATAAGCACCAATTCAATTGAGAAGGCAAATAACACAAATGATAAGAACCTGTTGGGGTGCCGATAATCGACGAAAAATTGATTGTTTCGAGATAAACAAAACCCGCATAATCTTTCTGCTGGTCATTTGGAGCCCCATTTTCTTCCTATTGTTAGGTCTTTAGGCTTTACATTTTGGTGAAGGAGGAAACAGAGGTCTGTAGTAAACTGGTGAAATTTTGGGACCTCAGAAACTTGGCCTCATCTATGGCCATTATAAAGGGTAATAGGCGTGGAATTGTTCTTTGAATTTAACTTTACAAATTTTATTTTTTAATCGAGTGAAGTGATTTACATTAAAATGGACTGGAAGTAGTCAAGCAGGAGAGTAGCTTTCATTGTTTTATTTTGAATTGGCGATTTATGTTTGAATTACAGTAAGAATTTATAGTAAATATCGACCTTTCTTTTTCTGATCTTGAAGAATCATATACTTTTTTTGCATTTTCATTTTTAGTGATTGAAATGTTACTGAAGAAACTAAGCAAAAGAGGAGAGAAGACTAAAATGAAATTGGAGAAGATGCAATTGAAGCCATGGTCTTTTGTTAAGAAGAAAAAATAAGACTAGCTAAATGAAAAAAGAAAATTAATATTTGGCCCTGAGACGGTATAACACATGACATTCACCTAACCAAGTGTCAATCTATGCAAAAAATCATTAAAACGATGAGCATATTTGCATATTATACTACTACAAAAAATTAAATCGCTCTCACTATAGAAAGTGTATAACACACGCGTCATGTTGGAGCTATATCGAAGCCACATAAATAACTCCCCCCAACCCCTCAACCCGCCATTCTTGATCACTTTCCCCTTCTACCTGCAACTTCTTATCTTCTTCTTCCTCTTGGTACTTTTGGTTCTGAAGTAATTACGGGGCTAATTAATAAGTTAGATTTTTTCATTTCGATTTTGTTATTGTAAAAATAAAATTAATTTGTTGATTTTTGATCTTCATAGAAAGATTTATTCATTGAAAAATTTATTTATTTTATTCTTTCTATAATTGGGTGATAAGAAATCTTGCTGACTAGTTATTTCCCTTCCCATCAAAACAAGAATTAGCTATTATAAGAATTTGACAAGAGATAAGAATTTAATTGGTTAAATCAAAACAAGAATTTGATTGAAGAGTTTTGGTGGGTAGGAGTGAAAAAAGAAAAGAAATAGAGGAAGGAGAAGAGAAGGGGGTGGTGGGGTGTGAGGAAGAAGAAGAAACAAAATAATGATTAAAAATTTTAAAGTGGACTTCACTTATATTTTTTTACTTTTTTAATCGCGCTTTAATTTTTCTTTATCGCCATGTCCCTCATTAAAGGGGTAATATAATTCATGCGAAAATTATATAGGGGTAAGTAAAAGTGAATTGTGGAGATAAGTTTAGGGAGGTATTTATATTTTTTTTTCCTTTATTAACAACAGGGTTATATTTGATAATCGACTAAGATATCAGAATATGAATATGAATAAAATATTTGAAAAATCATTTACACCAAAAACACAAAAAGATCACTTGTTCATATGAAAGTAGAAGAATATTTTTAATCCTTTTTTTAAATTTTTATGTCAAGTCAAATGATGCCACATAAATTAAAATGATCACACAAATGATAAAAATATATTTAGATATAATTTTTTTTTAAAAAAAAAAAATTATATCAAGTCAAGTGACACCACCTAAATTTAACGAAACTGAGTATAAAAGTAAAAGTTTAAATAAATTAGTGAGGTTGAAAAAGGTAGTATGCGGTGAATAAATAGAGCTAAAAACTGTGTAGGTGCTTGAATTTAATTTGGAGACATGGAGGAAAAAGCAGAAATTGAATGTACTCCATAAAGAAGGGTGGTACGTGTGACAGAAAACCAAAAAGGAAGTGTAAGTCGGTGGCTGTTTAGTTAGGTATATGGTGTTAAGTGGCCGGTTTTAACCTAATCCCTATTGAGTTTTATCTAAGGTTATCAAGCTTTTGATGTAAATTTTATACCGATAGAAACTGTTCCCTCCTTTTCTAACTAGCTGTAACTATTTTTGTTTGTACTTTTCCTGAGAAAAATATTATCTACATATTAAATTGCTTAAATTATTTTTATTTATTATTTTTTATTTAATACTTTCTTTTTGCATTATATTGATAACTCTTTATATTTATTACTAAGAGTAAAGGAGGAAAAAATAGATAGTTATATATTGTTTTTATTAAATAACAAATATTATGAAATATTTACGTTTAATAAAGACAACAATTAACTAATAACAAAGGAAGTTATATCTATAACCAAATGGCGGATAAGTACAATCTCAAATTTAATATTGAAATTAATGTCTTAATGACTATAATGAAATGACTCCTTTCACATAGTACGAGAATAAATTTAAAAGCGTGAGTGTGAAGGTGTTTTACCTATGTAGGCAAGGAAGTTTTAATCTGTACGAAATTCGGATTATATTAAATTCAAAATATATTAGTCCTAAATAAAATTGAATTAATTATTTAAGTCTAAACATGTATAAATTTAATTAAAGTTCAATTTTTATTGGACTAGCCTATTGATTTGGGTTACAAATGATGAATCCACTTTGATAAGCCTAAGATATTGTTGTATTCTAGAGGCCCAAATAAGCAACACGTATCAAATGACGTGGTATACCAAGTCAAGTGAAGGAGTCAATAAGACCATGTCACATGTCAAAATGATGCAGCAGGTCTAGTGAAATCAAAAGCACATAAAAGGCGTCATGTCACTTGAATCTGATTGGTCAAAAGAAGTTCATATTCACCATGACTCTTTACTTCCTACAAATACAAATAATGGTGTCATAATTCAGGAAGATGAGCAACAACTCTAACAGAAAGCAAGAGAGAGCTTGTGAATCAAACACACCAGATTTCTCTACAAAGCTCAAACATTCAAATCCAGTTCATCAATATTTAAAATCAAGATCGCAAAATTCAAGAATAAGCCCAAAAGCTCTTGAATTCAAGAACAAGACAGAATCAAATCCATTAAATCAACAAATCAAGTTTAAATTCAAGATCAAGCTCGAAGCCCTTGAATTTATATTTGAAAAGGTGAATCAGAGGATTTATAGAGATTGTTACACTCACATTTTGAAATCAATAAAATGATTAATGCAATATTTTTTGCTTGTCCGGATTAATTTTCTGACTCAAAATTTTACTGTCCAACAAATTCTGGCACGCACAGTGGGACGATCTCTACCTCTCATCTCAACTTTTTCAATTTTAAAGATTAAGAACACTGAAATATCTTCCAAGAAGGTCAATTCTCAATAAACTACTTCCAAGGCTATTGATTCAAAGTTCTCTACTGAAGTACAAAGCATCTTTGATGTTACTTTTGGAAGTTTTGTAGCTATCACAAGGAGCAAGGCCAACATGCTAGGAAAACAAACACATCTAGTGTTGTCCGCGCCAACTCTAATTTTTGGATCTTTAACCCCAAAAGGAGTGAGGTCCCATGCAAGTGCTTCACAAGAAGGAAACAATGTGGCAGAAACACTTAAGAAGACTCTTGCTTTACTTGAGAACTCTGGTTTGAAATACTCTGGTATAAAAGACGATAGTCATGCAACCAACGTGTCATCTCCACTTACACCACATAAATTGAGCACTATGAAGATCAACTTATGCGAAAATCCGTGTTGCTCTCCAATGTCTTCAATGATCATACAAGCAATAGTAACTGATGCTTCATCTATGGAGAAGCAGCTTGCAAATTTGACAAAGGCAATTGAGGGTCTAACCAAATATGTGCAAAATCAAGACACTCAGATTGATAAGTTGGTGGATAAAATGGATGACTTAATAAATAGAGAGTCTAGTCGTGCACTTGGAAAGGCTTTAGAAGTTCACGATATAGAACATCTCGTGAAACAAACACCACCGGCTAAAGAGGTACAAGTTTCTTCTAAGAAAATGATCCCGATTGATCAATTGAAGGAGTTCATTGAAGGAACCCACAAAGAGAAGTACGATGTTGTCACCAAGTCTTTCCCTACATACTCCAAGCCTTACATTCCAAGGACTGATATCCTCAAAATGCCATTCGGCTATCAACCCTCTAAATTTCAACAATTTGAGGGCAAAGGCAATCCAAAGCAACATATTGCGCACTTTATTGAGACATGTAATAATGCTGGAACTTATGGTGACTATCTTGTCAAACAATTTGTTCATTCTCTAAAGGGAAATACCTTTAATTATTATATGGACCTTGAGCCTGACTCCATCGATAATTGGGAGCAGTCGGGGCATGAGTTACTAAATTGATTTTATTGCACAAAGCGTACAGTGAGCATGGTAGAGTTCATGAATACTTGACAAAAAAAAGGATGAACCAGTCATTGACTTTATCAATCGATAGAGAAATATGAGTCTAAACTGCAAAGACAGGATCAACAAAACTTCTGCAATACAAATATGCATCCAAGGAATACACTGATATCTTCTCTATATCTTGCAAGGAATTAAGCTGAAATCTTCTGAAGAGTTAGCTACACGTGCTTATGATATGAAGTTGAGCATACCTTCTGCTGGAAAGGGAAATCCATGACCCTAGAAGGGGAAAGGATAAACAAGAATCCAAAATATTGGACAGGTTCGTCCCAAAAAATGACAACAAAGAATGCATGAATGTCGATGTCTCTCCCCTGAAGTTCACCACAAAGGTAAGCAATAAAAAAAGTGTGAAGACGACTTCTCGAGCACATCCAAATCAGAAGTTAAATTTGAAGGAAATGTAAGAAAAAGAATATACCTTCCTTGATTCAGATGTGTTTGAGATCTTCAATGAATTTCTTAAGCATAAGCTCATTGAACTACCAGAGATGAAGAGGCCCGACAAAGCTGGAAAGACCAATGATCCAAACTATTACAAGTATAATAGGCTTGTGGGTCACCTTCTGGAGAAATGGTTTGTCTTCAAGGAAAAAGTCATGCAATTGGCAAATGAGAAGAAGATCTTCTTCGATGATGAGATGGACAGTTCTCATCAAATTTCTATCACTTTTAGCTCACTCGGTCCAATCCAAATATGCGTTGACAAGGTGTAGATGAAAAAAGATAAATCTATGAAAGGAGTTGTCCGAGCAGCCAACTAGAAGGAGGATGGTGAAGAAACTAAGAAAATAGAAGATGGTTGAGCTTCTGAAAAAGACGAGGGTAATGGAGCTTCACCACCAAAAACCACAATGTCTAGTGACTTTGGAAAAATTCTTACCAAGTTGGTTTCGTGCAAAGACTGCTCAAGTTAACCTTGAGGCATCTTAATACTACCAAAGAGGGGGTAAAGGGTAAAAATCTACCCATATAAGTTCCTTCATCTTCTAAAAATATTGCTGAACCTCTCAGACAAGAAGCACATATATGTGATACAAAAATGACATTTACTGTAACACCCCACATTTTTTGATTAAAATTTGAACCGTCGTTCCTACGTGTACAAAATCTAATCCCATGATTTGTATATGAATATATGTGCCATGATACTTTACACGGTGTGTAAAGTGATATAGAGGTGAAAAATGTTCATAGGAAACACTTAGAGCAAAGTTGAGTTAATAACTTTTGTTGTCAACTCAAATTTTGGTATTTGATTTTACCAGGGTTAACTTTGAATAAGGATAAATTCTAGAATATATTGAATTTTGGATCGTAAGACCCACCAAATTATATATAAATGTGTCCTTTTTTCGACGCATCCGATTTTACCTTAATTTGATACCCAAGTAAAAATTTATGAGCATTTCCGTGAGGAACCAGTGAGGGTCTGCAATTTCGTATGGCATGGAACTTGTGCTCCACGATAAGCAGCATGGCACGAACCTTATGATCTATGATAAGAATCATGACACATAACTTATGCTCCACGATAAGTACCGTGGCACGGACCTTGTTTAGAGACGCTAAAACCTATTTTCTCTTCAGTTTTTCAAGGGTAAACATGCCATTTACATCCTAAACTATCCTATAACTATTAGTAATTAATGTGTGAGCTAATGCTAATACATTTAAGGCTTTTAACTAAGAATAATTGTGAAGTATTAAGCAACTTTTGTCGTTTTTAATTGTTTTATATTTGATTTTGTAGAAGAAGCTAATATGTTAGAGAGCAAACAAGAATGGAAGCAAATGAGCTGAAATCTGAAGTACATAGAGGCAAAGTATGGCTGACGACATTTGTGATAAGTCGTCTTCCCTGTGATAAGCTATCAGTTTCATCGTCAGCCATAGATAGAGAATTGGCCTAAGTTAAAAGCTGTGACGACATTTTGTAATAGGTCGTCAAAGAGCTGATAAGCCGTCAAGAATGTCGTCAGCCTAAGGCTGAACATGTGAGCTGAGGAAAAGCCTTGACGACATTAGTGATAAGTCATCAAGGAGCTGATAGGGCATCACCATTTGTCGTCAACGTTAGGCAGCAAGTGTCCAAAGTAAAGAGAAAGCTGACGACATTTGTGATAAGTCGTTAGCCTCCTAATAGTTTATCACAAATGTCGTCACCTAATCCGACGGATTTCTGAATTCTATTATTTTATTTCCATAATTAGGGTGAACTATTTAAAGCCTTGTTTAGGTTTTTCTTAAGAGTTCGGCACATTGAGTTTTGAGCAATATACTTTTGTAACACCCTAATTTTCCGAACTGGAATGCTACACAGTGCTCATGACCCTGAAGGACCACAAGCTAACCCATGACTGATATCTGTACCTGTATACTGCATAATATAACATGAAACTATGGAAACATGTACTGAATGACCATAAGGTTCAAATTTGAATAAACATCTGATAAGACAATGTCTGAAAATGGTATAACAATACCAAAACAAATCTGAAATAACTGTCTGACATGCTATAGTCTAGAAAGCCTCTAAACTGTATGAATAAGGATTTGATGGGACATGTCCCCAACTAACTCCATCTAGCAACTGAACTAAAATAGAAAATAGAGCAATAATCATATCGTCCTTGAATGAAAAGAACTCATTGTAAACTCTGAACACTGGAATACTATTACTGATCTGGAGCTCGTGCCTCTGAACCTATGGTGTAACATAAGAGAAAACACCATAGCACAAATCCATTAGTACTTTTAAATATACTGAGTATACGAGTGAGGTAGGCTAAATGCAAAGGGTTATATGCATGAACAATGATGACTAATATGAACGTGAGAATACATACATGCATACATAACTGTAACTGAACTAGTGGAGATACTGACTACCGAGTGTACTGATACTGAGATACTGAATAAATGAACAACTATTTCTGATAGTTCAAATTATGAAGAACTGGTCTGGTTGACTGTGTCTGATAGTCCTGAAGCTAAATACTGATATCATGAATTTTGATAACTGATATAACTGATACATGAGTTCAAAAAACTGATATAACTGTGATGATCGGCCTAACCGATGTAACTAATACTGAGCAAATGTATCTAACAGTCTAAGTGTTGATGGAACTATCTGAGTTCTGTTCTACTTGGAGTAACTAAATCTGAGATCAGTCCTATCTAGCGGGTGATCATGAGTATACTGATAATAAGGATGATTTGACTTAATCTGAGATCAGTCCTATCTAATGAGTGATCTTTAAATCTAATGATTTTGATACTGATTAATTATAGTTGAGATCAGTCCTAGCTAATAGCTGATCTTGAAGTCTATTTATAATGATAAGCATTAACTGTATCTAACAGTACTGAATCTGTACTACTAAGCTGAGTTGACTGTGTCTGACAGTCCTGAATCTGTAACTAAAACTGTGGGATGTGTTCATCTAACTGACATGCCCCAAGCTAATATAACTGGGGTTCAATCTTTGCCCTGACTGGAAAGGTGTCAGTACCGCGCCACCAGTAAAGACATCTACTGTGGAGTCAGTCCTAATCTAGCGGGTGACTCTTGGGATCAGTCCTATACATATAAATGTGCTAACGGATGACCCTTGAGTATGTCAGTCCTATCTAATGGGTGATATCTCGTACCTACGCTGGATACGCAGTTCTGGAACTTAGGGATTGCTTCTAAGGATCTCAGTCCTAATCTAGAGAGTGAGTCCCCATCCCTAGGCTCACTCGATGCTGAATCCTACTCCCATCTGAAAGACACTAAACTAAATAGCTGGGCTGAACTGAATAACTGGGCTGAACTGAATAACTGAACTGAACTGATTAGCTGAACTAATACTGATTAACTAGAATGATACTAGTGGTATTGTTTAGCGGAGCTAAACTAAGTTTACTGGATTTCGATGACTGACGGAATGTACTGAGTTCTGAGGACTGGTTAATAGTACTAAAATTACTGAGATTGACTTTGAATACTGAGGTTACAAATATTACTGAGTGCTGAGATCATTGAGATTACTGAACTACTGAGATTACTGGGGTTACTAAATTTTTTCCTGAGTCACATGACTGACTGAATTCTATAGATCATGGCTTGACTGAGAGTATCATGATAACATGACATGGCTCTATGCACACAACTATATTTTCAGGTATGAATACCCCCAGGACTCAATGGAAGAAAACAAACACAACATGACTGACTTGATCATAAGATTAGAGTTTATAATTCATATTGTCATGAGTAGGGGATATTATACTTCATGTATTTATTCAACATCTCAAACATGGTAGGGGAAAGCATGGATATATTTCATGTACATAATTCATATCTCCATTATCATACATGCTTCATACCACAATAATAAAAACACATAAATAGCATGGAAATCCATATTGAAGTGTATAGCTAACATGGACTTGTCATTTAGATATCATGGAATCATGTAAATATGAATTTCTAGCATCCTAGGCATTTTATCAAACACCTTGCATGCATTCTTTAAGGCATAGGTGGGTTTCATACTTGCATCATATCAAACCACGCAAAAGTCCATGTTTTTCAACTAACAACCATATATATTCCATGAAAACACCTTTAGATATCATCGTGAAACTTAAACAACAATCATCAACAAGTACATGCTCATATCACCACAAAAAGTTTACAAAATAACATTTAAAAGCATGATTCTTGAGCTCTATGAACGAATTGAATCCATAGATGAACACTACACATAACTTAAAACTTGATCTTGAAAGAGATCTAATAATTCTGAAGGTTCATGAAGAAATCCTTAGGATTGCCCTTGATTTTTCTTGACTAGGGTTTAAGCCCTTTGGTACAGAATGTTCTTCTTCCTGAGGAGATGATCTTGAGAGAAAACCTTAATCTTGTGGTTGAAAGCGTAAGAGAGGGTTTTTAAGATGCTTAACTGAATAAAATAGGAAAAATTACTCATCTTTAGGGTTATAAGTCATGGGAAGTGAAAGGAAAAGACCAAAATACCCTTATGAAATAAATTCCCAGTTGCTGAAAATTATAGCTGACAACATTTGTGACAAGGCATCAAAAATATGGTAAGCTACCACAAATATCATCACTTAGGAGCTGGTTTCTGCCTAAGGCTGACAACCTTCGTGGTAGGGCGTTACAAGTGTGGTAAGCTACCACGAATGTCGTCACTTAGGAGCTGGTTTCTGCCTAAGGCTGACGATCTTCGTGATAGGGCGCCACAAATATGGTAAGCTACCATGAATGTCATCACTTAGGAGCTGGTTTCTGCCTAAGGCTAACGACCTTCGTGGTAGGGCATCACAAATGTGGTAAGCTACCACGAATGTCGTCACACAGTTTCCAGCCTGACATGCTGGAGTAAAATAGGAATAACTCTTTGCTCCGATATCAGATTTTGGAAAAATTAGTATCGTTGAAAATATAATTCAATTATATATTTGTTGATAGGTCATGATCTCAAAAATTCCAAGTATAATGAGAGATATGCTCATTTGAAGTTGACTATACCAATATCCTTCTCAAGAATTCTATCGGTAAGGAATGTTTTGATTCGTATGATTAGCTGGGAGTTATTTGAAGCCTTAATATACATCTAACTTACTCATAAAACTAGAAAAGAACCATGATGTACTATGCATGAGCTTGGTACATGGCTCTAATATTGGTTTGGATTTTTGGGGTATTACAACTTTGATATTTTCTCTCTCTACTTTTGGCTTGAAAAAACAATTAATTTGAAGATATTATATTCATTATTTTTGGATTTACTTTGTGATTTAATCTGAGAATCTCTAGTTTCTATTCATCTTGTGGTAAGTTTATCTTTAAAAGCATGAATTCATCTGGTTGCTTCAATTTTTACATCATGAGTGGCTAAATTCTTTTAACCTTAATTATGGGATCCAGGGTTAGGTATTGATAAGGTGCTGAATGATTAGGATTCGAAAGGTGGTAGGACTTCTTGATAATTCTGAGGCTTTAATTAACGTCTATTGGTTGCAAACAATACATAAAACCTACTTTGATTTGCTTGAGAAACAAATCAAATATAGTAGGAAGTGAATTATCAATAGGGACTTGGAAATACTCGGTTTAATAATCAGCGCTGTAACAAGGTTGGTTAACCTGAGGTAAAATCTGGGTAGTGAATATAAATTCCCTAAGTTCGAGATGATTAGGTAGTTAAATGCTTAAGTAGGTCGAGAGATATTTAAGCATAACTTCGGTAAAGATAACTTTTTGTCCTACCTACCGTGAGAATCCTAAACCACTAGTAGCATCTGTCAAGTACAAAAATCCCTAGTGAACATAATTCTGGTTTTTCATAAACTCTTGATTACGAACACTGAAACTAACGTAACCAAAAATTATTTGTTTGATCATAAAAAAACTCCATTTTATCTTTTTGTATCATTTGTTTGAATTTAACTTGTAGCTATAGTTTCAAATTAGTTTAATTGCCACTCACATTGTTCCCTGTGGATTCGACCCCGAGTCTAAAAGTTGGGTAAATATATTGACGACGACCGCCTTGCACTAGATTGACGTGTAAGTTCATCATTATTAGTAACATGCATTGAACTTCCCATAACCCAAATTAGATAATTCCTATTACTCTCGAGCTCTCAAGAACTAGAAATAAGGGTTTCTTCCACAAGTTCACCTCCCAAGGTCTCAAAATCCAAGTTAAATGAAAGAAAATAAGGAATTCAGGTATATGGGTTTTCAATAAAGATCTTCTTTCATCCTCATGACCAAAATTATGATTTCTATTCATAAATCTTATGAATTCTATAAACTATAGTTCTATGAAAAGAATACTCTCCATGATTTCTCTATGTAATTCTTGAATTCAACCATGAACTAGTGTTTCCTCATAATTTCAAGTATTCTTCCGTACCCTAATCATGATAACTTGTTATATTGATGAAATTGTTGGGCTTTAGAGTTTAAGTCATGAAATTCCTTATCATGTCATTACTTTGAAATTGTCGTATTTAACTGTATTTTTCAAAGCTGGTGGGTTATGACTCCCTATACCTAGATGATCATGCATGTTACAGTTTTCAAGATTTCAAGTTAATTATACCACATTTACACCATAAAGCTTATAACATGGTCATAATGAGCACTCACCAATATTAAATCATGCTAAATGCATCAGTTTACATGTTCATGATTACTTCAGATTCTGTATGTACTATTATTTTCAAAATACCATGACTTGAGCATATCCATTATCAGTATATGTTCCCGCTTATGTTTTAGTTTCTTTTAGTTGAGAGTAGGACTTATGTAATACCCCGTACTTTTCCTAGCTTGAAAAGTTTTTCAAGAATGTTAGAATCTTTCTTTTAAAGATGAATCCACTTTTGTACACATGGTATTTTCAAGATTTTTATTTTTTTAATGTGATAAATTCAATAAGCTTTCCATCGATACCAAATTTTCCCAAATTCGACATCCGGGTGAAGAGTTAGAGCCTTTTTAGTGAGACAGTGTACCACTTGAGCCTTCAGTGCATCGTAGAGATAGCTCAAATGACAATTGTAAATTTTTAGTGTTGCTCTGTGATAGTGGTGCATCGCTCCAAACTTATAGGTTGTAGACAAGGTGGCAACGTAATAGCTCCGCATCGCACCACCGTGCAATTTCCCATTTGTCACTTTCCAGTGTCTTGGCGCGATAGTGGCACGTCCCGCCAATGATGAAAATCAGGAAATTTTCTTAGAAATTAAATACATGTCCTAGGGTTAAAAGGGTCAATTTCCCCCCTTATATAAGCCTTATAACATGAGATTTGGTCATAATTCAGCAGCTTACACTCAATTACTCTCAAAAACTCTCAAGAACAAGCCCTAGGGTTTTCATGGAAGGTTCAATTCCAAGGGAATTCCCCGTCAAATTTCAAGAATCTCTCCGTTAATCTTCGTAGAATCACAATCTAAGGTATGCATAGTGTTCATTCAGGGACTCCTTTCGTCCATGAAGTCCAAGAATCTCTTTTCTAAATTCAAGTTATGGATTTTCTTTATGAATTTCATGATTGTATTGCTCTTGTTCATGTTGATAATGACTAATTGCATTCTAATATATGTTTTGTGATAAATTACATATGTAATCGATTAGTAATGATGTAGATTCATGTAAACCTAGGATTAAAACCCTTGGATAATGAAATTAGATATGAATCATGATGTTTGATTGTTGTATAATGTGTCTACATGTGCTATATCTATCATGTGTATGATTAAATGCCTAGATGAAGGAACAATGCCCAACTAGTATGATAGCGTGAAATCCCCATGTATGTACAAGCTTATGTATATCACATGTTTGATGAAGTTCTTTAATATATGAATTATGAATTGTGTTGTTGGTCATATATTCAAGTAAGACATGCTATGTCAGTTTTTTCTCATCCAGTACTGGGGGTACTTGTACCTGAATATTTAGCTATGTGCCTAGAGCTATGTCATGTTTTGACGATCTTCTCAGTCAAGTTATGATCTATAGAACTCAGTCAGTCATGTGACTCAGGAAAGTTCAGAAATCTCAGTAATTTCAGTAGCTCAATAATCTCAGTAACCTCAGTATTCCCAGTCAATCTCAGTAACTTCAGTATTCTCAGTCAGTCCTTAGAACTCAGTACATTCTGTCAGTCAACGGAACTCAGTAAATTCAGTTTAGCTTCCCTACACAATGCCACTAGTATCAGTTCAGCTCAACTAATCAGTTCAGCGTCTTTCAGATGGTAGTAGAACTCAGCACCGAGCGAGCCTAGGGATGGGGACTCACCCACTAGATAGGACTGAGATCCCTAGAAGTAATCCCTAAGTTACAGAACAATGTAGCGAGTGTAGGTATGAGATGTCACCTGTTAGATAGGACTGACATACTCAGGGATCGCCCGTTAGTGTATTTAAATGTATAGGACTGATCCCAGAGGTCACTAGGTAGATTAGGACTGACTCCACAACAGTTGTCTTTACCAGTGGCGCAGTACTAACACCCTTCTAGATGGGGTTATAGGTTAGACCCCAGTTAGCTTAGTATGGGGCATGTCTGTCAGATGAATACATCCCATAATTTCAGTAACATAAATTAGGACTGTCAGATACAGTCAATTCAGCTCAGTAATATAGATTTAGGACTGTCAGATACAATCAATCTTTATCATTATAAATACACTATGGGATTACCTATTAGATAGGACTGATCTCAACTATGGTCAATCAGTAACAACATAATCAGATTCAGAGATCAGCCGCTAGGTAGGACTGATCTCAGACTAAGTCAAATCATTTTTATTATTATCTGTATACTCAGAGATCACCCACTAGATAGGATTGATCTCAGATTTAATTACTAAAATACAATATAGAACTTAGCTAGTTCCATAAGATTTAGGACTGTTAGATACATCACTCATGTTATCAGTTATATCAGTTATCAAAACTCATGTTGTCAGTGTTCAGCTTCAGGACTGTTAGACACAGTCAACCAGACCAGTTCTTCATAATTAGAACTGTCAGAAATAGTTATTCATGTATCAGTAACATAGTATTAGTCCCTTAGATATCAGTAATTTCATGTTATTAGTAAACTTAGTAGTCAGAACATAGCATTCAGTCCTATCACGATGCCAGTTATAGTTTCGTATGCATACATGTATTCTCACATTCATGTTATTCAGTCAGTTATTATTGTTCATGTATGTGAACCCCATGCATTTAGCCTACCTTACTTGCATACCAGTACATTCAAAGTACTGATGTATTCACACTATGGTGTCTTATACCATAGGTTTAGAGGCACGAGCTCCAGATTAGCAGTAGATTCCAGTCTCTGCAGTCAAAGTTAGAAATGAGTCCTCATCTTCCGAGGACATGATGATTTCATTAAAATTTCAATTCTTAGTTTATTTCAGTAGTTGGAGTTAGTTGGGGACATGTCCCATCAACTCCTTATTCAGATAGTTTAGAGGCTTTCAGACTATAGCATGTTAGACAGTTATTTTAGATTTGTCTTGGTATTGTTATATCATTTGTCAGACATTGTTTTATCAGATATTTATTCAGTTTGAACCTTATGGCCTTTCAATTCATGTTTCCACATTATCATGTTATATTATTCAGTGTACAGGTACAAATATCAGTCATGGGTTAGGTTGTTGTCCTTCAGGTTCATGAGCACCGTATACTATTCTAGTTCAAAAAATTGGGGCATTACAACTTAGCACGAAATGAACCCAGGTATGAAGGCTCACCCACTAGTAGATAAATGATACCTTTAGTCAAAGTCCTTAAGTTTCAAAACTACGTAGCCAACAGTGGTTATGGGATGTCACTCACCAGTTTAGGACTGACACTTTCTTAGGGGTCACTCATCAATTAAGGACTAATACCCTATTCCTTTGAGACATCATCTTCATTGGATCCATATTGTTATCAATGTTTTAGTGCCCCTTGTAAGGTACCAGCACCCTTTCAACTAGGGTTACAAGTTGGACCCTAATTAGCTTAGATTAGGGCATGTCGGTTACATGATAGCTCCCATATTTCAGTTTAGAACTCAGGTTATATCAATTCAGGTTTGCATCACCAAGTGTTCAGTTTACCAACTATTCAGTCACTCAGTTTTACAAATTATTTTTGTACATGCTTCACTTGGTCTTGCATTCATTTTACTTGTTCATGCATTCATGCTCAGTATTTATACATGATCCTCAGTATAGTTTTGCAACCTATTCAGCTTTAACTTGAGATTTACATATAGTACTCATGTTTCTACCGCTTTCTAGTTTATAGAAATATTTTATGCTCATGATTTAAAAATATCACCATGTCTTACAAATTTTACGTACAACTATGATTTGAATATATATTTCTGTAAATAGCTTATGTCCTCAATTTTGAAGATATATTTAGTATTTTCATGATTTACTGCATGTCTCGCATACTTAGTAAATTCCAAAGTAATGACCACATATATTCTTTTATGGCTACATTCCTTTAAGATGTAGGTGCTAGATGTAGTCTACATACCAAGGTTAGAAAAATTATAGCTTTCATCCAACAAGTGATGAATTCTCTTATTTTGGGCACTCAAGTCAGTTGTAGTTCCTGTATTGTATTTTTGTATCCTTATGTATTGATTTGGGATAGTTAAAGGCATAACCTATCTACCTATAATTAGTATAGTAGAGGCTTCATATATGATTAGTCAGAGTCAGTATTTGAAATTTATGTCTTTCTGTCTCTCTTTGATTCCAGTGTTGTAAACTTTGATCAGTTATGTAGTGAAATAGCTTATCTCATGTCGATTATACTTCTGCTCAATTATTTAGAATTCATATATATATATATATATATATATATTAAATTAGTTTCTCAAGTAGTACGCTAGTACAAGTTAGCTTGGGATCACTTGTGGTTCTAAGCACCAAGTTGTGACTAGGGGGTAGTCTCGAGTTGTGATAAACTTGATATCAGATTACAAGGTTAAAGTGTCCTAGGGTGTCTATGAATTCGTGTCTATTAGAGTCTTCTAGAATGGTATGGAAATGTATGTACTTTTCTTCGAAAGGCCACCAGGCATTTAAGAAATGTTCCCTTTCTTTCATATCTCAGATTGTGCTGTAGAAATATTCTCTAAGAAACTCATACGAATTCTTTCTTTGCTCCATTCATTCCAACTCTACCTTTTTTTTGAGGTAACAAAAATAGTAAAACTTAAGTTCCTATAGATAGAGTTTTCTCAAACAGTCCTCACAAATAGTTATGGGATTGTATGTGGGCTCAAAAGGATCCCATCAGTGCCTTTAAGTTCCAAAGTTTGAAAGAGTTCATTCTTATTTATGAAAATCGTGCATTGAGCCAAAGTTAGATATATCCTCAGATCCTTTATTAGAATACTATGAAAACAAAAGATCCAGAGTTAGAAGCATGAACCCAAAAGTTTAGTAACAGTGAAGTGGGGATAGTGTTTATCTAGATTTAGTAGATTATGTATCCATGGAGCCAAAAATATGTTATGTATTTTGTTTAATAGCACTGTGACTGGGATTTCTCAATTAAGGGATACTTAGAGTATGTTAATGCTTTAGTCGGGATAGAGATTAGGTAGTGACCATAATGATAAAGGAGCTTGTTAAGGTTGAGTATGTTCATTAAATCATGTGGTTTTACACTTTAAGATATAGTCTTTTAGCTTTAGTTTATTATTTATGTGTATTATTATATCTCGAACTCTATAGTAGAGTGGTTTTAGTTTAGTTTAAAGTTTATTAAAGGGGTTCACAGACTTACAATGATTGCAAAATTCTAATAGGCAGATAATAGAACAAGAAACCAAGTCAAGCTCTCAGATTCTAGTAGTGATGCTAGTGTGTTGTAGAACATTACTATGGGAAGAAGATACCCTACTCATTTTTCTCTCATTACAATTTCTTTTGTACTTCAATCATCATGACATCTACTCATGCCTTACAAGTCAGCTCTATGATCAAAGCTCATATTTATGCACTTTATAAAGAATCTTGTATGCTCCCAGTTCCTAGTATAAGGAGTGCCAATTCACTCAGAAATACAAATCATATTCCATGAATTTATGAACCTCAAAACTCAGGTCATGCAGCTCATGACTCATGTACTCATGTTTTACAGTATGCTTAGTTCTCATAACTTATGGTACACCCTTAATAATCAATGAAATTCAGATTATGGTATGTATGTATTTAGTTTTTATCTCTTTAATGAATCCATTCCTTTGATACTCTATTTCTCAAGACTCAGTTATGTGTCAAAGTTATGTATAATATTCTTTCATGCTTCAGGTCCTCATGTTCTAACCTTTTAGTGACCTCTCCTTATGAAATGATAAAGGTGATGAACAATGGCTTAGATGGGAGAAATTAAATTTTTCATATTGGGGAAATATTATCGTGTGCTTCTTTTATCGAAGGTTATAAGTGTGAAGGAAAATTGAGATAAAACTTTTGGTATATGTCATGGTTAGTTGAGAATTCTATGTATAGAATAATGCATAGAAGTTTTTATTGGTAGAGATATTAGAGAATATGGGAAAATTCTTAGGTAGGTTAGTTGTCTAGAAATTCATATGTGGTTATAATGATAGGCTTGAATGTCATGTTTGTATAAAAGTGGATAAATGAATTATGTATTAGTGAATTCCTAGTAAGAGGTTGAAGTGGTAATGAGTATTATTCTTGAGATAAGAGCTGGTTGAATCTACTATTTAGAGTAGTATTATGGTGTTATGTATAGTACCCTTGTGACTTTGAGTAGGCTTGAACATGGTGAGAAGATTTAGTTCAGCTCAAACTTCAATAGTTGGAGTTATCAATGCCCAAGTGAAGATTATAAGCGGTGTCAAATGGAAGGTAGTATTTAAGAGGAAAAGCATAGTTGAGGGAGTATTTGAGAAGTGGGGCTAATCTTGACAGTTAGCAGTTACATTGCCAAGCCATAGTAATTCTATCCTAGCTTATGTTTTATAGGCCTATATTCCATATTATAGAGTTGTAGCCATATTACGATTCCTTATTCAGATCATGCCCAAAATTCTTTGCTCCCTAATGTTATTAGAACTTCTTAGAAAGAGTGTTCAAGAAATATTCTAGTTGAGTATAAAATTTTGGTAGGATTCAGTCCATATAGTTAGCAATTCATTTCAGCAATCAGACAGATAAGCTCCTATAGTTTTCCATCTTTCCATCTAGTCTTACTATATGAAGTTTCATGAATATGGCTATTCCATAAGGTAATTTATTCACATCCATACAAATTATGAATTTAGTTTGGTCCATGCATCATGTCTTTGATTCAGATATTTAGTCATGATTCAGTTCATAAGTGTTCAATGCATGATCTCAGTTTTCCAAGTGTTCCAGCTCAGACATTGTAATACCCCTTGTACGACCTTAGTTATGTTATCTCATGATTCATTCGTAATGTACGTGGTGATTCCATGAAGCCCTTTTCTAATGATTCCTATACGTGTTTTGTTGTGTGAGAATTCCTAATGTGAAGTTACATACTTTATTCCATACTTATAAAGCTTCAATAAGTTCCTGCCTATTATTCGAAGATAAATGATTCCAAGGGGGAGATAATGTAACACTCTGAATTTTTGGGCTAAAATTTGAACCGTCATTCCTACATGTATAAACTCTAATCCCATAATTTGTATATGAATATAAGGGTCATTAAATTTTACCTGGTGTGTAAAGTACTATCGAGGTGAAAAATGTTCATAGGAAACACTTAGAGGAAAGTTAAGTTAAGAGCATTTGTTATCAATACAAATTTTGATATTCTATTCCACCAAGGTCAACTTTGAACTAGTATAACATCTGTAATATATGTAATTTTGTAGCTTAAGAACCACAAAATTATATATAAATGTGTCTTTTTTCTAGCGCATCTGATTTTGCCTTAATCCGATACCCGAGCGAAAAGTGAGCATTTCTGTGAGGAACCAGTGAGGGTCCACGATTTCAACGTGGCATGGACCTTCTGCTCCATAATAAAGAGCATGGCACAAAAATTACGCTCTATGGTAACCACAGACCTTATGCTCCGTGATAAGTACCGTGGTGTAGACCTTGTTTAGAGACGCTAAAACTCGCTTCTCTTCAGTTTTCAAAGGTAAACACATCATTTACAACCTAAAAAATCCTATAACTATTAGTAACGTACATTGATCTTCTCATAACCCCAATTACATTATCCTTATTCCTCCCAAGCTCTCAAGAATAATAAATTAGGGTTTGTTTCACAAGTTCACCTCCCAAGGTCCCAAAATCCAAGTTCCATTCAAGGAAATAAGGAATTTAGGTATGTGGGTATTCAATGAGGATCTTCTTTCACCCTCATGACCAAAATTATGATTTTTATTCATAAATTTTATGAATTCCATAAACAAGGGTTCCATGAAAAACATAAATTCCATGATTCCTCCATGTAATTCTTGAATTCAACCATGAACCGGTGTTTTCTCTTAATTTCAAGTATTCTCATATATCTTAATCATGCTAACTTATTATATTGATAAAATTGTTGGGTTTTAGAGTTTAAGTTATGAAATTCCTTATCATGTCATTACTTTGAAATTGTTGTATTGAACTGTATTTTTAATGTTGGTAGGTTATGAATACTCGAACCTGGATGATCATGTTTGTTTCAGTTTTTAAGATTTCAAGTTAATAATATCATGTTTAGATTATAAAGTTTATAACACTGTCATAATAAGCTCTCACCAGTATTACACAATACTAAATATTTCAGTTTAAATGTTCATGATTACTTCATATTTTGCATGCATTGTTATTTTCAAAATTCCATGACTTGAGCATATACATTATCCATGCATGTACCAACATATGTCTTAGTGTCTTTCAATTCGAAGTAGGACTTAGCACCGAGCGAATCTAGAGACGAAGTCTCACTCGTCAATAGAGGACCGAGATCTTTAGTAGAAGCACCTAAGTTCCAGAACTACATAGCAAACATAGGTTATGAGATGTCACCACCATTTTGGGACTGAAACTCTCGTAGGGGTCACCCGCCTGTTTAGGACTGACCCTAGTCCATCAGGATAGCAACTTTATTGGATCTACATCGTCAGCCATGTTTTGGTATCCCTGGAAAGGTACCAACACCCTTCCAACTGGGATTACAGGTTGGACCCCAATTAGCTTAGATTGGGGCATGTCGGTTACATGATAGCTCCCACAGTTTCAGTTTTGTACTTAAGTTATATTAGTTCAGGTTTGCATGACCAATTGTTTAGTTTACCAACTATTTAGTCAGATAGTTTTACAGAGTATTTTCGTACATGCTTTACTTGGTCTTGCATTTGTTTTATATGTTCATGCATTCATACTCAATATTTATACATGATCGCAGTATGGTTTTGCAACCTATTCAGCTTTAACTTGAGATTTACATATAGTACTCATGTTTCTACCGTTTCCTATTTTATAAAAATGTTTGTTGCTCATATTTAGAAATTTCACCGTGTCTTACAGCTTTTACGTATAACCACGATTTAAATGTATATTTTAGCAAATATCTTATGTCCTCACTTTTAAAGCATATATTAAGTATTTCCATGATTTACTGCATGTGTCACATACTCAGTACATTCCAAAGTACTAACCATATATATGAGTTTTTGGCTATATTCCTTCCTGATATAGGTACCATATGTAGTCCACACCAGGGTAAGACAAATTATAGCTTCCAGCCAGCAGGTGATGAGTTCTCTTATTTCAGGGACTCAAGTCAGTTGCAGTTCCTGTATTGTAGTTTCTTATCTTTTTGTATTAATATGGGATAGTTGACAACATGTTCTATCTACCTATAGTCAGTATAGTAAAGGCTTCATATATGGTTAGTTAGAGTCAGTATTTGAAATTTAAGCCTTTCTTTCTCACAGATTTCAATATTGTAAACTTTGATCAGTTATGTATTGAAACAACTTATATTATGTTGATTATGCTTTCAATTAATTATTTAGTGTTCATATATATATATATATATATTAAATTAGTTGCTCAAACAGTATGCTAGTACATAGAATAACTTTGGATCATTTATGGTTCTAAGCACCATGTTATGACTAGGGGGTAGTCTCAAATTGTGGGATTTAAAAATAATGGTCTTTTGCTTTGAGAAACCCTACACAACCGCCCCTTGTATATGGTGGGTCAATTTTTACAAAAGAAGATAAATATAATCTTGATAGATTAGGGATCTGGAGTCAATATCCTACCTATCCGCACAATGAAGGAACTTGGCATTGCTACTGATGAACTGGCCAAAAGTAGTTTGATAATTCATGGCTTCAACCAAGGTGGTCAAAGGGTCATAGGATCTATAAAATTGGGGATTCATATGGATGATTTTTGATCAAATATGTTGATGCATGTGATTGATGCCAAAAATTCATACAATATATTACTTGGTAGACCTTGGGTATATGAGAACAAAATTATCTCGTCCTCTTACTATCAATACTTGAAGTACCTCAAAGGTAGAGTGGAAAGAAAGATAGTTATCGATGATAAGCCATTTATTAAAGCTGAGTCACACTTTGCCGATGCGAAATTCTACTTGAAGAATTATGTTGTGAATGAGAAAAAGGTTGATGATGTTACCAAGACCAAGTGTGATGATCTTGCAACTAAGAAGGTTACAGTAACTATTGAAAAATCCACCACCAAGAAGCCTCTCTCCACTTCAGATAAAAAAAGCATCGTATCTAAGAAAAAGAAGGCAACTCCTGTTCGTCATTACATACCAAAGGTAAAGAAAGAAAAGGATCATTGATCTGATGTTAAAGATAACATGCTAGAAGGTCTAACGCTACCTATCAAGTGGATTGATGCAATAAAACCTCCCTCAAGTATACTGGGAGAATTTGTGACTTAAAATCTACCATAAGAGATAACACTCCCTACGAAGCGTACAAAAGAGGGGTTTAATCCAAATTCATACAAGCTATTTATAAAGGCTAGACAAAATTCTAATGATCCATCAAGGTTGGGAAAAATTCCATTGGAAGGCACAACTAGGCAAGAATGTAAAAGCCGAGGGTAAACGCAAACACCTCCAATTCACATCTCCATAAGAAGGACAGTTAGTAACTACATCACCATTAAAGAGGAGTCCACTACTTCTAATAAAATACCTTCTATCTTTAATCGACATGGAGAATCAACCATAAGAAATTCTATGTTCGAGAGGTTGGCCCCTCTAAATAAGAAGAAAAGCAACAAGTGTTAGAGAAGTTGTCAAAGTACAACAATACACTCTTCACCCAAGATCCAAAAAGACCCTTATAGCCCATGGGTGGATTATGATGGTAAAGCTACACAACCCAGGTTAAAGTTTTAAGTGTAAGCTAAACCCGGTTCCATTTCTCAGTATGGTGTATATATATCTATAGTATGTGATTTCATATGGTTATTTACTTTGATTTTGAATAATGGCATTATTTTAGCCTTACTCATAAGTACATGCTTGCGTTCACCTGCTAACCCATCTCTGAGTGCTATATCCCTATGCGATGCTGGAATCGACCATGCTATCACACTTGCTGTTCAGTGACTTAGTGATTCGGGGACAACTTGAGTCAGACTGAAGTGGTGAGTTTCCATTCTTCGGAAGGTTCATTTTATGTTATGGTTTATCTTATGCTTTTACTATTCTCTTGATATTTATTTTTGGCTATGGTCCGGGGCATGTCCCGACTAGATATTCTTAGACGTTGTTCAGAGGCTTTGTATGGACAAATTTTGACTTAGGTATAAATTGGTTTGGGTTGGTTTAGATAGTATAACTTGGTTGGGTTGGTCTTATTTCTAGACTTATCCTAAAGTCATTGAAATTTTAGTACTCTATCTTGTTATATGTTCAGAATTCATCCAAAACGAGTTGTATATTGGTTGGTTAGATTGTGTATACGGGATTGTCTCCGATATCGGTCAAACTTGAGATGCCCGACATGATGAGGCCCTGGTTCGGGTTGTGTCAAGTACTCACTCACGTTCACGCAGTTGGTAAGGTATGCTCTGACTATAGTGGCCGATTCTAGGTCCAAGATGAGTAAGTTTATATTAGGGGTTTCTGAAGATTTGGTCAAGGAGTGTAGAACAATGATGTTGATAAAGGAGATGGATCTATCTAGGTTTATGGTCCGTGCTCAACAGATTGGGGAGGAGAAGTGTAACGAGAAGTAAAGGGAAAATAAAAAGGCCAGAACAGGTCACTTCAACTTTTCTCAATAGAGGTTGGAAGGTGGTAATCATTCCTAATTCCGCTTGAAATCTTCATCTCTAGCCCCATCTTCAGCCAGTGCTCCAGTTCTTAAGTTTAGATAGGATAATTGAGATAGAGCACGAGGCTTCAAGTCCTGCGGTTGTGTGAATAATAGTCATACAAACCCAGTCTATAAGAAGTGTTGTAAGAATCATTAGGTTAAATATAGAGCAGGTAGTGATGCGTGATTCGGGTATGTCAAGTCAGTCCACATAATAAGGGATTTCCATTAGTTATATGGAAAGGTAGAAATAGTCGTCAGCAGGGCCAGACTAATCTTTCCGCAGCACCAGCAGGTCGTCCTACTTAGTAGGGTGCCACCTCTAGTGCCTCCAATTGGCAGCATAAGAACCAACTTTATGCTCTCCAGACTTTACAGGATCAAGAAAGTTCTCCTAATGTTGTTTTGGGTACATTACAAGTCTTCAATCTTCATGTCTATACATTGTTCGACCCCAGAGCTTTACTTTCTTTTGTGACTCTTTGTATAGCAATAGACTTTAGCGTTAGTCCCAAAATCTTAGCAGGACCCTTCTCAGTGTCTACTCTAGTCGATAGTTCTATTACAGCCAGACGGGTATACATAAATTGCCTAATTATAGTATCTCAGAAATTCACTTAAGTAGATTTTGTGGAGTTAGAGATGACTGATTTTGATATCAATTTCAGCATAGATTGGCTTTACTCGTGCTATGCCTCTGTTGACTATAGAAACAGAATAGTACAGTTCTAATTTTCTAATGAAACTATTATTGAATGGAGGGGTAGTACTTCAGTTCCTATAGGTCGATTTATCTCCTATCTTAAGGCAAGAAAGATGATCCAAGGGATGTATTTACCATATCTTTCGATTCAAGGACTCAAATTCAAAAACTCTGAGTCTTGAGTCAGTTCCAGTAGTGAATGAGTTTTCAAAAATGTTCCCTAAAGATCTTCTCAGAGTTCCTCCCGAGAGGAAATTTGGCTTCAGAATAGATCTCTTCCCAGGAACCCAATCTTTCTCAATTCCACCTTGAATAATTGATGTAATTGAGCTTAAGAAATTGAAGGAACAGTTGAAAGATCTCTTAGATAAGGGTTTTATCAGGCCTAGTATTTCTCCATGGGATGCTCTAGTCTTATTCATGTGCAAGAAAGAAGGTTCCCTCAGAATGTACATTAACTACCAAAAGTTGAACAAAGTCATAGTAAAAAATAAGTATCCTCTCCCTAGAATTTATGACTTTTTTACCATCTTTAGGGTAAAGGCTATTTCTTTAAGATAGACCTCAGATCTGGCTATCACCATCTTAGAATCAGGGAATGTGAAATCCAAAAGACAACCTTCAGAACTCGGCACGGTTACTTTAAACTTCTAGTTATGTCTTTTGGACTTACGAATGCTCTTGCAACTTTTATGGACTTGATGTACAGGGTGTTCAAGTAGTACTTGGACATGTTTGTCATAGTCTTTATAGATGACCTTAAGGATCACCAATTATTCGCTAAGTTCAGGAAGTGTGAATTTTGTTTGAGATCAATAGATTTTCTTGGTCAAATCATTTTTGGTGATGGAATTCGAGTAGATCCTCAATAGATCAAAGTAGTTAGAAATAGGCTAATACCTATCTCTCCATGAAATATAAGGAGTTTCATAGGTTTAGCTAGCTACTACCAATGGTTTGTTGAGGGATTTTCTTCTATTTCTTCTCCCATGTCCTAACTATCGCAGAAGAAAGTCAAATTTTAGTGGTCATATTCCTGTGAGAAGATCTTTCAAGAGTTAAAAACTTGACTCACTTCCGTCCCAATATTGACTCTATTAGAGGGTTCATATGGGTTTGTAGTTTATTGTGATTCTTCTATAGTTGGTCTAGGTTGTGTAATGATGCAGTGAGGTAAGGTTATATACTATGCCTCTAGACAACTTAAACTCCATGAGAAGAATTACCCAACCCATGATCTTGAGTTGGGAGCAATTGTCTTTGCCTTAAAGATTTGGAGGCATTACCTTTTAGGGTCCATGTTGACGTGTTCACGGATCATAAGAGTTTACAGTATTTTTTCACTCAGAAGGATCTAAATCTTCATCAGAGAAGGTGGCTTGAATTATTGAAAGACTATGATATAAATGTGTTTTATCACTCGGGTAAGGCTAATGTAGTGGCTGATGCCCTTAGTATATTGTCTATGGAAAATGTTGTTCATGTTGAGGAGGATAAGAAGGAGTTAGTCCATGAGGTTCATGTACTTTCTAGATTGAGTGTTGAGTTGGTTGATTTGGCCGAAGGTAGTATATGGGTTTAGGATATTTTGAAATCTTCGTTGGTTGCCGAGGTAAAAGAAATGCAAAACAGTGATCCTTTGGTTAAGTTGAAGGAGGAAATTCGAGATCAAAAAGTTGAGATTTTATCCCAAGGAGGAGATGGCGTGCTTCATTGTCAGGGCAGGTTAGGTGTTTCGAGTATGGATGGTTTGATACGACAAATATTAGTATAGGCGTATGGTGCACAATATTCTATTCACCCAAGTCCACTAAGATGTACCATGATTTATGGGAAATCTATTAGTGGAATGGTATGAAGAAAGATATTGCAGAATTTATGGCTAAGTGCTCGAATAGTCAGTAGGTTAAGATTGAACACCAAAGGCCTAGTGGTACACTTCAAGAGTTCAACATCCCCACTTGGAGTTGGTAGGTGGTGAACATAGATTTTGTGATAGGGTAACCTCATATGCATCGTCAGCATGATTTGATTTGGGTCATTGTGGATAGAATGACCAAGTCATCCTATTTCTTTCTAGTTCATACTTCATACTCCATTGAGGATTATGCTAGAATCTATCTTAGGGAGTTAGTAAAGCTGCATGGGGTTTCATTGACAATTATTTCAGATAAAGGTACCCAATTAACCTCTCACTTTTGGAAGGCTTTTCAGAATGGTCTTGGTACCCAAGTCCATCTCCGTATAACTTTTCATCCTCAGACAGGCGGTCAGGCAGAGAGGACTATTTAGACCTAAGAGGATATGTTGGGGGCTTGTGTTATCGACTTCAAGGGTAGTTAGGATGACCACTTACCTTTGATTAAGTTTGCCTACAACAATTTCTATTAGTTTAATATTCAAATAGTTCCTTTTGAGGCTCTCCATGGAAAAAGGTGTAGATCTCTTATTAGTTGGTTTGAAGTAGGTAAGGCTGCTTTGATAGGGCTAGATTCAATGTATGAGGTGATGAAGAAAGTTAAGTTTATTTGAGAAAGACTAAAGATAGCCAAAAACAACAAAAGGGCTATGCTGATGTGAGGAGAAAAGATCTTGAGTTTGATGTTGGTGACTTGGTTTACTTAAAAATTTTCACCCATGAAAGGGGTGAAGAGGTTTGGTAAGAAAGGGAAGCTCAGTCCCCCTATGTGGCCCATATAAGATTTTGAGCCATTTTGGGAAGGTAGCTTATATGTTAGAGTTATCTGTAGCATTAACATTAGTGCATCCAGTGTTTCATGTCTCCCTGTTAAAGAAATGCATTAGTGACCTAGCTTCTATCGTTCCTTTAGAGAGTGTGGAAGTGGAAGATAGATTTTCCGATGAAAAAGTCCCAGTTGATATCCCTGATCATCAAATTTATAGGTTGAGGAATAATAAAGTTCCCTTGGTTAAGGTTCTATGGAGAAATTAGTTCGTTAAGGGAGATAGTTAGAAGGCAGAAGAAGATATGTGAACCAAATCCCCCATCTTTTTCTTTATGAATTCAGATCCATCATGAGGTAATGAGTTTCCTTAAGTGATTCTTCCGCTTTGTATCTCAACTATACAACCATTCTCATGTTATAGTATACATTTATGAATTCAGTTCAGTCCATGGATCATGTTTTAGATCCAGTAATTTAATCATGATTCAACTTATAAGTATTCAGTGCACGATTTCAGTCTTCTTAGTACCTCAATTCAGACAGTTTCATTCAAGGATGAATGATCTCAAGGGGGAAATATTCTAATACCCCATAAGATCCTACTCAAGTTTTCAGCTATCCAACACATGTTTGAGGTCCCAAATCTATTAATTTACACTAAGTGCAACTGACATGACCATTTTGACACCCCAAGACTTTGAACAATTTAATTTTGGCCTTTTTTCTCAAAACATTGATTTATGAGTTGAAATATGTTTAGGGACATTAAAAGGATCATTCGAGAGAGTTTCAAAATTTTTGAAAGAGTTTTGGGGTGTTTTTGGACCATGGAGGCAATAAGCCTCTGCGATTTCATCATGTCATAGTGTATAGTCTCAATGATATGCAGTGTGTCACAAAGGTTAGCCTTAATGATACGCAGAGTGTCATGGAGGCTAGCCTCCCTGATAGCATTTGTGTCACAAATGCTATGTAAATCCTCCAGTTTTACTAAAGGGGCGAGGGACATTTTGGTCTTTATCCCTTTTCCCTAAATGCCCAATTCACAACTTAAAAGCCTTAGAAGGGCATTATTTGACCGATGCATCAACAGTTAACAACGTATAATCATCTCTTACTCTCAAGAACACAAAATTGAAAGCTTCTTCCAAGAATTCAATCATTCAAGGTCCCATTCCAACTTTTCTCTAAGAATTCAAGCAACTCAGGTATGTGGGATATTCATCAATGATTTTCTTCCACCCATTGAGTCCAAAGAATCCCTTGTTTCTTTCAAGTGTAAACCTTTTTCCCTCTTTTGAAGTAATTTCAATGTCGAGTATAAATTTACCCAATTCTCTCTTAATAGTTTTGAATACAAACCGTGACAATGTGTTCTCCCATGTGAGCTATGTACTTACATGCTTTATAATTCTAGTCACCCATATTATGTTCAGTTGACACCATGCTCATTTATCAATTATGAATTTAACCATGTGAGCATGTTATCCATATCCATCATATAGAATGGCTCCAGCTGATCTTAAGGAAGTTAGAGAACAGTTAAAGGACCTCCTATACAAGGGTTTCATTAGGCTTAGTGTTTCTCCGTGGGGTGCTCCTATCTTTTTTGTGCGTAAGAGTGATCGCTCTCTCAAAATATGCATCTACTACCATCAATTGGACAAAGTCACAACCAAGAATAAGTATCCTCTCCCTAGAATTGATGAATTATTTGATCAACTTTAGGGTGCTAATTATTTCTCTAAGATAGGCCTCCGATCCAGCTACCATCAGCTTAAAGTGAGAGAATGTGACATTTTGAATATCACCTTTAGAACTCGGTATAGTTACTTTGAATTTATAGTTACGTATTTTGGACTAATGAATGCTCCTATATCTTTAATGGATTTTAAGAATAGGGTGTTTAAGCAGTGCTTGGACATGTATGTCATTATTTTCATAGATGACATCCCTGTCTATTTTGATAGTGAGAATGACCATGTAGACCATTTGAGAATTATTTTTCAGACCCTTAAGGATCAACAGTTATTTTCTAAGTTCATCAAGAGTGAAATGTGGTTGATATTAATAGATTTCCTTGGTGACATTATTTTTAATGATAGTGTAAGGGTTGATCCTCAAAAGACCGAAGTAGTGAGAAACTAGCCTAGGCTTATCTCTCCATTAGACATTAGAAGTTTGTTGGGTTTATCCGGTTACTACAGATAATTTGTTGATAGATTTTCATCTATAACTTCTCCTATGTCTAGACTAACTCAGAAGAAAGTCAAGTTTCAATGGTCATATTCTTACGAGAATAGTTTTCAGGAGTTGAAGACTCAATTCACTTCTGCTCCAGCAT
Source organism: Capsicum annuum (assembly GCF_002878395.1). NCBI lineage: Eukaryota > Viridiplantae > Streptophyta > Magnoliopsida > Solanales > Solanaceae > Capsicum > Capsicum annuum. Next base: position 48,707,862 of record NC_061113.1, on the reverse strand, counting down.
TGACTCTACCTGAGGGTTCAGATGGGTTCATAGTTTATTGAATTGCTTCCAGAGTTGGTTTTGGTTATGTGTTAGTGCAATGAGGTAATGTCATAGCCTATGCCTCTAGACAGCTGAAACCCCATGAGAAGAACTATCAGACTCATGATCGTGAGTTATCTGTAGTTGTGTTTTCCTTAAATATGGAGACATATCTTTATGGGGTTTATGTTGATCTATTTACGAAACATAAAAGTTTACAATATGTGTTCACACAGAAAGACCCAAATATTCATCAAAGAAGATCGATATAATTATTAAAAGACTGTGATATGTATGTTGTATCACTCAGGTAAGGCCAATATGGTGGTCGATGCCCTTAGTAGATTGTCTATGTAAAGTGTTGCCCATGTTGGAGAGGATAAGAAAGAATTAATCTATGAGGTTCATCAGCCTGCTAGATTAGGTGCTCGGTTGGTTAATTCGGACAAGGATAATTTATAGCTTTAGAATGGTTTTTAGTCTTCTTTGGTCTTCGAGGTAAAAGAAAATCAAGACAGGGATCCTATTTTAGCTAAATTAAAGGAGGCAGTTCGGGATTAGAAGGTGGAAGTTTTTTCCCAATAGGGAGATAGTGTGTTTTGCTGTCAAGGTAGATTATTTGTACCGAATATAGATGGACTGAGGTAGTGAATATTAGAAGGCGCACATGGTTAGCAATATTCTATTCACCCAAGAGCCACTAAAATGTATCGTGATTTGTGGAAAATCTATAGAGGGAATGGTATGAATAAGGATATTGCGGAATTTATGGCTAAGTACTCCAATTGTTAGCAGGTTAAGGTTACAGACTAGTTACCCAGTTGTACTATTCAGGATTTCAACCTCCCCAATTATAAGTGGGAGGTGGTGAATATGGACTTTGTCACAGGGTTGCCCCGTACACGGCTTCAACATGATTCTATTTGGGTCATTATTGATAGAATGACCAAGTCAACCCATTTTTTGCTAGTCCATACTTTTTATTCATCCAACGACTATGCTAGACTTTATCTCAAGGAGTTAGTGAAGTTGTACGAAATTTTGTTGACCATCATTTCATATAGAGGTACTCAATTTACCTCGTATTTTTGAAAGGCTTTCCAATTGGGTCTTGATACCCAAGTTCATCTTAGTACAAATTTTCATCCCTAAATAGATTGTCGGCAGAAAGGACCATTCATACCTTAGAGGACATGTTTATAGCTTATGATGTTGATTTCAAGGGTAGTTGGGATGATCACTTTCCTTTGATTGAATTTGCCTACAACAATATCTATCACTCTAGTATTTGGTTGGATTTGTTTGAGGCTCTCTATGGTAGGAGTTGTAGATCTACTATTGGTTGGTTTAAAGTAGGTGAGGCTACTTTGATAGGGATAGATTTAGTGTATGAGGTAATGGAAAATGTTCAGTTGATTCAAGAAGGGCTGAAGATAGCCCAAAGTCATCAGAAATCCTATGCAGATGTGAGGAGAAGGGAACTTGAATTTGATGATGGTGATTTTGTGTATCTGAAAATTTTGCCCATGAAAGGGGTAAAAAGGTTTGGTAAGAAAGGAAAACTCAGCCCTCACCATGTTAGTCTGTATATGATTTTGCAATATTTTAGAAAGGTAGCTTATGAGCTAGAGTTGCCTGCAGATTTAGCATCCCGTGTTTAAAGTTTCACTGTTTAAGAAATGCATTGGTGACCCAACTTCAATCGTGCCCTTAGAGAATGTGGGTGTAGAAGATAGCCTCTCCTATGACGAAGTCCCAGTTGAAATCCTTAACCGTAAGATCCATAGGTTGAGGAGTAAGGAGGTTGCCTTGGTTAAGGTTCTACAGAGAAATTAGTCCATTGAGGGAGAAACATTTGAGGTAGAAACCGATCTGTGAGATAAGTATCCCTATCTCCTCTCTATGAATTCAGATTTAGCTTGAGATATTGATTTTCTTAACGTAATCATCTCGTTCTCTATCTCATCTATTCAACCATCCTTATGTCATAACTTGCATTCATGATTTCAATTCAGTTTATGCATCACGATTTAGATTTTAGATATATAATAATGATTCAACTCATAAATATTTAGTGCATGATCTCAATCTTATTAGTACTCTAGCTCAGCTAGTTTCATTTGAGGACGAATGATCCCAAGGGGGAGATATTGTAATACCCTAAGTTTTCAGGTCTTAAACTTGCCAAAAGATTTGCCGCCAAATTATCTTTTCAATGCATCAAGCCTCGTTTTAATCCGATGTCATGGAAAAAAGTTGTGAAAAGCTTTCCTTATGGATCTGATACACAACCATCACAATGACTCAGGAAATGAGTCGTAACTACTCATTATAAGTCATCACGAGTGTGTCGTAGTCATTACAATGAACACCCCACCTTTTGTCCCAGTGCCTACGACTCTTTCCTAAGACTCATAATCAGTGGCTACGAGTCAAATGGAATGACTCATAGTCACAACAGTATGATACTCAAGATCCCCTTCAGAGGTTATGAGTCCAGCATGCAACGTACAATTAGGCATTATGAATCATATAGTGAACTTTTAGCCTAACCAGTAAGGATTCCATGAGTCAATCTTCAGACTACAACTCTTAGTCCTAATGAGTCATGGTGAGTCCTAATTACTATGGAATGTGTTTCCCTGCTCGTTTTTCCAAGGACTTTTATGTATTTTCCCACTCCCTCAAAACCCAAACTCATGTCGTTTTGGATTCCCAGGGGGCGGTATAAAAGGACCGCAAAAGCCCAAATTCATCTATTAATCATATTCCACCCAAAAGATATCAAAGAAGCGATTTTCCCATCTTACTCAAGCAAACTAGGGTTTCTCAATAACAAGATCAGTTCCAAATAATTTCTCAAGGCTCTCACTACCAGGTATATGGGATATTCATCAATAGGTCCCTTCCTCCCATTGAGTCCCAACAACATATTCGCAAGTATAAACCTTTTTTCCAAATTGATGAAATTTCATTGAGACTATGATTTTATAAATTTCCCTCAATTTCTTTGATTCTAAACCATAAAAATAATTCCCACATAGTAATGGTGTTTTTATATGTTAGATAATGCAAATGTCTGCTTCATGTTTTATTATTGAATTAATGAGTGTTAAATATGATTTCCTCTACCATGGATTGTTAAACTCTACATTAACTAGTGTTGGTGGGTTATGAATACCTGATACATAGGGAAACCATGCATGTTATAGTTTTTATATTACAAGTCATTCAGATTTATGCTTGCATTATTACTTTCAGAGTATCTTTAACAATGAGCACTATCATTACCAAATCATGTTAAATGGATAATAATACCAGTGTCATTCAGTTAGGAGAAACACTTATCACCAAGTGAACGCAGGGATGATCGCTCCCCCATCAGTTATGCATGACATTAGTAGCAGTCCCTAAGTTCCAGACCTACAACGTCACCGTAGATTATGAGGGGTCCCCCTTCAGTAGAGGCATGACACCGTAATCCTTTAGGACATCAGATTGGTGGATCCACGTCTGCCAGTATTGGTACCCCTGGAAAGGTACCAATACCCTTCCAACCGCGGCTAGAGGTTGGACCCCAATTTACTCAAATTGGAGCATGTCGGTTGTAGTTAGATCCCACAGTCTTAGTTCAATAGTTAGGCTATACCAGTTTAGGTTTGGACGACCAAATGATAGTTTATCAGTTATTCAGTTACTCAGCTTTTACAGATTATTTCAGTACATATTTATGCTTGGCCTTTCATTCACTTTACATGTTCATGTATTTATCCTCAGTACTTATATGTATTTCAGTTTTCCCTATCTCATGTACCAGTACAATCAAATTACCGATCACATACTTTTTTTTGTGCTATGTTGTCTTATAACATAAGTTCAATCCCCAGTTTTCAATCGTAGTTAGACAGACTATGTTCCATCCTGCTGTAGCTTTTGGTGAGTGCTTATTAGCCGAGGACTAATTATACTACTTCCCCTGCTTTCCAGTATTTTTGTTCATGTTTATTTCAATAGTCAGAGTTAGTTTCGATCAATCCCATCAACTCGCTATGTTTAGAGGCTTTGAGACAGTTCGACAGTTAGCTATGTTTTTAGTACAAAGTTTCAGACTACTTTGTAATTGATTTTATATTCAGTTATTTAAGTAAATGATTCCGCACAACATTTTGTTATTTACTTTCATTACCTTACATTTTAAGCCAGTTCATGGGTTAGCTTAAGGTCACTTTTGGTCTTAAGCACCGTATTAAGACTAGGGGTAATCTCGGGTCGTGGCAACTTTTCTAAAATGAATGCCAATAGAGAGAAGAAAACTGGATATCTCAATCAGAAATAATAGAAACTGGATCAACATGCAGCTTAACTATCTTCTAAATAAACAACTTCGCATATTCATCACAAGCGTAAGTAAACCTCACATGAAAGAAATGAGCCAACTTAGTCATCCTATCCAAAATGACCCTAATCAAATTAAATTGATGGTGAAACCAAGGAAAAACAGTAACAAAGTTCATATTGATGACTTTTCACTTCCACATGGAAATTCAATCTCTATAAATGAGCTATCAAGCCTAGAGTTCTTAACCTTTACTTGCTGTGAAATTATGCACTTAGCCAAAAATATGGCCACATCTCTCATCATGTTGTTCCACTAATAAATCTCCTTCAAATCATGATACATCCTTGTCGAACCAAGATGAACTATATTCCTTGACTTATGAGACTCATCCAAGATCCTTTCTAGTAGCTCATCGACATCAAGAACACACAACCTACCTCGGTACCTCAAGATACCATCTCCACCAATATCAAATGCCATGACCATCTGCTGACCCACATCATCCTTAATCTACATCAAGATAGGATTCAAAACCTGCTTCTCCTTCTCCTCAGTACAAAGAGAATACTTTATCACCTCTTGAATTATCACACCTCTCTATTTGGAGTCCAAAAGATAAACTCCAAGTAAGCTATATGGTGAATATCCTTTACCAAGCCTCGCTTCTTATCATCCACATGAGATAAGCTCCCCATAGACAACCTACTAAGAATATCAACAACCACAATAGCTTTACTTGGATGATAATAGAGACGTAAATCATAATCCTTAAGCAAATCAAGCCATCTTCTTTGCTTGAGATTCAACTCCTTATGAGTGATGTATTGCAATATCTTGTGTTATGAGAAGATATCCAAATGACCCACATATTAATAATGGCGCAAAATTATTAAAGCAAACACTACAGCTAACAATTCCAAATCATGAGTTGGATAATTCCTTTCATGCACCGTAAGCTTCCTAGAAGTACAGGCTACTACCTTACAAGACTGCATTAACACACAAGCCAGTCCCACACGAGATGCATCACAATATAGAACAAAACCATCTACACTCTCGGGTAGGGTCAAAACTGGCTTAGGAGTCAACTTATCTTTCAACTTCTCAAAACTGCCCTCATAAGCATCAAACCACAGGAACTTTACCTTTTTCTGAGTCAACTTAGTCAATGGAGCAGCAATCGACGAGAAACTCTCTACAAACCTCCTATAATACCGAGCTAAACCTAAGAAGCTCCGAATGTCGATTGGAGTCATGGGTCTAGGCTACTTCTTAATCGCCTTAACTTTCTGTGGATTTACCATTATTCCCTTACTAGAGACAATATGACCCCAAAAGGTCACAATATTTAACCAAAACTCACATCTCCAAAAATTGGCATACAATCGCTGATCTTTAAAATTCTATAACACTGCTCAGAGGTGACTGAAATGATCCTCCTCACTCTTAGAATATACCAAGAAGTCATCAATAAACATAGTGATGGAAACCAAAAACTGCGTAAACACCCTGTTCATAAGATCCATGGACACTGCGGGAGCATTAGTCAAATAAAAAGACACGACTAAGAACTCGTAGTGACCATATCGGTTACAAAAACTAGTATTAGGGATATCCACCTCCCTAATATTCAACTGATGATAACCCGAATGGAGATCAATCTTAGAAAAGTACTTAGCACCCTGAAGCTGGTCAAGGAGATCATCTATCCTGGGAAAAGGATACTTATTCTTCACAGTCACCTAATTCAATTGCCTATAGTCTATGCATATTTGAAGGGACCCAACCTTCTTAAGTATGAAAAGCACCAGAGCACCCCATGAATAAACACTAGGGCGAATAAAACCCTTATCGAAAATATCCTTTAACCGCTCCTTAAGTTCTTTCAACTCAGTCAGAGCCATTCTATAAAGAGAAACAGAGATAGGAAGGGTATCCACTAAAAAATCAATCCCAATATCTATTTCCATATTGGGAAGAACACCAGGAAGATCATTAGGAAACACTTTAGGAAATTCATTAACAACAGGGATAGATTGCAAAGATGGAACCTCAGAACTAGAATCTTTAACCTGAACTAGATGGTATTGACACCCCTTAAAAATCAACTTTTGGCTCTAACATAAGAAATAAACCATCCCTTAGGTACTGGGAACTCCCTTTCCACTCAATTTCTGGTTTATTTGGGGATTGAAAACTGACCTTACCGATCCAAAAATTAAGAGAAGCATAGCATGAGTGAAGCCAATCCATCCCCAGTATCACATCAAAATCTAACATGTCCAACTCTATCAGATCTACCAATGTCTCCCTACCACAAATAGATATCACACAGCCTCCGTAGACCCTTCTAGAGACAACAGAATTACCAACGGGGGTAGACATGAAAAAGGGAATAGAAATGCACTCGAGGCCAAAACCAAAATGAACAGCCGCATATGGGGTCACATAAGAAAGGGTAAAACCCAGATCAAGTAAATATTACACATTATAAAAGAAAAGTTGTAATGCACAGATGACAATATTAGGAGATGCCTCAGATTCCTTACCAAGATGATTTTGACCAGTGTTGGTACTAGAATTATTATTCTTTGACGCAGGAGCTGAGAAGTAGAAAGCAGGATCTTATTAGCACTAGTAGCAACATTGGCTGATGGACAGTTCCACTAGCTATAACCAAGCTGGCTACACTTGAAACACTAATTCCTCCCCTCATTGCAATAACCATAATATAACCAGCCATAAGATCTGCAAGGCAGATTAGAAGAGCCTGACTAAGCTTCACTAGACTGAGTCTGGGCATATTGTGCCTTAAACTCTTTGTCAGTCTAAAAAAGGCGATCACCATTTAACTTAGAATATGGAGCACTAGCCGTAGAGTAAGAACCAAAATTTTCCCACTTCTTCTAAGACCACTGCCTGCCATCTCTACCAATATTCTTCTGGCCACAACCCTGCTCTGAATATCTAAATTTCTTACTCTGCCTTTCCCCTATTTTTGCTTGTTTCTTGTTTTACTCCAAAAATTGTTGCATGTACACCACAATCCTAGAGATGTCCATGTCATTATTCAACATTGCCATCTGTCACTCTAGTATCAAGTCTCAAGAAAAACCTGAAGCAAACCTCATTGTAGAGCTCATGCTAGACACCAACTCTAGAGCATAACAAAACAACTGATGGAAATTCAAAGCATACTTCTTTAAAGTCATCTTTCCCTACTTCAGGTTCACAAACTTCTCAGCTTTATCCTCCCTCAACTCCTGATGAAATAAATGATCAAGGAAAGCACCACAAAATTCTTCCCTTATAGCCTGATCAATATCATCGCCCTTTGATTGCCCTACTCCTCATACCACTGATATGCTACATCCTTCAACTAATATACAGAAAACTCCACACCCTTCACATTAGTAACATCCATCTCCCTAAATATCTTTTCCATCTCATTAACAAACCCTTGAGGACGCTTCTCAATCTTAGAGCCTGTGAAGGTCGAAGGATTAAACCTCATGAACTGTCCAACTCTAGTGACCTTAGAAGATAGAGAAACAGAACCAACACGGTCAAGCTGGCGAAACTGATAAGTTACTAACTGAGTCAGCTGATGAATAAATTGACAGAATTTAGCATTAGAAATGTCTCTTTAGGGCAGTAGGGCATGAAAATCATCAACTCAGGAGGTCGAGAAGGACTAGTAGGGACTGTTGGCCTTGTCTTAATAGGCAATCCCAAACCTAATAAGGATCGAGAATTTCCCCCATTTCTGAACCTAACCACCAAACGCATACATTGAGTTAGCTGAAGTCCAAACATATAAAAAGATAGTGTATCCAACCATGTGCTGACTTTGGGATAAGTCTATATCTAAGACCAACCCAACCAAGTCCAACCACCCAATGACCAACAAAACCAATGCCAAAACCCATAAACCAAAACTAATTAAAATAATCCAATGCATATATATAGAGAGATGAAACATAACTAGTCTATACCATACCCAAGTCCAAAATTGTCCATACAAAGCCTCTAGACTAACCAAAGAGTACCTAGTTAGGACATGCCCCCAACCATAGCAAAAACAAAAGTCTATAAGAGAAGAGAAGAAATATGTAAAGTAACCCATGACATGTAATAGATGCCTTCCGAACTATGGATGCTCTCCACTTTAATACAATATTGATTGTACCCAAATTTGATCACTAAGCAGGAGAAGCAGAATGGCCGGTTCCTATATAGCGTGTGTCTGCAGCCTCCCGAAGATGGGTTAGTGGGTAAACACTAGCATGCACTCAGGATAAGGATAAGAAAATTCAATTTACAAAGCCAAGTAATGCTATTCATAATACATACAATCATACATATATATAACCATGAAAGGAAAGAGAACTAGGTTTAGTATGTCTTTAAAACCTTTACCTGGACTGTGTAGCTCTGTCATCCTAAACCACCCATAGGCTATATGGGTTTCTCTTCCCCTACTGAAAGGGCCCAAGTAAGTGTAGCCACACGACCAGGGAAGAAAACCTAGGATGACTTGTACACCCCACAAAATATAGTATGGCATCATGAACACGGTCACTAAGACCAACCTGATATCGGCAAATATGAGTTTCTAGGTTTGGTCCCCCTGGGACCTCTACCTTCCATAGCTTTGCTACACATCTATCCATTATTGCCCAATTAAAACCATTACCAAGCACCATTTACCATTTATTAACCAAGGCCATTTAGTGGTGGTATCGTCTTACAGACCATACTTACAAGTACTATCCATAGCCAACCATATATAGGTTTAAGAGGACTTCCAGGTGCCCTTCTATTTACCACATTTACTTACTTAGGGGATTCCATGTACCCACAAGCATAACTATTTTATAGCCACCAAGGCTTTACCATTTAATCCTTCCAAACCATGTACACCATTTATACTATTTAAAACCATGTCCAAACTATTTTAGACCATGAAAAACATTTGAAGCATTTATATAATTTAAACCATACAAAACCATCCAAATCTATTTAAGGTTCGATTACCAAACTAAACTAGGAAAGAGTTCCAATGAAAGTTTAATAATAGAATAAAAACATTCTTTGAGGTAGTTTATCAAACATATTGAGTGCATACCTTTACCAAGAATAAAACTAATGAATAAACCACCATAATTAGGGTTTCTCAAGACCCATTTGTTAAACCATTACCAAAAATATGTAAAACATAGTTTAAACTAATACCAAACCATATGCATCAAGACCCTCAATATATATTTATAAAACCACCATTCATTATCCATAAATCAATCTTTAAAACACAATACATATGCCTTTAGTTGGAACTAACAATGACGGAATGAGTACATGCCTTATACAAGAAGATTCTGAAGAGGAACATGACTCTTGAGCCCCTTTGAATAACACTTGAGAAACCCTAGCCTCCAATCTTCAAGAATGAGTTTGAGAGAGTATTTGGAGTATTTCCATCCCTTAATAAGCATTATAAGAGGCAACCAAAGGTTATATTACGTGAGAACATAAGAGCTTTGAAGTAGAAAATGTCTGGACTACCCCTGACTTAAAATTAAAAACAAACCACGCCGAGGGGTACGACTCCCCTTACCATCCGTATCGTAGGGTACGAGTGGTACCCAAACTCGTACCAAAGAGCATGCCAAGACCCTACATACTAGTTCCTATATGATGAACACCTCTCTAACTTGTACCTAAGGGTATGAGAGGTACACTCAATCGTACCCACCAACCGTACCATGGGCAGACTCTACAAGACAACTCAATCAAGGACCATACGACTTGCCTTACACCACTCGTATTATTTGATACAACTCGTACCTTGATGAGTCATATCCTGGCAAGTAACCAAGCCAAGCATACTGCCTAACATATGCTTGAACCCTTAATCTATCCCATGAGTTATATTTAAGGGTACGATTGGTACCCTAAAGTTGTACCAAGTCCATTAAGTCTAAAACTAAGGAAATTTTGCAAGGGTCCTATTCCTAGGGTATTTCAGTTACCCTACTAGGATCATTTGTCCTCGAATGATGGGTAAAGGTAAGGGACAAGCATGAGATAACACATTAACACCCAACAAACTTTTCCTCAACTAAAATAGAAAGTAAGGACATACATTCAAGGTAAGAAGATCACTACATAACTCAAACCTGATTTACACCCCAACACCCCCATTCCGACCTCTAACTAAGTTAGAAAAAAAAGATGCAAATGAAACCATTCCTCACTTGTAACCAAGTTAGAAAACAAGATTTGATAAAGAACATATACCATATGTATGAGTTTTCAGAAGAAACAACCAACATGGACACTTGGACTCCATGTCCCCTTCCAGATTTCAAATGACTTTCTAGGACTTTTAGTTCTACCATAGAACCTTTACTGAAGCCACACCTTTTATTTGTAACTGGCAAAATTACCATTCCATGGTCCTCATCGGGACCCCCTTAAAGAATGAGAAATTTGAGATACCAACACCATCCAAAGGAACCAACCAACCAAGGACCATCCACACCTAACCCCAACACAAACTCATAGACTACCGATTGAATGGACTCATCAAGGGCAAGTTGAATTCAACTAAGAATTTATCAAGACACACCACTATGAAAGATTGAGTCTAGATATACATTATCTCCATATTCAAGCCTATCCAAAGCTAAAAGGAGTTAAATTAAGCCACCAGGCTCTACTCCTTACATCTATCCCCAAACGCTACATCGCTTCCATCACTTTTATGACAAGAAAACCATGAGTAAAAGACATTGGAAAACCATGTCTAACTACTATAACTAAAACCCCTAACTTATAATTAAATACCCAAAATCATATAACTACTAAGCCATGAAAATAATTCATAAAACCATACCTTACCAGACCTCTCAGGTACCTAGGACAACTTATTAGCATATCTACCAACCACAACATACAAGCCAACCGCTTGTATACCCGTAATATAATCTATCCATCAAAAGATCTAGTACTCTCTATCAATTACACAAGGAATTTTTTTAACCACCTATTCCTTTCCTAACCATTTCCCATGATAACAACCTTACCTCACTTTTCAAAACCATTACTGTCAGTAGTAACCCTAGACTCTCCCCTACTTATGGGCTCCTATATTCCCTATTTCAACATATTACCATACTTCCCAAACCACTGCCATCGTAACATAAGAAGAGTCATTTAAGAAACCAAATTAAAAGAGTTATCCATGCCTCCCAAGGCAAGATCCTAGAGATAAGACAAAACACTATAGGCATAAAGTACATTACAACAACCAGCTAGACCATAATAAAGAAACATCCCGACCAAACAATACCATAAGAGAAGTCCTTAAGACTGGACATCGAAAGAAACACAACCACACATACCATGAGTGACTTAACAGAAGGTCAAGGCTCATATCCAGGGAATAAGGAAAATACAAAATGTGAACCTTAGTCATAAGTGATATGAGAATAAATGCAACACTAGTAGAGTAATCTCTTAACTGAGAGAGAAGAGTATAACAAGAATATGCAATCGAACCATTCCTTGAAGTCCACCGCTAAAAGAGAATTCTAGATTAAGCACCAACCTTCATCCCAAGGCTACCTAGGGCCCAACATAGACATGCAAAAATCATGAGACTAAATTGACTCTAAGGTTTCCAATTAAACCAAAAACATTCAAAATCAAAACATGGCAACCAAGGCCTTTACAAAATCATTTGGATCTAACCAAAACCAATTTATGTTCCTTTAACCTTTTATGTAATGCAAGGATTTTAGAATAGTCAAATCATATGAAAAAAATTATATTCAACAGAAAATTTGACAAATAATTTGAGGGAATATAATTTCTAATACCAAAACCAAGTAATTAGGGAATCCATAGTACCCTAAAATCCATTTAATATTCCCATGCATCCCACATTGTTCATAAACATAAATAAAGAATGAATAGTGCATCATAATCCATGGAAAATCAATTAACTGAGTAATCATGTCAAAGCCCTCAATTATGCCAAAACACACATTTAAAATCATAAATTTAATAATCAATTGTATTAAATGATTCCATGATGAACCAAACTGAATCAAACTGATGGTAAAGACCATGGAAGACCTATAAAAAAAGTTCATATTGATCACTTCTCATTTTCACATTGGAAAAATCAATCTCTTAATATAATCCACTAGGACTAAAGTGCTCAATCTTGCTGACAAATTATGCACTTAACTACAAATTTGGCCATATCTCTCTTCATGTTGTTCCACTAATAAATCTCCTTCAAATCATGATACATCTTTGTCTAACCTAGATGAACTGTATACCTCAACTCATAAGACTCGTCTAGGATCCTTTCTCACAGGCCATCGATATTAGGAACACATAACCAACCTTGGTACCTCAAGATCTATATCCACCAATATTAAATGCCATAACCTTCTGCTAACCCACATCAGCCTTAATCTACATCAATATAGGATCCAAAACCTTCTTCACCTTTACCTTAATATCAATAGAAGACTTTACCACCTCTTGAATGATCACACATCTATATTTGGAGTCCAAAAGATAGACTCCAAGATTAGACAAATGGTGAATATCCCTCACCGAGGATCGCTTTTTCTCATCCACATGAGATAATATCCCAATAGACAACCTACTAAGAGCATCAACAACCACATTATCATTACTTGGATGATAATGGATACTCGTATCATAATCCTTGAGCAACTTATACCATCTTTTTTTCCTGAGATTTAACTCCTTTTGGGTGAACATGTATTGCAAGATTTTGTGATCTGACAAAATATTAACATGAACCCCATACAAATAATGGCGCCAAATATTCAAAGAAAAAACTAAAGCCAATAATTCCAAATCATAAATTGGATAATTCCTTTCATGCACCTTAAGCTGCATTTACATATTCCCATTAATTGAACCATATCATCCATTAAGGCATACACTATTGGTATCATCATACCAACTACACATGTAAGCTATTATCATTGTTCCATTTTAGTTATCATAGTTAGGGGAAATTCGTGACCCCCAAGGCTCAATTTAAAATTGCTATCTTTCAATCGCCTTTTATATCATACAATGGTTCCAAAGATAGTTCAATATGGATATTCTTATGTTCAAAGAAAGTTCCACAAGATTGGGTCAAGGTTATATAAATTCCAATATTCAAAATCATCAAATATTGGGGAATACACGACCCTCGTCCTAATTTCCCATGATCATTCACCTAACAATTCAAAATCATCAATTCAAATTATGAATAATCAATAGAAACCTTGGGAAAAGCAATTCATTCATTAATGCTTAAAATCACTCAACACTACAAGAAATTTCTTTATTTATGATCAACATTTAGGGATGGGTTAACAATCTCGTCTCTAAAAGCATATGTATTAGGACGGGATAATATGTCGGTCTTTAATAGTATATTTTATTGCGAAGGTACAAAATTTGGTCCCTAAATTTTTTTTTAAGTGGTCCCAAATTATATTTAAGATCTTTGAGCGGTAAAAAATAATGACAAAATTTTTAAATTTAATTTTATTTCACTAAATATACTAATACACACCTTAATTATTCCCTTTTTACTTTAATTTTATGAAAGTAACTCTCTAGTATACTATTGTACATCGTTCAATCCTCAGTGGTTGGTCACAAATTTACCCTAAGCTCCATCAATATGCACCAATTTTCCAAAATCACAACTATTGAGGGAGCAGCTTTGCGAATTGTGTCTTCAATTCCTTGGATGATTGCAGGTAATTTGCTCTAATCTCTGTGTTATCTCTCTCTCAAATTAGAGGTATGATTTTTGTTCTATCAAGTTGTTATCTTGTTCCAAAATTGTTCTAAATTAGTTTTATTTCTGGGTTGTTCGAGCTATTCTTATTCTTCTTACTTTATTCAATCCGAATCTATCATTTTTTTTTAATTTGTACAACTTAGTAATTTAGTATAAATTTGTCAATTTATGGATAGTCAATTATCATTTCTCTATTATCTAGATACTAGGAATAGCAATAGGGTGCAGCTGGTGTAGAGTGGAGCGAGTTTATGCTATGCAGGGTAGTCTCCAAGTGGAGAAAGAGGCTGGGCGGTATTCGAAAAAGCCTTAGATTTTTAAAACTATGGGGGTGTGGTGTGGAGGAAACGTCTTAAGATTATGATTCTTTCCCTATTGCATTTTAGATATCGTACATATTTATTTTCTTTCAACGTGACATGAGCTAAAGTAATTTCCTATTACTTTGCGTTCTCTTTTGGCATAAGTCACCAGTTAGAGTAATTTAATTAGAAATGATGTGTGGTAGTGATGGGATCGCTGATATTGTTATAAGAAGGTTTGGGTTAAAATACCCTTATAATAAACAGAAAAGTTGGGTTGGTAGCCTCTTCATGCCCTATTAGTGTGAAATTATCCTATGGTTCTAAGGATGAATAAGTTAATATGACTTTTATCTTTGTTATTATCTAGTGAAATGGGTCCTCCTATTTTATTCAACATGAAAAGACTAGATGGAACATGGTATGGATATCGTGAGGTGGAAAAATTTGCAACCTTGGTAAGAATTCAACTACAGGTAAGAGTTCAAAGGCCATATTGTCTATTAAGTATGATTTTCATTCTGTCATCCTTGGGGGATGAGATACTTACTGCTTTATACTTCTAAAACACATCCCAGAAGCAGAATGATATTGTTGTTTCTGAACAAATTTGGCAAACATGGTATACACGCCTTGCATCTATGTTGTGAACAAAATCGATCAAATCATAATGGAAGAGCTGGAGATTCTAGATAAACTTCCGCATTATTGTCGAATCAGGTAGTTATCCATTGTTTTAAATTTCATTTTCCCCATTCATCCATCATTTATAAAGCTTTATGGATAACAACATAGAGGCCTAAAGTTGAATAAATTCATGACTGCCTAATAGAAATGTGCACTTCTTTAATATTTTTCAATGAATTCTATCATAAATATGCACTTCTTTAATAAAATTTAGATATTCTTAAAGACAAACATTCATCAGTGATCAAACTCGGTTATATTGGTAAAATTTTGGTTAGTGCTGTATATGCCACTTATTCTCTCCGTTAGCATTTGAGCTGCACATGGTTTTTCCCATTTTAGTTGACCCTATTTCAAGTCAGTTTTTTCCTTTTTGAGTTTCTAGTATGGTCAGACTTAGGTTTGTTTTGGTTGGAAAACATCATGTTGCAGTTACAATTATCCAATAGGAGAAAACGAATGTGTGTAGTTGAACCAGTTCAACTACACTGTACAGTAAATCGACACGTAGGTATTCAACTGGTTAGATCTTTTAAGGAGATTGGATTGGTACCATCACAAGGTAGGCTTGGCGATTGAACCTCATGAATTCAAGGTTAAGGATTGCTTACAAAAGTTACGAATTGATATGAGTTCTCTATACTTTAGATGATTGTGTTTCACAACCATCTTGCTTATTCTAACTTTCTCTCATCACATCTATCAAAATTCAGAAAGAAACATATCAGATTGATGGAATTATATTTCATTATATTTCTAAATTTACAACAATCTAGATTCTTTAAGATTTACTAAAATAGTAGATGATTGTATTTTTTTGGAAGAAGTTTACTTAATTACACTGGGTATGTTGTTGTCATTGTAGTATATAGTAGAAAATTACTTACTCTGATAGTAAAAAAAAACTACTTACCATATTGTATAAATTGCTAATATTCTCATATAAGAAGCTGCAATTATATATTTTTAAAAGTTACACTTAGATTCAAATAAATTTTTTGATTTTTTATATGGTATTCGAGCTTCTACGACCTTACTAGAGATCTAATTTTCTTTCACTTATGGGCAAGTGACATAATGTTACTTTTCTAGCCATGACTATTCAACAATATTGCTTCTTTCTGGCTTAAAGACGTGTGAATTTAAGATTCTACTCAAATTGCTTGGTTTACAATGCAATACCTGGTGGAATCATTTTAGTTAATGTCTTCACTTTTCCCTTAGAACATGTGGATATTATTGTAAAATGCTTTTTGTATGATTTCCAGTGCTTATTTGGAATGGAATCTTGATGGCCTGCTGGAGAATATTTGGGAATATCTTAGTCTTAACCCGCAATACACAAAGCTGAAGGGAATGAATCCAGACTATGAGGATCCTGTTATTTTATCATCAAAGAAGAGGACAGTGGAAGACTTCTGTGATAGAACAAGGATATGGTTAAACTATTCATATAGTATGTTTTCCTTTGAAATTCTCCTATTGTTTTTGCATAATAGAATGAAAAGTACCTTTTATATGTGTTTTCAAGAGGATAGTTTAAGTATGGGATCCTTCTTTATAGTGAAAGAGAAAGGGACTCCTAAACGAGACACAAAGAGGGCGTAGTAAGTTTGTCAAAAGACAATTATGCATAAATTTAAGGAAAAAGTACATAAGCTCTCATTTGTGAACCAGCATCTTGAAAGAAAAGGACATCTCTCCCATGGCCCAAATATAGAAATGAAATAGAGAACAAAGTGCGACTGGGATGGGTGCTAGAATTTCATGTTGTTAGTGAAACTCTAAAGGAGCAGAACATTGCGAACTCTTGACACCTTGGAACATCCTTTAAAAAATTGAACTAGAAATAATACTAAAATGTATTTTTACCATTTTCTTTTTTTAATAAAGCTATAATGATTCTTGAGCTAGGAACAAGATATTTCTAACTAGATAGATGCTTATTGAGCTTGTGGTTGTAACTCTCATTTCCATTCCCCTTTTTCTATTTTTGGTTGTCTTTAATGATGAGAAAAAGGACTATATCTATCAAATATTAGTGAAAAGTAGTTGATATTTCCTGGAAGTTCATTTTCAGATACAGAAATAATTGGATGAAGGTTAAATAAAAACGAATTATAGTCACAAGTTCTAAAATAGCTTGTGTGCTCTTCTTATCCATTTGGTTGAATCTTTTGTCATCAATGTCTACACTTGGGAGCTGGGAATCAGCATTTGAGCTTAAGTTTTATACTAACTTGCATACTTAATGAGCTTTGTCTTTAAGGACCTTTTCCATAGGCTTCACATTATTTATTTCATAAAGTTTGCCATAGAATGATAACTTTTAGGTTTGATATCATTTAAACATCATCCATCTTCTTAAACAAAAATGTGCCTTGATTATTGCAGTGCCCTGGTTTGGGGTTCAAGTACAAAATACAAACCACAGAGGGTGGTCTACTGAGCTACTTTTTTATACATTTTATCTGGTTTCTTTGTCCTGTGTCCCTTAGTTTTCTGCAATCAGGATATCGGTCTTTACTCTTGTTCTGTACTAGGAACATGGACTAGAAGATGAAGATTTTGTCCTAAACATAAAGAAGGTGTGATTGTAGAAATTTTATCTTGATTGCTGCAGTTGATGCATCTCTCTCGCTCAAAAGGTCTTCATCACGTGTCAAGGTTTGTCCTAGTCTGCAGAGCTTTGTTTTTTTTTTGGTAGGTAGATCTAGTTTGAACAAAGTACAGTTGATGTGGTATGTTGTGACACTCTTACGCTATATGGTGATTCTGAATGCTTGCTGGCTAGTCATCTTATGTATTATATAAAGTCAGTCCCAAGTCTATCTTGACCTTCAAACTCTCTCTTCAATAGTGGCTGTAGAACTCAGATCTGCATTGCTCTATCCAGATCCTAATAAATAATGCTAGAATCCTTTCCACATCATACAGAGTCATAGCAGAACAATGTGATAAGTAAACCACCCAAATCTTTATATATTCCTTTTCTTCATACTGGTTTTTTATCTTTGCAATAGGTTGGCTTGAGCATTCTTCTTAAGAAAAACTGCAAATATATGCATTTCATCCTTTATTCTTTGAAAAAACTCTCTCTACTAATCCTTGCACTAATGGAATCGAGAAAATTTTACAGAGCTATGAAACACAATATAGAAGAGCACTTTAATCGACACTATTTATCCAAACTACACTTATCAGATAGGCTTAGAAGAATGTTCTTGTGCTTTAGATAATGTTGAATTGAAATCAACACCCTCCACTTGCCTTTATTGCATACGAAACTTCATATTTTGACTTAATTTTATTACAATTTTTCATTAGTGAGTTGCATGACAAACTTGGCACCTGTAGCACTGATAGGAGTTAACTTCTCTCTGTCTCCTATTTTTCTCTGATTACTATGAAGACCGCAATGATCCTGAGAAACATAAATTATGTGTTAATTGTACATTCTTATTTTTTACAGGGTGATGTCAACTAATTATATTGGTCCATTTTGTTTTACAAAATTTCTTTTACCACTTCTAGAACAGAGCCCTATCCCATCTTGTGTTGTTAATGCTAAATCATTTACAAATCAGAGTGGAAGGCATAATTCCTATCTATTAGTACTAGATACACTAAATGTTTAACCTTATTATGGACACTAGATGTGTAAATAGAAAAAAATGTTGGCTGGCATCAAAATTCAAAAGCCTATGTATATTACTACTCTAGAGCGTTTATGTTGCTTCATATGTTCATATGTGTTAATTACTTTGACAGTCTTCATTTAATTCCTCTACGCTCTTATTCTTCAGTGTTAGGACTACTATGCTATCATTTACCAGTTATTTTCTTATCTAGAATACCACAAAAACTTGTTCCAGTAGGGGTCCTGCCATATCGTATACGTTAGTAAATATTGATTCTCACTCATCGATAGAGCAATTGGCAAAATAAGACTCAGTATGCATAATGTTAAGCTCCCCAAAAACATGTAAGTAGTTTCATTGATCTAGTTAATGCTTGTATTTTTCTCCTTTTTCATGAATCAAACAATGCAAATTGAAAGGAAGCAAGTACTTTTTTCATATTTATCTCATAGTTGGACTTAGTTTTCAACTCTGTTTACTTATTTTATCCATTGGCTAAGTCAGTTATCTATTGTTATACTGTGTTCCCATTCTTTGCTTCTTATGTATATTAAATTATATACCAACATATAGTTACTAATTGTCTTTCCAAATTTTTGTTCTTACAGATTTTTGAAGATTGAAGTTACAGGTGAATATGCAAGTTTAGAGGATGCACGAGGTTATTATTATTTTTCTAAGAACATTATTTAAATTTGACATTAAATTCTAGCTCGGGATGTTAATTGGTTAAGTTTTTTTCTGTTTAGCAAATATTGAAACTATTGACATCATATAGCTCGGGATGTTATTAATTGGCTAAGTTTTTTTTGTTTAGCAAATTAATATTGAAACTATATTGACATCATATTCAAGCTAGGGATATTAATTTATTTAGTTTTATCTGTTTAGAAAATATTAAAATTATATTTATCATTCTTTGAAATGTTCAGTAGCAATTTTATATTTATCAATGAAATATATAAATTTATGATTCCAATAGCAATCTAGGACAAGTTAGTTTCTCGTCTCTAAAGGTTAATTTAGGATGAGGCAGTCACTCCTCTCTAAAGATTAATCTAGGATGGGTTAGATGCTCATTGTGATAGATTAATTAAGGACAAGGTAGTTACTTATCTCAAAAATCTTTAGCGAATAAAAAATAACTAATTTTTAAAGATGAAAATCATCTATTAGGGACGAGATAAATAATCTCTAAAAGTGTTTTTGAGATGATATATGTTACCGTCTCTAATAACATTTAACGACCAGCTAGAGTACCTCGTCGTAATAGACCTTTAGTGAACAAGGCTACAAGGATGAGCCGCGGCCAGCATTTTTCCGTCCTAAATGATCATTTACAACCAAAATTGGACTTTTAGGGACGATAATTCCCTTCACTAAAGTCTTTTTTCTTGTAGTTGATGTGTGAGCAGATGCTAAAACATTTGAGGCTTTTAACTGAGAATAATTGCAAAGTCTTAAGCAACTTTTGTCATTTTTTATTATTTTCATCTTGATATTGCAGTAAAAGTCAAGATACAAGAGAACCAAAAATAATGAAAGTAAACGAGTTGATTTCTAAGTAAGTAGAGAGGGAAGTATAGGTGACGACTTCTCTGATAAGTTGTCAGCCTTGTGATAAGGTATCGGAGTTGCTGTCAGCCTTAGACAGAGAATGGGCTTCAGCTGGAATTCATGACCATATCTGTGATAGGCTATCAGAAGTGTTATAAGCCATCAGGCTCATCGTTAGGCTTTGAAATAGAATGGGCTTCAGCTGGACTTCATGACGACATCTGTGATCGGCCGTCAGAAGTGTGATAAGCCATCAAACTCATCATTAGGCTTAGGCAGGGAATGGGATTTAAAGTAAAGAAGCGATGACAATTCTGATAAGTCGTCATATATCTAATAAGCCATCATGTCTCATCATCAACCTAAGGTAAAGATTGTCAAAAGTGAAGAGGAACTGACGACATTCCTAATAAGTCATCAGACTCCTGATAAGCCATCACACACATTGTCGCCTGTCCGAGAAAATTCTGTGATCTATGATTTTGCTTCCATAATTAGGTTGAAGTATTTAAAGCATGAGTTAGGGTTTTCTAAAATAAAGGGGGGCAAAACATCTTGAACTTCTTCCAAAGAAAAAGACACCTCTTTTTGGGACTCAAAACTTAGAATTCAATTTGCAATTCTTTGATTTAGTTGTGGGATATTCTTCTTAAATTTGGGAAGAGAATAAATTTTTGACTATATCTTTTGTAAGTCTAATCACTTTGAATTATGAATTCAGTTTTTGTTATCGCTTTCTCTTTTATATGGAACTAAAACCCACAACTAGGGTTGTGGGATCTATGATTACTCCTGTATTGTCTTAATAGTTTGTTAGGGTTCGAGTGGTTGTGGGAACATCTTGATAATTCTTTTGTATTAATTATTTTTTATTGGTTGCAAACAATAGATCTTGCCTTATGTTGATTTGCTCGTACTGAGTAATAAACTAAAGGTAGCAAATTATCAACGAGTATTTGGGAAGGTTAAGTTCTCATCTAATGATTAATGCTGTAGCAAGATTGATCAACTTGAAATAAAATCAGTATGAATAGAATGATTTCCTAAGTTCGAGAGAATTATGGAGTTCACCATCTAAGTATGTTGAGAAAAACTTAGATGGACTATCGAAACTGATAATTTCGTGTTTCTCACAAGTAATGAGAACCCACTACTGCAGTTATTATTTAATGGAGATTAATAATCATGGTTATCACAACCCTAGTTCCTCTCTATCATTGATTTGAACCATTGAAATTATAGTTTTGAGCTCTGAAGCAAGTTAAAACTTTAACAATTGTTTGGTCATTGAAAACCCCCCTTTTATCTTTTCATCTTATTTGTTTGAATTTAAGTTGTAGCTATAGTTTCAAATTAGTTTAATCGACACTCACATTGTTCCTCATGGATTCGACCCCGACTCTAAAGTTGGGTAAATATATTGATGATGACCACCTTGCACTAAATTGACATGTAAGTTGAGCGTTATAAGAAATGGCGTCGTTGTTGGGGAACAATTTGGTGTATTGAGTTGGTTTGGAATTTTAGCCTACTTTCTTGAATTCAAACTTGTAAATATTTGTTTTTAGTTTTCTTTGATCTCTTGTGTTAGGTAGATTTTTATTTTAGTTTACTTATTACTATGGCATCATGGAATGAACATGAGCTTGGTGGTTGGAAATCTTTTCTTGATTATCCATGTCCATATTAATATGGACCTCACTTTTGGAAAGATTGTAGATATGCTCCCCGAAGAGAGATATGTGCACCATCTCCATCTTACCGGGAGTATGATTGTTCTTTATGTGGTGGTCAAGATGGACATTAGGGTGATTGCCTAAATTCCCCTTCCCTCTATTATTCTAACCCAAATTCTAGTTCTTCTTATGAGTTTGATAGGTCTTATGGTCAAGAAAAGAAAGAACAAAGCACAGGTAAGAGTGGCATTAAATCTATGATTCAACGAATGTTGGATCTCCAGAAAAAAATGTATAATATCGTATGTGATATTCGTCAAGACATGAAGCCAATCATTCATAAGGAGATAGATATAAAGGTCAATTATTCAAAGCATTCTTCTATATTATGTTTAGATTATATCTTGTTTGTGGAATCATTTAAAATAATGGAAGAGTGTGAAGATGGGGAGCAAGAATCCTATATTAATGTTGAACTTGATGATGAACAATCCTCGGTGATTTCCCAACCAACCAAACCAACCATAAGAGATGATGCCAAGATTGAGGACATGGTGATAGAGGCAAAAGAAGAAACAAAGAAAATCTCTAATAAAGACTCTAGCCCAATTCAAAGTGAAGATGTTGAGAAGGTGAATAAAAGTGAGTGTGTAGTAGATAGTGTAAATTCTGAAGTAGGATTGATTGGGCCTCATTCAAAGAACTTTTCAACATTATTTTTAGATGATATCTTTTCTGTGGAATCATTTAGAATAGTAGAAGAGTGTGAAGATAAGGAACAAGAATCCTATATTCTTGATTTTACATTATATAGGCAACATAAAAACACACCTCACTTTAAGGCCGAGTGGTTACCACGCTCAATCCATTACTCGACTTCTTGATTTTTGTACCACCCCCTATGATCAAGGCAAGAATATGGATTCCAAGTTGGGTTGAAATTCATATCCTCAAGGTGGAGGCAAAAGCTGAGTTGGGTCGTGCCGCGACACTAAATTAGGTGCTTCTTGGGAGGCAACCCAAGGTATTTTTTTGTTTGTATTCGTATTATGTGATTGACATCAGATCTTCGCACCCATGGTTCCACAGGTATGTTTCTAACTCTCTTATTTTGGTTTGACACATTGGGGACATTGCATGATTTTAAGTTGAGGGTGGGGCTACTAGTGGGTGTTAATATCCTCTTGGGGGTTTTTGTTGTCATGCCTCTTTTCCCAATAGTCTTGTTCCTAGTAGAGCCGGCATGTTTAGGCGTATTATGATTCGTTGTAAAATGTTGTAGTCGACTGGGAGAAATACAATTACCTTAGGCAGTTAACATGTTTTTGTGGATTTTTTAACACCTCTCCAATGGTCTGTTTTATAACTGTGTGATATGTATTTATGTGTGACCACTGTGCATCTTGTTATGGAATTAGTACTAGTGACATGATAACCATTGCTAAATAATTGCGTGAACTGAATAGGTAATAGCTTGTGATGTACCTTTGTGCGATGTGTGTGCGAGATACTACCTAGTTCCCATTGTGTGTTAAATCAAGAACTTGCCCGGTTGGTCTTGCCTTAGTTGTAGGATAACGGTTAGGAAAGGATAATAGGCCATTGTTGATATTAGTCCACTTTTAGTCTAAATGACCTTCTATGTGTAAATAATATCCCATGATCCTGATTTTGAGCTTGAATGCCTATTCTTTTTATTATACCTATCACCTTCCCATTTGTATCACAATGAACCTATTTTGGCCTTAGTCCTCCTTGGACATTATGCACTTTGACTTAAGAAAATAGCCTAAGTTAAGGGTGTCTATCATAGGGGTGCATGATGTAAAATAAGTATGAAGAAAGGTAGAATAAAAGAAAAGAGTAAAAAGATGGGTTCGGTGGAAAAGAACAAGAAAAGAAAAGTTGTGACAAAAAAGTGATTATAGAAAAAACCGGACCCATCCTGAATATGTGTGATCAAGAAAAGAGAAGAATAGAAAAAGGTTAATAAGTGAAACCCAGAAGCTAGTGTAGTGTCAAGGAGGCTTAGTCACTTTAAATATCATCGAGTATCAGACCAGCCCCTAGCCTACATTACAAGCAAAAGAGAAGACCTATAGTGATACTAGCTGACCTATCTTATATAAAGAGTTGTTGTTTTTAAATTAATTCACCCTGTAGATGGTAAAGATGGTTTTGAGATAATATAGATGATTGACTGCCAAATGTACTTTGTATCCTCTTGTTTGTGTTTTAGTTGCTTGAGGAAAAGCAATTGTTTTAAGTTGAGGATGTCGATATATGAGCAGATGCTAACACATTTGAGGCTTTTAACTAGGAATAATTGCAAAGTCTTAAGCAAATTTTGTCCTTTTTGATTATTTTCTGTTTGATATTGTAGTAAAAGACAAGATACAAAACAACCAACAATAATGAAAGTAAAGAGTTGATTTCTGAGCAAGTAGAGAGGGAAGTATAGTTGATGACTTGTTTGATAAGTCGTCAGCCTTATGATAAGCTATCAGAGTTACGTCAGCCTTAGACAAAGAATGGGCTTCTGCTGGAATTCGTGATGATATCTGTGATAGGACGTCAGAAGAGTAATAAGCTGTCGGGCTCTTCATTGGGCTTAGACAGAGAGTGGGCTTCAGCTGGAATTCGTGATGACATCTGTGATAAGCCATCAGAAGTGTGATAAGCCATCAAGATCGTCGTTAGGCATAGGTAGGGAATGGGATTTTAAGTGAAGAGAAGACGATAATTCTGATAAATCATCACATGCTGTCACGTCTCATCGTCAACCTAAGGCAAAAATTGTAAAAAGTGAAGAGGAGATGACGACATTTCTGATAAGTCGTCAGACTCCTGATAAGCCGTCACACACGTCGTCGCATGTCCGAGAAAATATTGTGATATATGATTTTGTTTCCATAATTAGGCTGAAGTATTTAAAGCAGTGTTAGGGTTTTCTAATTAAAAGGGGGGCGGAACATCTTGAACTTATTCCAAAGAAAAAGACACCTCTTTTTGGGGCTCAAAACTAACAATTCAATTTTCAATTTTTTGATTTAGTTGTGGGATATTCTTCTTGAATTTGGGAAGAGAATCAATTTTTGAGTACATCTTTTGTAAGTTTAATCACTTTGAAATATGAATTCAGTTTTTTTATTGCTTTCTCTTTTATGTGGAACTAAAACCCACAACTAGGGTTGTGGGATCTAGGATTACTCTTGTATTGTCTTAATAGTTTGTTAGGGTTCGAGTGATTGTGGGAACATCTTGATAATTCTTTTGTATTAGTTACTTTTTGTTGGTTGCAAACAATAGATCTTGCTTTATGTTGATTTGCTCGTACTGAGTAATAAACTAAAGGTAGCGAATTATCAACGAGGATTTGGTAAGGTTAAGTTCTCATCTAATGATTAATGCTGTAACAAGATTGATCAACTTGAAATAAAATTAGTATGAATAGAATGATTTCCTAAGTTCGAGAGAATTAGGGAGTTAAACATCTAAGTAGGTTGAGAAACACTTAGATGGACTATCAAAACTTATAATTTGGTGTTTCTCACAAGTCATGAGAATCCAATACTACAGTTATTATTTAATGGGGATTAATAATCATAGTGATCACAAACCTAGTTCCTCTCTATCATTGATTTGAACCGTTGAAATTTTAGTTTTGAGCTCTGAAGCAAGTTAATACTTTAACAGTTGTTTGATCATTGAAAACCCCCATTTTATATTTTTGTCTCATTTGGTTAAATTTATCTTGAAGCTATAGTTTCAAATTAGTTTAATCACCACTCACACTATTCCTCGTGGATTCGACCCCGACTTAAAAGTTGGGTAAATATATTGATGAGGACCGCCTTAAAATAAATTGACGTGTAAGTTGAGCGTTATCAGTAGTGAAACCCATATTAAAAACAATCAATTTAATCACATGGATAACAATTGTAAATTCATGATTTTAACAAAATAATCTTTGGGGAAGAGATAAATGCCTTAGATACTCAAGAATTATGTAGAGAAATCAACAATTGAAGGTTGAATGGCCAATTCTTAGAAATCCTAGCTTGTTCTTTTTTATAGAGTTTGAGAGCATTTAAGAATGTGTGTGATTTGATAAAGGATAAAAATAACCCTTTTTCAGGTGTTTTATGGAAACAGAGTCTAAGTGGGGAAATATGAAATTGACTAAAGTCCCCTTAATAAAAACACTGAAAAATTACCGCCAGTCGTTACGGATCACCATACGACTCGTAATGATTGACTACGAGTTGTCCTCTTAACTCATAGTATGGGAATTATCCCAAGGTTCCCCCAACTGTTGACCCTATGAGTATTACCTTATGACTCATAGTCCATAATTACCACTTAAAGGTTCTAGTCGTAGTCACAATAGAAACAAAGGGCCACTATACTGGTGAGAGTATGAGTCCCATATTGTGACTCATAATATCTCATCACAACTCGATATATGTTAATCGTACTCAGGTTAGAAAATTTGGATAAAACACTGGTCACCATACGATTAGGGTCCTAGGACCCGTAATGACACCTTACAACTCGTAAAGGGAGTCATAATTTAGGTAGTAATCTCAAAGTAAAGAAATTTTTCGAAGGAAAAAATCTGGGGTGTTACAGTGTGGCCCTCCCCAAATCGTGCAGGTACAAGGGCATGACATGCCCTAAATGATCAGCCATAATAGAATCAACCATGTACTTTGTATCTCAAGGCATGGCACACCCTTATATCGGAGCTCTGAGGGCGTGGCACATCCTTGTGCTCCAGAAGTCCAGATTTTGTTGTAGTTAACTCCTTCCATTTGCCTTTAAGTTCCATACTTTGGAGTTATTTTTCAACTTTATTTGAACTTGTTTTGCTACTGGTCATTGCTCCTAGCATATTTCATGATGTCCTATAACATTATAAAAACATGAATTAGTGCACACAACACAATAGAGTTCATCCCAGTACACTAGAACAAAGCATAACTCAAGCTAGCGATACTAGTTTTCTCGTCTAAACTCTATGAGGCCAATTTGATTACCAACTTGTTTTGATTGTACCTTAAACATTATAAACATGTAATTTAACATTTAATCATATAATCATACTCGAATAACTCATTAATACATCAAGAGGTCCTCAAAACTAGGCTAAACACATATAGATTATGAAACTTATGTGCATAAATACACCTAACATCACCACCCCACACTTAAGGCCTTGTTCATCCTCGAACAACTCTTTACATTAAGAACTATCCAAGGAAGACTCCAATATTACTACTACAAGTGAGATACTCACACTAGAACTATGACGAATACATGAATAGTAAGTTCCACGCTAAGCATGTCATATTACCTTTGAAAGCCCATGAACATTACTTCAAAACAATATAACCTCAAGAATTGACTTTACCAAGTTGACAAACTCTTTGATATTACTTAATCAAAGAGATCATACACATCACCTAACTGTCAACAAACATACGTCCTCACCTCAAGTGAGTTACCCATAGTCACTCATAGAAAAATAATTCATCACAAGAATAGGTGTATGTATCAAATTTCACTCACTCTCACAAAAAATAAGATGAACCATAGGATTTTCCTTAGTGTAGTACTCCACTAATATTAGAATATCAAGGTACAAGATCAAGTAGGACTTAAAGAGTTGTAATGTAGGCTAAGGAATGGATAGGAACTATTCTGGTTAGTAATAAGGATTATCTTCCTTAAGTGCTTTAATACATTACATTATACATTGAACTTCCCTCTAAGCAAATAATTTCTCACCACTTATATCTTCCCACATCTCTTTTGTTTTTCCCTATATATTTAAGATCGTTCACATATAGTGTCACAGCCTAAACTAGGGCCTGGCCATGATGGACATCCCAAACCATGAAGGCTCGGCCGTCCAACTCTATCTGGTAATCATGCACAAAATTCATATAATAAAAGAAGATACAAAAATATGATCTGATATGGAAACATGGTCATACTCTGGATTTAGTTTAACTATAAGTAATGAAATTTGAAATCAACTAAATAACATCTGGAACAATTTGCGAAATCTCTACTATATCTCAAACCTATTCTGGAAATTGGGAAAATGCCCCCAGTGGATCTAAACCAAAATAAATAACATAATCTGAAAGACATAGGCCTTCTAAAATAAAGAAGGCTGACCAACTTCACACATCACTGCTTATGAAAACTCTATGGCCTATTAGGGCCTCTGTACTGAGCTGTAGATCTTAGGAGGAAGGGGGGTCAATACAAATGTACTGGTATGCAAAGTAATTCAAAATAAAGCTTTTATACAAATAAAATAATGGAGAGCAATTTGTCCAAACATCATACCTAAAATAGTTTTCAAAACACATGAGCATCATTTAAATAATCATAAAAACATTTCTGTCAATGCAATTTCTGATCTTCGTATTACTTCTGAGTTAGGTGGAATGCCCTTACAAGTCTAAAACCCCACGGGCTATATGGAGTCCTGTATTGACTCGGCAGGGAAGCCCCCAACCTAAGTGTGCCGCATGCGTTGGAGTGTCTGAGTCTAATATGCCACAGGACACTAGGCCAGCGTAATATAACATAGTCTGTTATGGCATTGGCTATTTTGGTATCGTCATACCAAGACTTGCAAGTTGTAATTCTGAACCATAATGCATTAAGCATAATTATTTCATTAAAACTCAATTCAGACCACCCAATATTTGCAATAGTATGAGATGATATCATGTTCCGAAACATAAGTCAAAACTATGCAAGAATTCTTCGAACATATAGTGGTCATGTGCTTTTGGTAAAATCATGCACTCTTTAATTATATGTATATTCAATATTTATCAACATCCATAACCCTCTATTTTTATTTCAAAATCATATTCAAGTCATAGTATAAATCAAGACATTTCGTATCATGCTCTTCAAGATGCATTTCAAAACAATCCATTTCATATCATGAGTAAAAGAAAATCATAACAAGAGAAGAATTTTTCATGAGTCATGCTCTCAATTCAACCATCGAACTTAAAACACATACTTACATATATATAAAATTTCAAATCAATTCAGGGGAAGGCCTAAAGGCCAAAACAATATCATCAACGCTTCTAAAATATGAATATATTCATAAATCCAAAACACCATTCTTAAAATCATGATTTCTATGCCCATGAGATTTTAGGAAAACCCCGCGTACCTTAATTTATGACTCTTGAATGAACTCATGCTTTAGGGATGCTATTCGAATAATTGATGGGTGCTTCTTCTAGCCCTCGCAATAGGAATTCCGAATCTCTAAGAATTATTGAAAACCCATGGTGAAATCTAAGCATATTTGGTGTTTAGTTTGAAACCCTAGAGAGAGTTTCTTGTAAATTTTTGAAGAAAATTTAGATAATATGGTCACTTGGGAGAAAAATCCCATGTTTAAGCTGATAAGGGGGTGGAAATTACCCAACATACCCTTAATGAGATGGAATAAAATATAACTAGGATCCCAATTTTATGGGCCACCGCAATGCACCATTATCACGGTGGCTCACTGGAAAATGACGAATGGGATTCTTAGGGTCACCGCGACGCGGAGCCATCGCGTTGTCCCACTGGTTGGGACCTATAACTTTAGCGTGACGCGCCATAATCGCACTAGGATACTAGAATTTGACAATTGTTAAATAGACCACCTCCGTGATGCTCCAACTACCAAAATGACGGTGTTTTACGACTAGGACTAAAATTAGCCATAGCATTTTGCCTAGGTATCGGATTTGGGTGAATCTTATATCGACAGGAAGCTCATTTAATTTCCCACACTACATAATTGATTAATATGGAAAATTTGCATAGGATTTATGGATTTTGGATCATCTACGCATAGAAATGATGGTTTTCATTCTAGCCTGAATTACGGGGTATTACATTTTCTACCCCTTGGGATCATTCGTCCCCGAATGATAGGTAGGAATGTTGAATCTTAAAGGTATGGAATAATGCGGACTTGATGTGTCTTCTAAGAAATGTTATAACTGAACTGAAACATTTAAACTTCTATCATGAAATTGAATTCTTAGCTAACTTGACTTTACTTGCTTTAAAGAGCTGATTCATGCTTAGAGTTTATGATTCCCACCGAAGTAATTATGCTCAAATCACACACATTGGATTTGGAAGTGATAACTTATATAGGTACGAATCATGAGGCAACAAGATTTAGATCGTACAAAGGTATTACACTGTCTGAGCTAAAATAGCTGGAAAAATTTAAGATGGTGTTAAACTTTTATGAACCTAGTCATGACTAAATAATTGAATCTGAAACATGATGCTTGGAATAAACTGAGTTTGCTACTTACACGGATGGAATAGATTATCTTTTGGAATGGTCATACATATTGGACTTCGGATAGTAGAACTAGTTAAAAAGGTAGGAAACCGCAGTAACTTGTCTGCCTGACTGTTAAGCTGAATTGATGGCTACATAGACTTAAAACTTATACTTAACTAAAGTATCTCTTCAACACTCTTTCTAAAAAAAGTCCTAGTAGCATTAGGGAGAAAAGAATCTCTGACATGAGTTACACAAAACATCCAACTAAGGAATTACAATAATGATACTACTCTATGGCGGGGAATATAGATATATAACTCGTAAACTAGGATAGAATTACCAAACCTTAGGCAATGCAACTTCTTACTTTCAAGATTAGCCACACTTCTAAAATATTCTCTCAACTATATTTTCCCCTTAAACACCATGATCATTGATTCCACTTATTTTTTCCTCACATCGCCACTGATATTTCCATCTACTAATGTCTAAACTGAGCTAAATCCCCTCATCATCATCAAGCCTAATTCAAAATCACAAGATGCACCACATAATACTGTAGTACTAGTCTGGATCATAAATTTAGCATGCCCTGCATCTCATAACTCCTCATCTCATGCCTCATTCTTTTTTCCACCCAACACTCACCTTCAGTTTCGTATAAGACATTCACACACACTCAAAGCATCCATCGCATATATAGACATAATATTCAAGCCTATCTTCATACCCACATATACACTTCTAAACAAACACTCATAAAGTATCTTTCTCATAATCTCTAATACTTCCATCCATAATAACTTCCTTGCACTACTCAGATGATGTGCATAAAATATTCTCAACTAACCAAACCATAAACGAAACTTAACCTCAAAATTCTTTCAAACCTAAAAGCCTACATAAAACAAGCACACAACAATTTTTCCCTCATATAACACGTAAAACTTCAACTAACCTTGACACGCATCAAAGACTCGGCCCCAATCTTACTCCACAATTACCGTCTTAACTCAAATAAGCATACAACCATCTTTCATCAACAAGAAACGTTTTCTCTTTCCTATCTAAACAACTGTTCATCATTACTATCTCGACCTAAGGGAAAATATCACTGTAAATTGGAATATCGGGATCCAAAACATAAGTGGAGCACTAAGCATAACTTGATACCCTACTGAGGCGTGAGGAATAGAGCACTCAAGAAATGGACTCATTAAAGAGATCTAATCTAAGGACGTACCTGATATAAAATCAAAATTTTTACTGATCGTTAAGAGTATCACATGTGCACAAGAGTCATGAACTGCATAACCTGAATTTTTGGAATTCATAACTTACGGAAAGTGATTCTGACTGCTGAACAAACTGGGAACTCATCATACTAGGAACTAGGAGAGTACATGATTCCTTATCATATGCATGAACACGGACTATCATCATGAAGCTGAAACATAAAGGATGAGTATGTATTGGAATAACTGAAGTATACTGCTGAAATAAGAATAGATTGGGCATTGTTCTTTCTCACGGCCAATTACACAACTTACTGGCATATCCATTAGCATCTGAAAACTTGACTTGGTTACTTGTTCTATTATCTCCTCCTTAGATTTAAGCCATTACTCTAAGTCTGTGAACCACTTGATATACTCAGATATAAACTGAAATCAATTTACTCTAGAGTCGGGGATATAACAATACACATAAAACTAAACTTACCCTGTAAGACAGTATCTTCATGTATAACTACCAATGCTAATACCTCCTTTTAAGATACAACCCTTAGGTTTCTATAGCCCCAAAAGTCATCATATAACATCTTAAACATTCACCAACTCGGATTCTTCTAACACTAATCATGGATATCTCCAAACCTTTAACGGATCATACCACTTCTGTTATAATCTACCAGTATCACGCCTGCAAACTTATATTTCTAAACCATGAGAATCAAGAATATACAAAAATGCTCAACATCATTAATCATAACTCCATAACTTAGCTATCAAGAACATCACATATTATCTAACTAGTCTTTCTCCACCTAGAAACTCAATGGTACTACTAACCACACAACATGCAATGATGCTTGAAAATAATGCAGCCCCGTAGCACCTTGGGTGTACTTCTACATCATACTTACAACATCAGACTTGATTACGAATCAAATAAACTTAAGCTCTTGTATACACTGTTCAAGCCTACTAGATCACTTTCACACAACTAACACCCACCACATCAATTTATTATATCCGCCTTGATCACCATCTATTATTCCAACTTAGTGTCTAGTTCTAGCTATGATGAACCAAAACTTCACATAATTTTCTTATATGCCAATATCTGAAAACATTAATCTGCCAAAACTTCATAACAGTAAGGATCAATCACAATCCTATCATCTATCTTATTTAAAATCTATTAACATATCCTCCTTTTACACATCATTACTATCTACCCCTTTTATACAGCTAAACTCAGTTCATAGCTCTATAAGTCCAAACTAAACTCCCTCTTGCAACCTCGGGGGCATCTAAATTAACACCACTCATCCACCAAGTAGCTTTATCAATAACCTATAAGTTTCTTGCATTACAAGCACCGTCAAGAACTCTTTTCATACTTCAAGTAAACAATAATTTACCTTAACTAATAACTCCTTCTCTACCTTATCTTCTACAAAACTAACACACAGGGACGTATCACTTCATTGCCAACTCAATCTCATGCAAAAAGATTCGGTCATACATATATTTAATAAATCGCCCTTACCATTTTTCTTGCCATTACACCACTAAACCCTAGTTCCAAGCAACACAAGAACAACAAGATGAACAATAAGTTGCTAGTGAATCGAAATAGGCCCCACACGAATCCGCTAGACTTTGATTTTCAACAACCCAATGATAATAAGATTACAAGAGATAGAAACTTGACACACATCACTCAATGATCTAAGAATACACATCTTACTCTGTATAAATAAAAAAAATCTGAGTCAAACATATCCCCTACAGACTACTATACAATCCACACATGCTACTAGCTACCACATTAGTCTATCACTATAAATGGTAAATCATTCTCAAACATCAGTTATTCAACTAAACATATTTATTTATACAAAAGTCACCCTTACTCTGATTTCTAGCCTTGCGAATTCACATCACTAACTTCTTGGCCCAACATCACTACTAATAGGTCATGACACTATCACTTTAACTTATACTACTACTCGGGTGGAAATACAGTTCCAATATTTTGCTACACATCATTCCCCCTAAAGTATGGCATTTGCAGCATAAATTTTGAAAAGGACTGAATACACTTAATACTGCAGGCTGAAAAGCATAATTTCATCAAAATCAAAGTTCATACTAGAATCAATATACCTTGGAGTACTAACGGGCTCTTTTCAAGTCCTTGAATAAATTTTAAACTCTTATATGACTTAATCAGAAAAGAGTATACCATTTAGACTCTAAACTTCTACACTTGAATAACCCCAATAATGAGACATATCGAAGCAGAACCAAGTAATAAAAGAATTGGTATGATTTTACTTCCGTATGGGAGACACCATAACATGATTTAGAGTATGTAAGAGGGACATTCCGACTACATAGCACGAACTAGAACATGAAGAAAGAGAGACATTCCTAAACATCTAGTAGACTCCTGCCTATAAGTGTGGCGCACTACACACTCATAAACAAGATTCTACCCGATGCGATTTTGCATACACCCTGGGACCATGAATCATGCTTTGATACCAAGTTTGTCACAACCCGAACTAGGTCCTGGCCGTGATGGACATCCCGAACCATGATGGCCCAGGCATCCGACTCTATCTGATAATTATGCACAATATTCATATAATAAAAAAGATGCGAGATTATAATCTAATATGAAAACATGATCATACTCTAGATTTAGTTTAACAATAAGGAATGAAATCTGAAATCAACTAAACAACATCTAGAACAGTCTGCAAAATCTCTACTACATCTTAAAACTATTCTGAAAACTGGGATAAGGCCCCCAGTGGACCTAAACCAAAATAAATAACATAATCTGAAAGACATAGGACTTCTAGAATAAAGAAATCTCACCAACTGCACACATCACTACTTTCTAAAAACTTTACAGCCTAGCAGGGCCTCTAAACTGAGCTTTAGACCCTGGGAGAAAGGGGGTCAATACAAATGTACTGGTATGCAAAGTAATCCAAAATAAAGCTTTTATATAAATAAAATAATGGAGAGAAATTTGTCCAAAAATCTTACATAAAATGGTTTTCAAAACACATGAGCATCATTTTGATAATCACAAAAAACTTTCTGTCAATGCAATTTCTGATCTTCGTATTACTTCTGAGTTAGGTGGTACGCCCCTAAAAGTCTAAAAACCCATGGGCTATATAGAGTTCACCATTGACTCAGTGGGGAAGCCCCAACCTAAGTGTGCCTCAAGGGTTGGAGTGTCTGAGTCTAATACGCCACAGGGCACTAGGCCAGCGTAATATAATATACTCGGATCGGCAAATCATGGTTTGAGGCAATGAGTTGTCTGAACTCATGCCTTCTTTGGGGGATCACCATGTATCTCTTTATGCCTAATTTGATCCATTTCTAAACATATATCATCCTGAAATCTTAAGTCATGAAAATTTGTTTTCTATGTTTATCTGAATCTGTTATGGCATTGTCTATTTTGGTATTGTCATACCAAGACTTGCAAGTCGTAATTCTGAGCCATAGTGCATTAAGCATATTTCTTTAATTAAAACTCAATATAGACCACCCAATATTTGCAATAGTATGAGATGATTTGGTGTTGCGAAACATAAGTCAAAACTATGCAAGAATTCTTCAAATATATGGTGGTCATGTGCTTTTGGAAATACCATGCACTCTTTCATTATATGTATATTCAACATTTATCAACTTTCATAACCCTCTCTTTTGATTTCAAAATAATATTCAAGTCATAATATAAATCAAGACATTTCGTATCATTCTCTTCAAGATGCATTTCAAAATAATCCAAAGTATATCATGAGTAAAGGAAAATCATAACAAGAGCGAAATTTTTCATGAGTTATGCTCTCAATTCAATCATCAACCTTAAAACACATACTTACATATAGATAATATTTTATATCAAATTGGGGGAAGTCCTAAAGGCCAAAACAATATCATCAACGCTTCTAAAATATGAATATATTCATAAATTCAAAACCCCATTCTTAAAATCATGATTTCTATGACCATGAGATTTTAGGAAAACCCCGTGTACCTTAATTTATGACTCTTGAATGAACTCGTGCTTTAGGGATGCTATTCGAACAATTGATGGGTACTTCTTGTAGCCCTCGCAATAGGGATTTCAAATCTTGAAGAATTATTGAAAACCTACGGTGAAATCTTAGGATATTTGGGTTTTTAGTTTAAAACCCTAGAGAGAGTTTCTTGTAA
This sequence comes from Capsicum annuum, assembly GCF_002878395.1. Classification (NCBI taxonomy): domain Eukaryota; kingdom Viridiplantae; phylum Streptophyta; class Magnoliopsida; order Solanales; family Solanaceae; genus Capsicum; species Capsicum annuum. The sequence goes on along the minus strand of NC_061113.1, from coordinate 48,671,962 downwards.
ATTTTTGAAGGAAATTTGAATAATGTGGTCACTTAGGAGAAAAATCCCATGCTTAATCTGATAAAGGGGTGGTAATTACCCAACATACCCTTAATGAGATGAAATAAAATATAAATAGGATCTTGATTTTATGGGCCACTGCGATGCGCCACTATCGCGGTGGCTCACTGGAAAATGACGAATGGAATTCTTGGGGTCACCGCAATGCGGAGCCATCACATTGTCCCACTGGTTGGGACGTGGAACTTTAGCGTGTCCCCCCAAAATCATGCTAGGCTACTGGAATTTGAAAATTGCTAAATAGACCACCCCCGCGATGCTCCAAGTACCAAAATGACAGTGTTTTATGACTAGGACTAAAATTAACCATAACATCTTGCCCAGGTATCAGATTTGGGTGAATCTTATATCGATGGAAAGCTCATTCAATTTCTCACACTACATAATTGATTAACATGAAATATTTGCATAGGATTTATGGCTTTTGGATCATCTATGCATAGAAATAATTGTTTTTTTGAGCCCAAAATACGGGCTGTTTACATCGTAAGGAAGGAGTATTCTCTATCAATACATGCTTAAGTTTTTGATCAAACTTTCTTTTTTCATTACACCACTCCCAACCATTTTAAATTAACTTCTTTAAACTAATAACTACTATATTCTTAGGGCTTCACTTTTACTTTTTTTCTTCTTAAATTTCACACTCCTTAACCATATTAATTTTTCAACTAAAATACTTAGGATCTTTGGATCAAACTATGATAAATCAAATAAAGGGACTAGGGTATATATGAGTCTACCAAAAAATAGGCTACAGGCTCAGTGGGGCTAACTAAGATCATGCAACATGGGTAGACAAAGAGGGTATGAAACATGGTTATCAAAGAAATACCTATATCATCTCCTAAATCCAACATTTTTTATTTTGCTTTACACACATACTAGACAAGTTCTAGACATTAATATGCAACAACGAATACAATAAAAGACCTCAAATCACACATGACACATGCTCAAATCAAGTAGGATCCCTATAGACTCTAACCCAAGCAATAACATGAATTCAAATTAAGACAACATTGCTCAAGAGTCATATAACTAAGCCTAAGTGTCTCAAAAGTAGTCATTCAACACCATATACATGATTTTACATTCAAAACCAATTACATCATATAATCGTACATAGAATTAAGCAAGAACATCTAACTTATTTCTAATACAAAATTTTTTATAATTAGGCTAACTTCCTAGTGCCACTGCCAACAAACATACTGTTAGCCCTCACTTCTCCCATCGCACATCATAAAATGTCATGTGGGTTTGGATCTTAAAAAGTTTTAGGACAAAACATGAGTTAAATATAATTTAAAATATTTTTTAGAAGTTTTGGTTCTTCTCTGATAGTTAAATAGAACATTGAACTGAAGGAGCAAAGTTTTGAAATAATTTAGTAACCAGGAAAAGATCCATTAAGCTTACCAAAAAGTATCAAAGTTGTATTGGATTTATAAACTTGTTGGAGATGACAATTTGGTTATCGGGCAGTTTGTTTGATTTTTAGAGCCAATTCTCTATTTTGAAGTCTTCATTGGTTAACATTTGCTACCATGAAAAAACTTTAGTAAAATAACATCGTATGCTAATTTTGATAGTTCAACGGCTCTAGAACATTGATTTTAGGCTAGGTAGACCCATGCTTTGGGTCCCGAGGCTTTTGAACTCATTCTGGGCTATTGGTCGAAAGTTAAGAAAAATGACCCTTTGGTGGAGGACCCTTTTTTCATCAAAACAACCTCGGATGAAAATTTTGACCATTCCATTGAGTTTGTAATGTCAAATTTGGTAAGGTAGTATAGTTTATTTGCGTATATGGGATTTTGGATGTATTCTGAAGGGTCGGCAAAGACTCTAAATAATTCTAAGTCTACAGATAGTGCACCAGCTTAAGCGTCATTTTTGGTTACTTAAGCAAAGGGGCACTAAAGCGGCCATCCGGTCGCTTAAGCAACTAGGCTATCCTAGATGATGGCCACTTAAGTGAACCCCTCATCGCTTAAGCAATGGACGGTTAAGCGGAAAGAGGACTGCTTAAGCGGTAGGCATGCAGGTAGTAAGTATTGCTAAAATGACACTTGGTTAATTAAGCGATGGCCTTATAGCAGTCCAGTGTCCGTTTAAGAGGCTCCTGGTACTTATATATTCCCCACTTAGCTTGTTTCTCCTAATTTTCACCCATTTTCAAGAGTGTTGAACCCTAAAAGGTGTGAAAACATATAAGAACTATTAGTGGGCAATTTTGGGTGATTTCTAAGATTAAATTTCTCATTTCTTCTTCGAATTTTTGGTAAGTTATCATTAATTCCATGGTTGATTTCTCAATTAATTTTCAAAATTCCTAAAATATTGGTGAATTAATTTTCGCACCATTCAAGCTCAAAATTTACCCATTCTTAAGAGTAAACTTTCCTTAAGCATAGAGGGATGTGTGTTAATTTTAAACGTGTGATTCCATAAGTGGGTCCTATATGAGATTTTTTGACATAATTTTTTATGACAAAGGTTCAATATGAGTACCGTTTTTATTGTATTGATGAAAAGATTATGATTTTGATAGTGTGTCATCTCATGGAAGCTCTTCGAAAAGGAAATTCAACAATTTAGCGGATTTCACTGGGTATTCTTTGGCTTCGAGATAGGCTAGGTTTACCATTCTTGTAGATTGAGCTTAATCATAGTATATTTATGATAATGTGCTAGATAGGACTTGAAAATTATGTCTTGGAAGTACAATTAGTATAATTTGGGACTTTTAGTCTATGAAGTAACCATAACTTAGGTGTAATCGACTTAGTTACTTATGTTTAGGGTAGAATTGCTAATATTAAGACTTAATATGACACATTTAATAGCTATAGGTGTACTTAGATGCCTTAGCCTAATCTGGGATAGAATTTTCCTTGAAACTAATTTTGGAGATTAGAAGTCATCCCTTAGGCTAAAATTATTATTAGCTCCTGGTGACTTTGTAGGTGAATTGTATCCTTTAAAGTGTGTATTTGGTAGCTTGAGAAGGTTGGTTACATGGTACTTATGCTATTTTGGTTCTTGGGAGTTAATGCATGTTTTGGTTCAAGTTCGGTAGTTTATGATATTAAGACGGGTTTGATTCTGGCATTACTGATGATATAAGTTTCAGTTCAAGTTTGATATTTGATTAAACTAGATCTGGTTCAAGTCTAGCATTGATGGGTTGTTTATGATTGTTATGGAGTTAGTTCTAATCCATGGTTTATGGTATGGATGGATTCTTGGTTATGTCTTGAGATATAAATAATTAATGACATTATGATTATTTACTTTCTTGATTCCACCCTTTGGATTATAGGGGCCCACATTGAGTTATTTACTTTTATGTACTTAATGTCTTATGGATCCCAGTCTTGTAGTATTAATTATTCTTTCTTCCATATTGTATTCATTTTAATTATTTATTTATAGTATTAGAGCGTTATTCAAGGTTTTCCCTTTTACCTTGACTTAGCTTATTTATCTTGCATATTATTTTACTTATATTATGATTTAGCTCAGTTGGTCGGTGATTCATACTGAGTTCCCACAACTTTGGCACTAATACTATACGCACGTACCTTTTTGGTACAGATTCGAGTAATAGTAGTTGTTGCTTATGTGGTGTGCATGCTGTTTAGAATTTGTAGGCAGGGTGAGGTCTCAGTGTTAGAGTTGCCCTTTTCTCCTTCATATTTTCATTATTCGAGATTGATGTATATTGACTATTATGATACTTACGTTCCTTTTTTGTGGCTCTTGTACCGACACTACTAGGCCATGGGATGTTATTATTATCTTTATCTATCTTTTAGACTATTGCTATTACTTGAACTATTGTTGTAAGTCTTTACTTGTAAATTTGTGGCTTTTATACCTTTTCCACCAAATTAGCCCATTGCTCATGGCTTCGAGCTACAATTCGTCTTACTTATAGTGGCATAAATTAGGTGCCATCATGACTCGTAAATTGGGTCATGAAAATATTCCACGGTAATAACACCATAAATTTTTATCCCTTTAATATAGGCTCAAACAAGCTTAGGAAATTTTACTACCTTGGTGTCTCATATAACTGAGGCTAACTGTGTTACGCTGATAGTAAAATAATATTCTAAGAGTGAAGGGAACTTATTGACAACATACACGACTAGTTTGGTGTCCTCCTTAGCCTACAACCCCATTCGTGAGGAGTCCTTATCCATTCTTTTATCAAATCGAGGTTCGTTTGGTATATGTTAACTGCCAGCCTGACTTGTGCTAGTTTAAGGTATGTACCTCCTTGAGTATGAAACTAGTGGGTCAATCCCATGTGAAAGGTTTTAAGTGGTCCTTTCACCAACATACCATGAGTTCTTCAAAGCCTTTGGCTCATTCCATATTTATGGTACCTTGGCATTGGCCCTTTGACAATCATCCTTAGTATGGATCTTTGAAGCATAAACAATCATCCTTAATCGGGATGTTTGAATAATAGTGATTATAAATAGACATCCATGTCATGTCCTCAAACGCAGTTAGAATTTCTTTAAGCTTAAATGATGCGACTAAGATCTCGAGGTTCAAACCCTTGGTAAAGGTATTGGCTGCCTAGTAATCCAGTACTACTGGCAGCTGTATCCTTTTCTTCTATAATCTCAAAATGAATTTTAGAGCAACTCTATGTCTCCCTGCTCTATCTTGATAATATCTCTTTTTTAGGGATGGAACTTCTTAGCTCCAACGTTGGCCCTAATAAAGCTATTTGCCAACATGTTAAACAAATTGATATAGTTTTTAAGTAAAAGAGGATACCAAACTGATGGTCCTCTCAACAAGTTTTCTCCAAACTTTTTCACCATCACAAACTCAACCTCATCTGGAAACAAGTCATTTCGGTTTATGTTAGTTTTAAAGAAAAAGCAAATACTCTTAAGGGTCTGAATTCTTATCATATTTTGGAATGCCAGACTTATTAAACCTTCTTAGGATAGGTTTATTTATCACATTAACCCTTTAGGGTACTTTAGAATAACTCTTTGAGTCTATCCCTTTTACTATATGCAGCCCCTCAAAGATATGATTCATGCTTTTTTGCAACTCTATATATCGCATCTTTATCTCCTTTCTTAACAGACCCATCATCATTATTTTCATGGATGCAAGATCTCTATGCTAGAATTTGACCTTTTTAGCTATGTGTTCCTCAGATCTATCATCAAGTTTCAACTTGTCAAAGGTATCTCACACTTTTCCCCTTAAAGTATTCAGAGTTACCTAGGCTAAAATGTTTTAGAGCTCATCTATTTTTCTATCTTGAGTCTCTATCCTATCTACCAATTTTTTCTAGGTCTCCGTAAAACCCTTGGGCACCTTCTGAAAACCCTTCATTCCAGTTGTTCCTTTCTTTATTTCCTCTTCATGTCGAGGGGCCTCCAATACCACTTTTGTATATTCTCGTTAGTCGAGTCCACATTAAGAGACAGGTCCTCCTCATTTGGGTGGGTCATCTATCCACTAGAATAAGTCATTCCTAGAAGCAGAGTTCTCGTCATATCTCTAGTTGTATCATTAACGACGGTGATATCAATGGCTCAATATTGACGCTAGTCATGTCTTCTTTCCTACAAAACAAAACAAATCCAAGCTAGGAAGGAAAACACAGTTAAACTCACAAAGTTGCTCTGATCCTAGGTGGAGCCAAACTATTGACTCTAAAATTGGTACAATTGAATTTGTAAAGAGTCAATAATATGTCTTACATTTGAACCTTATTTTAGGTTTTATTATTAATAGATAGTGAAGAAAAACAAAAGATAACATAGACAGATAAAGTAATATAAAAAAAATAAATCTAGGCGTATTCAAGGCAAGTATGAGCGAGCCCAAGATCAATGACTTAGAATCATATTAATTAAATGACAAACCAATATGCAAATAATAAAAGTTCTTGGAGCCCAAGAAATCAGTAAGCAACTATTGTATTGCTCGAGAGAACAAGTGTTCAAGATGCTTACAAATCAGCAGGGTTTACAAATGTCACCTCCCAAAATCAAGGGTCATGATAGCACTCATCGCGATGAACCTTGATGAGTAAGCCTATCACACAAATTGATACACAATGGGTAAAAAGACATTAATAACCCCAAGGTAAGGCTTCTAGAACAAAGTTGAACCATATAAGTATAAGTAAATATAGAATGAATATAAGAAACAATGTTGTCATAAATCCCAAAATCTTATGTCAATAGTACAAAAATGTATCTACCACAACTCGAATCCAAATAAAATATATAAGAAATCCAATAGATACAACTCTATCTCTGAAAACTAGTAAATATATAGTCTAATGATAGAGAAAGATAGTAGAATACTTTTGGATGCCTGAAAATCATCCACTACCTTGAAATCTCGAATAATCAGCCAAATCAAGCAACGTGGGGCACACCTAAACCTGAATCTACACTAGAAGGGTACAGTAGCAGTAAGTACGGTCCACTTGTACTAAGTAGGTATCATAGGCCAATCGAAAAAAAAGTAGAAAATAAAGAATAAAAAATACACATTAAGGGCTTGTCACCTGTAATAAAAAAAATGTCCCACAATGGTATCCCACACCGCTTGCACTAACAGTTCTAATATATCACATATATTATATAAAACATAATTAAAACCATAAATGGATAACATACCACATACAAGTAGGACAAGGAAGGACAATATACATATGAGATCATGGAGCACAAGTATAAGAAGATAGAACAATTAGATAGGAAATAAGTAAAAGCAGAAGTACAATAGCATCATAGCCATAACTAAGTAAACACAACAAGAATGATGATGATGATGATGATTATGCACGAGGTTGCCGCACAACCTCCATATACCTCCATGGAGGCAAGACTCTCGACGTGGGACCTATGGAGGGTTTGCCCACCTATATACAATCCATATATCATGTCTCCTCCCTGACACATCCCCTAGGGAAGGTTTTATAAGATGTCACAATATCTTTTTTTTTGGCACTTCCATCGAGAAGGGTTTTAAAAAGGTGTTTCCATGGTGGTACCAATGTTTCATGAATGAGTATGATATTAGGATGTAATGCTCGAAACCAATCACAATAAGTATTTTTACAATGATTCACATGATGTATATCCCCAACCATCCATATGATTCGTTTCACAACCACGTGAGCCAATATCCACTCATTATTTCCCATCATCCATGAAATTTCACATGATTCATATGCCAATAAAGTCTAAATGCAACACAATATACCAACGGTACCACAATAGGCATTTAAACAAAACAATACAACTTTTCACTGCATTTTAGGCTATCAACATCACATAGGACCCCACCCGATCACATATATTACACAATATCTCAAATTAATAATTATATCATATATAAGCCCCCACACGGGCAAAATACATTAAGATAGACAAATTCATGATTAGTTCCCATCCCCTTAAAATGCATTTTGTACCAATATTACCCAACCCAGTTTGAAAGAGTTAAGTCATAACCTACCTCAAGGCGGTAAATCGGTCCGCAACACTTCAACCCACAACCTTACTTCTCGTGAATGATCCCAAAATCAACTAAAATAATCAAATATAGAATCTATCTATCAAAAAAATCAAACGATACCCATATTACCTACTTTTGATTTGGGGTCAAAATGGACCCCCAAAATGGATTTTTGAAAAGAAAGGAAAAATCATAACTTTATTGAAAAAATGTGTTCTCCACACTTTAAGGAATCTACAACTAAAATCTCAAGTCAACACGAGTTAAAAATGAGGCCCAAATTAAAGAAAAACTATTTTTAAACTTAACTAGATGAAACCTTTGAAAATTATTTTAAAATCAAGAATCGAAGATGTTTTGAAGATGAAATCAAGGAAAACAAGTAATTATAAGATTAAGGACATTATTCAAATGAAAAGGAGTGAAAATGGTTTTAAAATCGAGCCCTAAAATTTTGGGGTTTTGAACAATTAATTAAGAAATCTAAACTAAGAAAAGGGTGAATTCTTACCTTAAATCTATAAGAGTCAAGAAATACATACTAATCTAGCTCCCCAAGCAGCAACAAGCTTCAATTTTAAGCTCTCACGCTATTTTAAGGTTTAACTATCAAGAGGAAAGATGGAAAATGACCTAATTTATGACCTAAGGGGTCTTTTTATACAACTTCTAGGTCATTAGGTATGACAATCACACACACAAGTGTACTATCACACACCCTGACCTCGAAAAAGGGAATGGAAATTGCCACACCCTTATTGTGACTGCACTACCTTTTCTTCACAAGGTACGATCTCCATCCAAGGAGGTGCGATCGCTGAGGCACCAGATTAATGCTGAAACTTTAAAGACTTTCCAAGTTTCTGCCAAGGCCGTGAGATTCATTTAAAATCTGATCTATACAAATGAACTATGTAGCCACACTAAATTTGATGCTTCAAATAGAATGGCAATATCATATTATCAAAAAGACATCGTTTTCACAAAGTTGACCCCCAAAACTCAGAATTGTAATTTTCTAAACCGAGGGTCAAAATGAGATTTAAAAGCTGTAAAACCATATCAAACATGTTACCACCCTAAAATCAACATTATAGATCTACTGGCACATTTCGTTCAGCCATCCATTGCACTGATCAAAAGATAACCACATTATCAATAATAAGGTTCTCGAAGCCACCAAAAAGCACAATATTGTATAAATGACACCAAAATGCATTGAGAACTATGTCAATTTCCCCTACACTTTATAAATACCACAATATAATTATGTGGATGTGTAAAATAGTCAAATCATACATAAATACATAATTCATATATTTTATCAAAATTTTAGATTGTTACATCATCAACCTGTAAAAATCTACTTCGTCCTTGAACTAAGGCAAAGACATACTGATGTGTGAGCTAATACTAACTCATTTGAGGCTTTTAACTAAGAATAATTGCAAAGTGTCAAGCAACTTTTATCGTTTTTGATTGGTTTATGTTTGATTTTGCAGTAGAAGCTAATATGATAGAGAACAAAAAAAAATGGAATCAAAGGAGTTGGAATAACAAGTAGATAGAGGCAAAAGTATGGCTGATGACATTTTTGATAAGTCTTCAGCCTTATGATAAGCTATCGGATTCATCGTCAGCCATAGACAGAGAATTGGCCTAAGATTGAAAGCTATGATGATATTTTGTGAAAGGTCGTTAAGGATCTGATAAGCTATCAACAATGTTGTCAACCTAAGGCAACACATGAGAACTGAAGAAGAGACTTGATGACATTTTGTGATAGGTCGTCAAAGAGCTGAAAGGGCATCATTTTTTATCGTCAGTAGTAGGCAGCAAGCACCAAAAACATAAAGAAAGCTGGCGAAATTTGTGATAAGTCGTCAGCCTCCTGATAGGCTATCACAAATGGCGTTACCTAATCTGAATAATACATGAATTTTATTATTTTGTTTCCATATTAGGGTGAACTATTTAAAGCCTTGTTTAGGGATTTCTTCAGAGTTCCGGACCTTAAGTTTTGAGCAATATACTTTGATTTTTTCTCTCTTTAACTTCTTGGCTTAAGAAAGGAATTACTTTGAAGAGATTATATTCATTATTTTGGGATTTTCTTTGTGAGTTAATCTGAGAATCTCTGGTTTCTATTCATCTTGTGGTAAGTTTATATTTCAAAGCGTGAATTCATCTAGGTGTTTCGATTATTACGTCATGAGCGGCTAAATTCCTTTAACCTGAATTATGGGATCTAGGGTTAGGTCTTGATAAGGTGTTGAGTGTTTAAGATTAGAAAGGTAGTAGGACTCCTTGATGATTCTAATGTTCGAATTATTATCTGTTGGTTGTAAATAATAGATACCAACTGCGTTGATTTTCTTGAGAAAGAAATCAAATATATTAGGAAGTGAATTATCAACAAGGACATGGAAATACTCCATTTAATAATCAGCGTTGTAACAAGGTTGGTTAACCTGAGGTAAAAGCTGGACAGTGATTATAAATTCCCTAAGTCTAAGAGGATTAGGTAATTAAATGCTTAGGTAGGTCGAGAGACATTTTAGCATAACTTCGATAAAGATAACTTATTGACCTACCTACCATGAGAATCTTGAACCACTAGTAGCATCTGTCAAGTACCAAAAGCCCTAGTGAACATAATTCTAGTTTTTTTTAATAAACTCTTAAATACGAACACTGAATCTAAAGTAACCAACAATTACTTGTTAAACCAAAATCTCCATTTTATCTTTTCGTATTATTTGTTTGAATTTAACTTGCATCTTTAGTTTCAAACTAGTTTAATCTCCAATCACATTATTTTCTATGGATTCGACCCCGACTCTAAAGTTGCGTAAATATATTGATGACGACCGCTTTGCACTTAATTGACATGTAAGTTGAGAGTTATCAAAAATGGCACCGTTGCCGGGGAACAATTTGGCGTATTGAGTCGGTTTGGAATTCTAGCCTACTTTCTTGAATTCAAACTTGTAAATATTTGTTTTTAGTTTACTTTTATTTCTTGCATTATCAAATTTTTATTTTAGTTTACTTACTACTATGGAATCATGGAATGAACATGATCTTGGTGGTTGGAAATCTTCTCTTGATGATCCATGTCCATATTGTGATGCACCTCAATTTTGGCAAGACTGTAGATATGCTCCCCGGAGAGAGATGTGTACACTATCTCCATCCTATTAGGAGTATGATTGTTCTGTATGTGGTGGTCAAGATGGACATTGGAGTGATTGCCCAAATGCCCCCTCCCCCCATTGTGCTAACCCAAATTCTAGTTCTTTTTAAGATTTTGATAGGTCTTTTGGTCAAGAAAAGAAAGAACAATACACCAAAAAGAGTGGAATTAAAGTTATGCTTCAACTAATGTTAGATCATATGGACACAACGAATGATATCAGATGTGATATAGGTCAAGACATTAGGTCATTTAATAAGGAAAGATAAATGATAGGGAGATGGCTATTGAGGTCAATCATCCAAAGCACTCTTCTACATTATGTTTAGATGATATCTTATCTGTGGAATCATTTAGACTAATCGATGAGTGTGAATATAAGGAGCAAGAATCTTATACCGATGATGAGATTGATGTTGATAAACCCTTAGAGATTTCCCAACCAACTGAACCAACCATGAGGGATGATGCCAAGATTAGGGAAATGGTGCTAGAGGTAAAATAAGAAATCTAGCATAATCCTTGTGAAGACTCTAGTCCATTTTGGGGTAAAGATACTAATAGGGATGGTACTCCGGAAGTATGATTTAGTCCTCATTCGAACCATTTTTCAACACTATGCATGGTGGATGTGATGAAAGTCGAATCACCCAAGCAAATGATGAATTTTAAAAATAAGGAGGAAAATTCTTATATTTTGGAGTTTATCTTTCCAAAAGGGTATACCATAACCCCAATCATAAAAGCCAAGAAGCTTAAAGATCGATATCCATTTAGTAACTTTTTAAGATTCTCACCATTTCCAAATAAGCCCACATAAAAGTTCGATGCAAAATTAAGCAAGCGATTCAAGTCTTCGAAGTGGCGTGATAGAAATTTCCTTATCATGCTCTCACATTTGCCCAATGCACCTAAAAGATAAAAAGATCAAAAGATGGGCTGACGATTCATATCTTCTAAGTGGAGGGATAAAGGATGAAGCACTTTCAAGGTATCTTGATGAATTTTGAGTAGTCAAGATAACCTAGTCATGCCGCGACACTAAATTAGGCGCTGCTTGGGAGGCACCCTAGGTATTTTTTTGTTTGTATCCGTATTATCTGATTGACATTAGATCTTCGTACCCATGGTGCCACAGGTATGTTTCTAACTCTCTTGTTTTGGTTTGACACATTACTTATGGGTGTTGATGTCCTCTTTGGGTTTTGTTGTCGTGCCTCTTTCCCTGGAGTCTTATTCCTAGTAGAGCCAACATGTTTAGGCATATTGTGTTTTATTTTGTGATGTGTTATGGTTAACTGGGAGAAAAATAAGTATCTACGATATTTGACATATTTTTCACAATTTTTGAACACCTCTCCAAAGGTCTATTTTATAACTGTGTGATATGAATTTATGTGTGACCACTGTGCATCTTGTTATGGCATTAGTACTAGTGACATGATAACTATTGCTAAACAATTGCATGAACTAGATAAGTAGTAACTTGTGATATACTTGTATGCCATATGCGTCTGAGATTTTACTTAGTTCCCTTTGTATGTTGGATTCAGAACTTGCCCAGTTAGTCTTACCTAGGTTGAAGGATAGGGGTTAGGAAAGGATCATAGGCCATTTCGATAACATCCCTTGATCCCTATTTTGAGCCTGAATAGCCTATTTCTTTTTATGATACCTATCACTGCCCATTTTTATATCATAATGAACCTGTTTTGGTTCTGCTCCTCTTTGGACACTGTGCACCTTGACTTAGGTAAATGGCCTAAGTTGAGGGTGGCTATCATAGGGATACATAATGTAAAATGAGTATGAATAAAGGTAGAGTAAAAGAAAAGAATAAAAAGCTAGGTGCAGTGGAAAAGAACAAGAAAAAGAAAAGTTGTGAAAAAGAATAAGTGATTGTGGAAAAAACCGCACCCATCCTGAATAAGTGTGATCAAGAAAAGAGAATAATAAAAAAGGCTAATGAGTGAAGCCCCAAAAAGCTAGTATAGTGTCATAGAGGCTTAGTCACTTTAAATATCATCGAGTATCACACCAGCCCCTAGTCTACATTACAAGCCAAAGATAAGACCTATAGTAATCCTAGCTGACCTGTCTGAAAGTCTTGGTAATGAAAATAAGGGAAATCCTATGTAATTAGGCATACATTGATTGGAACTTCATTATGAGAGTGAGTGTCTGGTGATTGTCCCCATGGTTACATATGTAATGTCAGATATAAGTGAAGTGGGACTTATTTATAGTGAGAGCACACTGCCAACGTTGTTAGTTGCTAACTTATTTGGATAGTGTAAGGTTGATACATGCATGGTTGTTGTTACTGAATTGATGCCATATCTTAATTCCTGTGTGTCGCACTACTGTTCTTCAATAACATGCACAGTTGTTGTTTTTAATTTAATTAACCTTGGAGATGGTAAAGACAGTTTTGAGATAATGTGGATGATTGACTGCCAAATATGCCTCGTATTCTCTTAGTTGTGTTGAGTTGCTTGAGGACAAGAAATTATTTTAAGTTGAGGGTGTTGATGTGTTAGCTAATGCTAACATATTTGAGGCCTTTAACTAAGAATAATTGCAAAGTCTTAAGAAACTTTTGTCGTTTTTGATTGGTTTATGTTTGATTTTGCACTAGAAGCTAATATAATAGAGAACCAACAAGAATGGAAGCAAAGGAGTTGAAATAAGAAGTAGATAGAGGCAAAAGTGTGGATGATGACATTTCTGATAAGTCATCAGCCTTGTGATAAGCTATCATATTCATCGTCAGCCATAGACAGAGAATTGGCCTAAGATTGAAAGCTGTGACAACATTTTGTGATAGGTCGTCAAGGATCTGATAAGACATCAAGAATGTCGTTAACCTAAGGAAGCACATAAGAACTGAAGAAGAGACTTGACATGATTTTGTGATAGGTCGTCAAAGAGCTGATAGGGCATCACTTTTTATCCTCAGTGGTAGGCAGCAAGCACCAAAATCATAAATAAAGCTCAGCCTCCTGGTAGGCTATCATAAATGGCATCACCTAATTCGAAGAATTTCTCAATTTTATTTTTTTGTTTCCATATTAGGGTGAACTATTTAAAGCCTTGTTTTGGGTTTTCTTAGGAGTTTCGGACCTTGAGTGTTGAGCAATATACTATGATTTTTTCTCTCTTTAACTTCTTTGCTTGAGAAAGCAATTACTTTGAAGAGATTATATTTGTTATTTTGTGATTTCTTTTGTGAGTTAATCTGAGAATCTCTAGTTTCTATTCATCTTGTGGTAAGTTTATCTTTCAAAGCATAAAATCATCAAGGTGTTTCAATTATTACGTCATGAGAGACTAAATTTCTTTAACCTGAATTATGGGATCTAGGGTTAGGTCTTGATAAGGTGTTGAGTTTTTAAGATTCAAAAGGTGGTAGGACTCCTTGATGATTCTGATGTTCTAATTATTGTCTGTTGGCTGCAAACAATAGATACCACCTTATTTGATTTTCTTGAGAAAGAAATCAAATATAGTAGGAAGTAAATTATCAATAGGGACTTGGAAATACTCCATTTAATAATCAGCATCCTAACAAGGTTGGTTAACCTGAGGTAAAATCTGGGCAGTGAATATAAATTTCCTAAGTCCGAGAGGATTAGGTAGTTAAATTCTTAAGTAGGTTGAGAGAAATTTAAGCATAACTTTGATAAAGATAACATTTTGTCCTCTCTACCGTGAGAATCCTGAACCACTAGTAGCATCCGTCAAGTACCAAAATCCCTAGTGAACATAATTCTGGTTTTTCATAAACTCTTGATTGCGAACACTGAAACTAATGTAACCAAAAATTATTTGTTTGATCATCAAAAACCCCCCATTTTATCTTTTTGTATCATTTGTTTGAATTTAACTTGTAGCTCTAGTTTCAAACTACTTTAATCGCCAATCACATTCTTCCCTGTGGATTCGACCCTGACTCTAAAGTTGGGTAAATATATTGACAACGATCACCTTACACTTAATTGATATGTAAGTTGAGCGTTATCACATGTCTGAATCAAGGAAGAGCTAGGGACAAAAACTATCAGACTCGACCTCCCGTGTAGCCTCATCTATAAGTTGATGTTTCTAGTGAACTTTAAATAAAGGGATAACTCTAGAATTCAACTATCAAATATCCCTAGCCAAAATAGCGACCGACTCCTCAACAAAGGATAACTGTTAATATAACTATACCAACTCCCAATGAATGACATGAGACTCTTCAGGAATATAATGATGAAGCATAGAAATATGTAAAACTAGATAAACACCAATAAATTTGGGGGTAGGGCTAACTCATAAGCCACATCACCAACAGTCTGAAGAATCTCAAATGGACCCATATACTTGGGGTGAAGCTTGCCTCACTTTCTAAAACTTATCACACCCTTCATGGGTAAAACTCAAAGAAAAACACGGTTACCCATACCAAATCTCAAGGCAGCAAGTCTACATTCAGCATAGTATTTTTGCCTATTCTGAACTGCTCGAAATCTATCATGAATGACTCAAACTCTATCGAAGGACTCATAAAGAAAATCTGTACCTCATGGTCTAACCTTAGAAACATCAAACCAATCCATTGGTGAGAGACAACACCTACCATACAATGCTTTAAAAGGAGCCATGTCAATACTAAAATGGTAGCGGTTATTATATGTAAACTCTTCTAAAGCCAAATATTTCTCCCATTAGTCATCAAAATCCATTACACATATGATGTGTATATACTCTAAAACCTAGATAGGCCGCATTGACTGACCATTAGTCTGGAGATGAAGTGTTGTGCTAAGGCCAACCTGCATGCCAAACTCATCTTGAAAAGTCTTCCAAAAATACAAAGTGAACAGAGAACCTTAATTTAAAATGATACACACCGACACACCATGAAGTCGCATAATTTCACAAATATAGATATGGGCCAATTTCTTGGCACTAAAGGAAACCTGCATCAAAATGAAATACACAGACATGGTCAATCGATCCATGATGACCTAAACACTATCAAAACCTCGAGAAGTGTGAGGCAACCTGGTCACAAAATCTATAGTAATCTATTCCCCCTTTAACTCAAGAATGGGTAACCTCTGAAGCTATCCAGTAGGGCTTAAATGCTCGACCTTTACCTATTTGCAACAAAGGCAATGAGCTAAAAAATATGCCACATCCTTCCTCATACCACCCCACTAGTAATGCTACCTCAAATCACAATACATCTTAGTCACTTTCGGATAGATAGAATACTTGGAACAATGAGCCTCCTCCAAAATCAATCTAATTCAATCACCTACTCTTAGCACACAAACACGGACCTCAATCCTTAAAATACCAACCGAATTAAGTGAGGCTTCCTTAGATTTACCACTCAAAACCTTATCTCAAATCAATCTCAATCCTTTATCATCAAACTAATGAGCTTGAATCTGCTCCATTAAAGAAGGCCTAACATCTAAGGATGCCTAAACACACCCAAATGTCAAAATATCAAGCCTAATCATCTGGTTAGGTAAAGACTGAACCTCTAAGGAGAAAGGCCTCTCCTTGGTTAAGAGATGTGCCAAGCTACCCATGTTAGTTGACTTCCAGCTCAAGATATCTGTAACCATATTAGCCTTTACCTGATGATAGAGAATAGTCAGGTGATAATCCTTAATCAACTCAAGACGAAGATGTAGCCTCATATTAAGATCTCGCTAGGTGAAGAAGTACTAAAGGCTATAATAATCCACAAAAATCTCTCAACAGACTTCGTACAAATAGCGCCTTCTAGTGAGTGGTCAATTTACCACTCATTTACATCTAAATTTGTGCACACTACTATGGTTAAATGGTGTTAATAAGACAAATTTGTCATTTGATTGCACTAATTCCCATATTTTGTAAGTTCACAGGTAAATGGATGAAAAATAGTAAAGTGATCTAAAAAGGTAACAAAAAGGAAAAAGTAGTACAAAAGCTGGAAAATTTAAAGCTGGGATTAACCTCAGTTACCGCAATCCTGGTCTGAGTTCCACGATCATGGTTAGTCAAGGTCTGGTCAAAGCACAACGATTGTAATAGGTTCAATGCAATTGCGGTCATTGCGATCATGATCAATTGATAGTGATCGCGATAGAATGAAAAAAGGCCCAAGGGTAGATTTGTAATTTCCCACAATGAGTTCCAATTCTCTATAGGGCAAAAATCCTTTCACTTTTGGCATATCTTAAATCTAGAATTCATGTTTTGGCATTGTAAAAACCCTACTAAATTGGGAAATATAATTATAGTTAATTTTTGAAGGATTTTAGTTGAAATTGAATTTGAATTTGAATTTAAGAATACTCTTGCTTTGTCTCTTCAATTAAAGCTTTGAATGTAAATTTGGGTATACTTCTTCTCTAAAACTTCATGAGTAGCTAAACTTTATCTTGCAATTATGTTCGAATAGGGTGAAAATATGTGTGGGTTTTTTATTATATTGTATATTCTTGGTTAATAAGGTTGGGTTTCACTAAAACTTGATTGTTGAATTGGAATTTATGGGTGAAAACCCCAAATTCTCAAAATCCCACATCGTTCTTAAAAGAGTGATGTGAGTATTCATTTAGATCCTATATCATCTTTGAAAAAGGGATATAGGTGACAAGTATTTGTGAAAAATAATTAGATGTTAGCTTATTCATTTATCTTGTCTTAGAAATAAGGATGGATTGTGAATTTTCTATGCATTGGGCATCTTCCAAGAAATAGGGATGCCTAATTGAGATTGTGGGTTGCTTTGTTTTTCACACCTAAGAGGTATCTGAAAGGATCCATGGGTGATATTTTAGTGTTTTGTTGAGGAACTAACATCAAAACCCCTAACCTAGCCTACCCATATAGTTATTAGCCGGAGTTTGCATTTGATTCTCATATACCCAAGCACTATTTTCCCCAGGAAAACATAATCTAAAGACTATTCTCCTATTGGAATCTTATCTATAATTTTTTATCTTAATTAGTAGGTCAAGTAGTTTTGGTTCAACAACCTTTCAAAACATACCCACCCAATTTTAATTTATGTTTTACTTTATGGTTACATTGTGGATAAATACTTAGTAGCCTTCAACACATATAGGATTTGAATACTAGTAACACACCTTATGGATTTGACCCCAACTCAAGTTGGGTTATTATATTTGCAAGAACAATCATCCTACACCAAAATAATAGGATAGGTAAGCATTATTTCCAGGGAGTGAAACTTAGTTTTCTCTTGCGTGGTATTGATAATATGACTTTAGGTTTACCTGTAGTATGTGTTATTTATTTTATTTGTTTTTAATAGTTGATTTCAATAGTGTCCACGACACAATGAGTGATCATGCAAGTAATGTCGGGACTTTTGATGGGGCCCTTGATGATGAAGACCATCTCCACGATGCGAGGCATTTTAGTGCCATCCGTATCGCATCGAATATGGGGAATGGGGTCTTCCATGTCACTGCTTCAAATAAAATGACTCTTTGGGGGTCAAGCTCATGAAGACCCAAACTTGCACTTGAAAAATTTTGTGGAAGTATGTGCCAAAAAATTTTGTGGAAGTATTGTCTCATTCGACATTCTCATATCTCACAAGAATATATATGGTTGAGCCTCTTCTCGTTCTCTCTAATGGGTGAGGTGGTGTTCTGTTTAAGGTCTCTTTCCACTGGGTCAATCACATCGTGCTTATCAATGTTTTCTTAGATTGTTACTTCCCACCATCAAAGATGTTGCAAATGCGTGATGAAATTATTAATTTTTGTCAACTCAATGGAGAGCCTCTATATAAAGTTTTGGAGAGATTTAATGAAAAGTTTGTGAAATTTCCTAAAAATGAGGTACCGGACAAGATGCTCCTACAAATAATCTATAGGGCGTAGGACCAACTCAACGAGATCGTGGTAGACAATGCGACCGGTGGATCACTTGTGAGGTTATCATAGGGAGTGGCTTCAACTTTACTTTAACAAATCAGAAAGAAAAATAAGGGGTGGTACACCTGGCGCACCGAGGTAGCTAAAGGTTCCCCTACCACCTCCTATGTGGATAAATAAAAAATAAAGAAAAAAGAAGAGAGGGAGGAAAATATGGTGAAAATAATGACACAATTAGAACTCCTTAAAAATCATGTGATAGGTACACCCAAAAAAATGTTAAATGCTATGGCATCCAAAGGATATGATGAATAATAAGCTACAAAGCTCGATGAAGAAATTAGATAGTTGGCAAACTACTTGGGGGGTTCTTACTCGGCCTATCAAAGTTAAGGTGGGAACCAAGGTAGGACCGATTATGATTATGAAAAAAAATGGTGTGATAGAGATAAAGATCACTATTGGAGGGATAAGAAAATGGAGTATGATAGATATGTACCCCCATGATCGAATGAAAATCAAGAATTCAAATCCCATGGATTCCAAAAAATTCAAGGCCGAGGATGTGCTTGCTAGAATCTTAATGAGAGTGAAAGGGGCGGACAAGATGGTTTGAGAATTAAAAGGAGAATTTTCTAAAATTAACCAAATAGTTGTATAATACTCCGCTTCAATACAGAAATTGGAGACTCAAATTGGAAAAATCTCAATCGCACTCAATACTAGGCCCAAGTGGTAAAGAACTTGGTGAACAAGTGGTTGAGGTTAAATAAAAGTATCATGATGATCTAACAAACACAAAGAAGAAGCATGTGCGTGAGTCTAATGATGATTCTCCAAAGTCTCAAGAAGAGGATGATGAAGAACCAATGATAAATAAAGAGATGGATTATAAGGAGGGAACTCCTAAGGTAGTTGAGGGTGATGAAATGAAATGTGACCCATAGTCCCAAATGAAAATCCCTCCCATTTTCCCACAAAACTCAAGAAAAAGAAGGAAAATGTCAAATTTAAGAAGTTCCTCACTAGGCTTAACAATCTTTCAATCAAGATCTCATTGCTAGAAGCCATTCAAAAAATTTTGGGATATGCTAAGCTAATGAAAACATTGATGCCCAAAAAGCACCTTGTATATGGTGAAACCATTAAAGTTACCCATGGTTGTAATGCTATCATGACTAGTGCTATGGCGGAAAAGAAAGAAGATCTAGGAGCCTTCACAATCCCTTGCACCATTGGTACACACAAATTTGATAAATCCTTATATGACCTTGTGATAACGCTCAACTTACACGTCAATTTAAGTGCAAGGAGGTCACTGTCAATATATTAACCTAATAAGAGTCGGGGTCAAATCCATGAGGAATAATATGAGTGGCGAATGGGTAAGCTCAAAATGAAAGTACTTACTAAATTCAAGCTTAAGATACAAAGATTTGGGGGTTTTAAACATTTTCAAAGATATGATTAATTTGGGGCCTTTAAAAGACTAACTCAAGACTAAGAATAATTAGAGAGTAAGCAATTAGAAATGGATCTTGGGATTATGCTTACCTAGGGGCAAATTATACATGGGTACATGATGATTCGGTGCAAATTCTAATTGTTGATGATGTGGTAGTCTAGGTTGAAAGTCCTTGAGTCTAGTTCGACAACAAAGTCTAAAAGATGTCACCCATTGACCCTTTTGAGTACCTAATGAGTGTGTCTATTAAATCCACCCAACACCTAAATTGGGCATCCCAATTTCTAGGAATATGCCCAAGATATACCCTACTCTCTATTCACCGTTATTTCTAAGATAGCAAAAAGATAGTAATATACATCTATTATTGTCCACCATTGCTTTATCCCCCATAGCCCTCTTTCAAGGATGTCATGGGTTCCAAAATTTCATCCAAACCCCTCTTTCAAGGATGGTTTGAGCTTTCAAGAGTTTGGGGTTTTCACCCACAAACCCATTTTGGGTATTTGGGGCTTTCACCCACAAAACTGTAATGCCCCGCACTTTCCTAAGCTAGAAAATGACCGTTGTTAGTTTATGTGAAAACCCTAATTTTGTAAGCCATATTTGGGCACCAAAATCACCAAGAGTACCCTAGTTATAAGAGACCTTATGATGTGTTAAGTGTGGTTATATGAGTCACTTAAGGTAGTACAAGCTAAGAGTTTCAAAATCCATCAAGTTTTACTATTTCAATTCGTAAGGGTCATCTTTGAATGAGTATAACTTGATAAATATGTGGTATTTATGCATATTTCTACTCACAAAATTATATAAAATCGAATTAGCTTTCCAACGATACCATTTTCATCAAAATCTGACACCCGAGCTATGAGTTATGGCTTTGCAAAGTAGAGTGCATCGCCTAACCAATCGCACATGGCCATTAGAAAGCATATGTGATAGCATATGCGGCGCCTATGTAAATATAGGCGATATCATATGCGGAGCCTATGTAAATATATGTGATATCATATGCGGCGCATATCTTATGGTTTCAAGTGACTTAAACACTCCATTTTTGGGTTATTTTGAGGGCAATTAAGTCTTTTGGCACTCCTTACACACCCGTAAACTTAACCTTATGAATTTAATAGATTCTAAACACATCATAACCCTATTATCAGTCTAAGTTCATCATCCAAGAGAACTAATGGAGAAAAACAACTAGGGTTACACAATCAACATTGAGGGTCCAATCTATCAACGAATCCGTTACCATACAGGTATGTGGGGTTATGAACAAGAACACCCTTTCGTTCTTGTGCCCAAAGTTTGCATTATTTTACAAAGATACATGATTTTTACATGTTTTATCACGAATTTGAAGTGATAAATCTTATCCTATGTTGTTGTTCAAAATACTATGATTATTTTGAATGTTTAGAAAATAAACTCCATGAGTTTGAGATTATTGTTATGATTAAAGGCTGAAATTTTTCAGATTTCCGTATAAATTATGCATGCTTGTGATATAAAGCATAAATGTTGAAATATTTTGATTAAGTATCGCTATAAGGGTCATTAACCCACATTGAGATTGTTGTTTTGAGAATTTATGTACTACATGCATCCATGTTTAGACTATTTTTGATGAAGTATAGAAAGATTTGACCTTTTGGTCACAACAAAGTTAAAATCCACTTTATGAAACGAGTTACGGATTTTATCATTTATTTAACTTAAGAAATATGAGATTACCCAAAAAATGGGTTTTTATTGAGATTTTTGAGCATAGTATTGGGAGTAGTATTTAGCACCGAGTTGGGCATGTCACTACAATTTCATACCCTAGAACTATGTGCCACCGTTGGTTGAGACATTGACTTCCACTATATGTGGAAAATTGAGATAGTGATCACTAAGATGAGATTGTTCTACACCTATGGCAAGGGTAGGACAGCCCTAACATTATGGGGGCAAGTCGTGGGACATCATGGGTGCTCACATGGTGTACATGTCTGTTAGAAGAACCTCCCAAAGAGTCGTCCCTCATTCTTATATTGATTTTACTGATTTAAAAGAGATTTGAAATGCAGATTTATGATGTATTCAATATTCCAGATTTCACTAAGATTGCTTGATGAGAGAATAAGAAAAGAATCTTGATATTTGGATTAAGTGTAATGGCTCATGATATCCAGATTGGCATGTTTTACCATTCATTGTGTATGATTTAAGATTTTAGATTTTTTTCAAGCTTTATGAGCCATTTACAAATGTCCTGCATGATTTGGAAAGAAAACTTATGACATGATCGTTAAATATATATATATATATATATATATATGTTTATTTCATGCACCCCCATGTACTCGATACATATTCCATGGTACTGACCCACATGTTCACATATGGGCTACATTTTCCCTATAATGTAGGTTCAGGTGCTCATTCCCAGGTTTGACCATGATTATCCGACCACGTTGATCTACATCCTCTGCTGTGGTGAGTTCTCATGGTCCGAGTACTAGTTATTCAAATTTCCTCATTTACTTTGAGTCGTTCAATTTATTTCCTAAGTTTGGGTCAGTTGGGGTTTGTCCCAATGGCCCATGGATATATAGTTTAGTAGAGGTTTGTCAGACTAGATGGATAGATTGATTAGATTTGTCAGAGATGTCGTATTTTGTTACTTTCCATATTTCATTCGTATTGCAATATGATATTATGGAGGATGTTTAGAAGTTTTGATTATGATGACTTTGATTATAAGTATTGAATGGTAGAAAAACTGCTAAAAGGGTTAGCTTGGGGCTACTTGTAGCCTTAAGCACAGTGTGACGCCTTGGGGCCCATTTTCGGGGCGTTACAAAAACCCAACTAATTTAACCAAGCAATAATAGAACCCATCATCAATAAACTAGAATCTACACAAATACATCATAACCCACACACAAATTGTACCATATCCTAACATAATCCTAAGAGGAAGAACTAGCAACTCATAAAGATAATAAACAAAAATATATAAACATCTCCATCAATTAGATTCATGAAAAATAAAGAGAATGCAAACCACACTTTAAACTCCAATGAAGCCTCAATGGGATTTTCCAATTTTTCACTTTGGAGTTTCTCTAATTAATTTGTGCCTTAAATTAAAGCTCCAAGATCCAAGTGCTAAACCCTGAACTAAGGATAGGATAATATGCTGTTACGACCCAAATATCGAGTCATGATGGCATCTACCACATCCCACTGGTAGGTAAGATGATACCGTAACCCAGAGATAATACAATGGGTTACCTCGATAGAAATGTTCAACACGGACCCTATATATGAATACAATATAAACAATAGCATTTCACAACTAAGGACAACTGATATTCATTACCAATCCCATGACGTAATAGTATTAATACAAGAGCTTCTAAACTTGACAATAGGAATTTACAATCTCTAAGTCTAAACTATCTTAGATAGTCTCATACATTTGTCTCAAAAGCAAAAGACAAATAAAGATGGAGGGTAAAGAGGGCAACTCAAACTCCAAGATCTCACCCCTTCTCCATATAGTCAACGCGGCATAAACTAGCTCAACGATGGCAACTAGAACCTGGGTCTGCACCAAAAAGGTACAAAAGTGTAGTATGAGTACTAAGCACGGGTACTCAGTAGGCATCATCGGTCGAATGAGCTCAATTGTAATATAAAGATGATATAAGGTAAGAAAATAACTTAAAAGGTATAGGATCGAACCTGAATCTTCTCCTCTATCACTGTAACAATATCTATACTGCTAAAGAAATAGCATGATATACTATATCAATAGACTTCATAGCCGTTATATCAAATGAGTATCATTTTAGAAGCATAAAGTCACATACCCAATATCAATCATGTCATTTCATATTCAACAAATACTCATCACTAAATTAATATCCACAAGACTTACCACGACATCCTATACAGCTAGGAAGTACACACAAAAGAACATAACTAAGAACTCATTACGGTGTCCCATACCACCGGAGAGTACACCAAAAGAATACAATACAAATAACTCATCATGGCATCCCATACCACCAAAGAGTACACCAAAGAATCAACCATTAATATAATAAAGCACAACTACTCCACACTTGCCGAAGCCGCGGGTAGCACAACCCCGCCATGGCTTATTACTGAGAGCCACCTCTAATATCTATACAGTAATTTAATCACAATGAAATAAATATTGTTATAGCATAGTTATATAGTTACTAAATCTCTATCTCATTGATAAACTCCATGTTTTAGTCTAATGAAGTTAACCTCCATTCCCATAAGCCACTAGACTAAAAGTCTTATAGTTACTAGTCATCAATTAAGGAACGGCTACAAATTACCCAAACTAGTCGTTATTCACCTATCACAAGGCTATTTTCTCGTTAGAACTCTTATTATAGAAGCCATCAACTAAGCCACCAAGGCATTATATGTTAGAAGTAAACCTATTTATTCATCATGAAATACTAAGCCCATCATCATTAGGCATATCACAACCTTAAGGACTAGTTTCCATAATTTAGGAAAGTAAGGTCCACCAACTAATTTAATAGACTTCTAGTATTCAAGTCATATTCCTTTATTAGAAATAACTGGTTGTCACATAAGCCACTTTACTAGGCAAAATTCCATAACATAACCATTATTCCAAGTCGAATAAATTTGCTAGGTAAGCCCATGGTCCTACACAAGTTTTCATATACCAATTAGCCTTAACCCATTAGTAGACATAAGTTACTTCTAGTTACCAGTTAGGGTTAACAAGGATCACACCTCTCATTTAGTGAATAAGGACAAGGAATGAATAACCATTTACAAAAGAAGACATCATGTCCCTAGTGCATAAATGGTTTCACCCCACACGACCTAACCTCACAAGTATCAATGCATTTATGTAAATTTGCCCCACACAACATCATAACATCTTTACCTCTTTCGGATTCACTAGGTATCATCATAACATCAATATATCCTCTGGATTCACCGGGCAACATCGTAACATCAACATATCCTTCTGATTTATCGGGCGACATCATAACATCAATATATCCTTAGGATTTACTGGGAAACATCATAACATCAACATATCCTATGAATTTACCAGGCAACATCATAACATCAACATATCCTTCAAATTCACCGCGAAACATCATATATCATTACCTCTTACAGATTTATCGGGTACTATCATCATATTAAGACATCTTCCGAATTCACCAGGCATCATCATACTATTTCACATTTCTCAAGGTAACAACATAGATACATGTACATAGCCAAATCAATAAGCAAATACAATCCTACAATAATAGGGTAATAAGGATGTAAGAGAACGTGTTTCACCCTACCTTACTATTAAGCATTACTATATAACACGAGTATAAACATGAGCATAAGTATTGATGTGATATATAAACAATCATCACTTTCCCAAGGCTATTAGCATGACTACAAGATAATACATCAAGTATACATATTAACCAGCCATCAAACACATATATTATCCAACAACCGACGTTAACTATCTATAATCTCCATGACATAGTTTAGACACTCACCTAGAATCTAGGTCTCTAAGGGATATCATAGTTCAAGCTTAAGGTGGGTCAAGACCCACTCCTATATTCCAAGAATGCCAAAGACTACCATCACAAGGCTAATATCTACCCGGAATAGGCTAAGTTATCAAAATCACATCATAAGGGCTTATCAATCCTCACTAAACCTATCGGGGAAACCTTCTTCAAGTATTCTTCCCAAGTCAATCCATCAACAAGGTCGTTTCCTAACTAAGCACTAGCAAGGTCAAAATAATTATAAGGTTAGGGAGCAACACCATTCTTATCTATTAGAGCAACTAAAGTATCATCATACTATTCAGGAAGCTATAAGTAGACTATCCAAGGTTCTAGGCTAAGGGTCAAGCATATCACCTTGCAAATTCAATAACCTATAAGAACCAACCAATCCCAATTATCACCATTCAATAATTTATTATCTAAAACCTTCCCAATCTCACAAGATATCAACAATTATACTACAATAAAGCTCAATCTAACTACTAATAAGCCTAACCTACCTTGAGTCCAAGCAACTCACAAGCCAATAAGTTTTTCCTTTTCTTTTGTTAAAGCTCCTTCCTCCACAAGCAAAGCTATCAAAAATACAATCTAAGCATTACAAAAATAATAACCATACCCATTATGGCACCATTGTGCCATTGTTTTAAAAGGACACCAAACCCCCAAGTGGGTTTCACCTTTGGAAAAAGAGTTTCTAAGACCAGCCCAGTGCTCAACTATCCTTAGAAAGTTATAAACCTCAAGCAATTTAAGTCAATCAATCAAATTTAGGGCTAAAATTGAGCCTCAATGATTTAGGGGTTTTGAGTAAAGAAATTATAAAATCAATACTAAATGAGAGGAGATTTTACCTTAGATTTTAGCAAGATTCAATTTCACAAGTTATTTAAGCTCCAATTCAACCCAAAAGACTTACTTAGAAGATTTCACACTCCATTAGGGTTTACAATTTAAGTAGGCATAAAATACCAAAATTTTATCCAAGATAACACTTAAATAGGCTTTGCTCAAGCCCCGAGTAGTGCAGTCACGCCCTCTGCCTAGCCTCGATCGCGCCTTGACCATTTTGATTATGGTATCTCGGTCAACTCTAAGCATGGATAAAGCTTGGAACTTGGTTTTAAGCTTCTATCAATGCCTCGAGATGTATTCAAGGTCTGTTTCAAATAAATAAGATTTGGAGCCCCATAGTTTTCGACGTTTTGAATGCGTTGCCGAAGTTGAATCTTGCATACAAGGCTTATTTACCAAAGTTTTTGCTTAGTGGTTAATTAGGACCAATGAAGACTTCCAATTGAGAAAGTTGTTCGAGGACCAAACGAACTGTCAGGTAACCAAACTATCGGTCCCCTCAAGTCAGCGGTAACTTGGAATGGCCATAGAAAAGCTCTATCATTGTAAATAGGTAAGAATATGGATAATGAAATATCTACTAATAAGGAACTTTCATCCCCAAAAGTTAAAGTCAAGAAAGTACCTATAGTTTTGAACAAGTGAGGATACGAGGACCACATCTCACTCTTGATCTCCCAAGTATCTTCCTCTACTAGGCGATGTGTAATACCTATTATTAGTCTTATCTCAATTCAGCTCATAACGCATGCACAAGAGGCCTAGAACCTGAAAATTTAGCTAAGTATTGGGGACCTAGTTTTATTTTTAGCATCATAACTTTAATGATTTTTAAATTGACCTTCCCAACCCTGAGACATAAGTTTTTGAGCTAATTTATGTTCAAGGGTGTAAGGAGCATGTCTCAGGGAAGTTTTGGATTTTTTAGATAAGGTTTAAGCCGTGTTTGGATTTCAATTCCAGCAGCTCAACACGATTGCACCACATCATGATGGAATAGCGATGGCATCACTGGCGTATCATGGTGAAGGACTAATCAGCACCCCAGTTATGAATTTAAATTGCAAAAAGGCGATCTTGTCTTTTCCCATCACCCCAATCTGTAATAACATGGGATTTGGCTTGATTTAAGGCATATTATGCCTAAAATCCCCAATTTTACTCTCTAATAAACCCTAAGCTCTTCCCTAGTTCATTAAATTAAACACCTTTCCTTTCTTTAAAAATCAAGAAAACAAGTTTCAAAATTCAAGAAAACCTAAGTAAGGTTAAGGAACTGTGTTTCTTTTCAAGAATTTAAGTTTTTAAGGTATGTGAGATGCTCATCCATGGGACCTTTTTCACCCATGGAGTCCAAGAATCTACTTTTGTGTTTTAAATTGCAAATTTCCATGTTTATTATGAATTTTCTTCATGAAGTTCTAATGAATTTGATTAGCAATTATGTTTTCAAGTGTTATTCGATGGAATGAACTCTTACATGTTTGAATGATGATACTTTTATGTCAAATCCTTAACTCATGAATGTAGTATTGTTTCTGTGTTATTTTCACATGTTTTAAACTATTTTCATGCTTTAATTCATGACCCTCAAGTGTTTGATGAAATGCCTAAGTAATGATTTTGGAATAGTGCTTACTTATTATGGTTTTCAAATGATCTCATGTGTTCTTATTGACATTGCTATTGAGTCCTGGGGGTTATGAATACCCAAAACTTAGATATTTACAGATAAACCATAAGTACTATCAATTCAATCAGTTATCTTAGTCAATTAAACTTAGATTAGTTCAAAAATCAGTGTTATTTAGTTGGGAGTAAAACTTAGCAGCGAGTGAATGTAGGGATGGCGTCTCCCCCGACAGTAGGCATGAGACGTTAGTAGCATTCCTTGTGTTCCAGAACTACATAACAAGTATAGGATATAAGGGATCCCCCATCAATTAGGCATGACACCCTAGTCCTTCAGGACATCAGATTAGTGGATCCACACAGCCAATGTTAGTACCTGTGGCATGGTACTGACACACTTCCAGTTGGGGTTATAGGTTGGACCTTGATAATACATTAGGTCATATCGATTATAGCTAGCTCCAACACTCTCAGTTCAAAAGTCAATGTAGGTTTGCTTGACCATAGCATACAGTTATCAGTTATTTAGTTATTCAGTTATCAGATTTTAGTATTTCAGTTTACCAACTACTTCAATTTCATGTTATATGCTTGGTCATGCATTCTTAGATTTTACAGCTTTCATGCATACTATGCATCAGCTATTTCATGCTATTTATTCTGTCATTTATTATTCATGCACATGAGCCATGCATATCAGCCTAACCCCATCTAGCATTCTAGTACATTCAAAGTACTGATTGTATATTCATTTCCTGCGCTATGATATCTTATATCATAGGTTCGAACACTCAGGTTCCCAACCACACTTAGACATTCAAGCTCATCAGTAGAAACAATGGTGGTGAGTCCTTACATTTTGAGGATTGATTATGTTTATTTCAATATTTTTAGTTTAGTAGTCAGTTGGAGTTAGATGGGGCCTATCCCATAAACTCTTATTCAATTAGTTTTAGAGACTTTCAAACACTTCAGACAGTCAGTCAGTTTGTCATTTCCTTCATCAGTTTTCAGACAGTTGTTCTCTGACAGTTGATTTCAAACTTATGATTTAGAAATGTTTTAGTACTTAAAACCTTATGGTGTATTCAGTTATTCTACAAATTTGTATTTTATTTATAATTATTCAATTCTCACAGTAGGTACCAGCTCATGGGTAAGCTTGTGGTCTTTCGAGACTGTACGCACCGGATGGCATCCAGGGTGCACTTTTGAGGCAATACAAACTTGGTATCAAAGCCTAAGGTTTTAAAGTATTCTAGGGAGTCTGAAAGCCATGTTTAGTAGAGTCTTGTGCATGGGTGTGAAGCACACCACACTTATAGGCAAGAGGCTACAAGATGTTTTAGGAAAAGTTTTCGTTTTTTCCATATTCATGTCATGCGAATTAGCATGAGCTATATTTAAAATCTCTTTCTAATCTAATTTTGTTTCCATTTACAGAACATTCCTCATAGAAAGAATAGCAAAAGGAGTAATAGAAATCAGCCTGTACCTCCGCCTATTCAGGAACATCCCCTGAACAAGTATGTCTCTCATGTCGAATTCAGAGTTGCATTCACTACTTTAGCTGATTCAACAGTAGCTCAGCAGGTTGCTTCCCCAGCCGTTCTAATGGCTAATACTGCCGTAGCTAAGATTCAAGACTTCACCCGAATGAATCCTCTTTTGTTTACGAGATCCAAGTCTGATGAGGTTCTGCAGGAGTTCCTTGACTTGGTTCAGAAGGTAACTAACATTATGGTTGTGACTTCCAGTGAGAGTGCAGAGTTGGGTGCTGACAGTTCCCAAGTACACACACAAATGTATGTGGTCCTATCAATTAGTAAAGTGATCTTCAAAAATCCAAGTATTAATCCCACAGAGACTTGATTCAGCAACAATTTAATTCTAGTTCACAGTTTAGATTAATTTTGTGTGAGAATAACCAAAAAGAGTTTGGAATTTGTAGACTGTAGAAAAGTAAACAATGCATAAATAAAAGTCTTGGAACAATCAATAGGAGAAAACCCAGTGTTAAAGCACTTTGAACAATCATACTATGTTATTGAACTTGACAGTTAACTTGCTTATCTTTGTTGTTGATTCGTAGGATTAATTACATAATTATGGTCTCCGGACCTCTAATCTTTTACCTAATTGAAACTTACAACTACATAATTGAACGGGAATGTAATAGTTCAATTAAGTTCTTCAAGCTGTCATCCTACGTTTGAATCAAGTAAGGCATCTAAGTACATCCATGTCCTAAAAACCAATTCGAATTCCTTATTTTAAAAAGAAACAAGAACCATCCTTTGTTTATTCCCATGTCCTATCTCCCTATTCCCTCTCCCGAGATCACTAGGTTGACAATTAATACATTCTAAGGGTAGCTAATACTTAAAATAGTTAATACAAGAATAAACAAACAACCAACAATGATAAGCAAATCAAACGAATTTAATCCATAACAATAGTACTCAAGTTCTTGGCTTTAACTCCAGAAAGGGAATTCTTAGTCACCCATAGTCATAATCATGATCCAAAAAGTTGAATTCATGATATAATCTAACACAAAACTAAAGAAATAATGTAAAACCTAATAGATGAAGTTATAGCAGCCCCTTAATGCTCCAAAACATCCAAGAATTATTAAAAACGTGTCTAAGGATGTATTTATAACAAAAGGATAAGCGAAAAACTTGTTGGACAATGATTCAGCGTGCATGTTAGTCCTGGAATAGAGACCACATCGCGGGCTAATTGTGGGATCCCACTGGAAGTTGTTGTCAAAATATTTTCTAAGGTATGGGAGCACTAAAATAGAGGGTGTGTCGCGGGCTCCATATGGCGAAATAAATCCCGCGTCATGGGAAAATCATGGTGACACACTATTTTTGGGGCCTTCTGAGTCTTTTGGTGTAGCACGCACCAAGAGTCCTCTTCATGTGATCTCACTCGCCCTGTACATTCTAGGTGTCCAAATTGAGTCCAAGTTGTGTGTTGTTCTTCTATTGATCCATTCCAAACCTTTTTGAGTTGTTTCCTCTTGATTTGAAACTTGTATATCCTTCATATATCATCATAATCCATCAACCAAGCATCCTATATCATAAAACACAACAATTTAGAATTCAAAACACCACAACATTCAAGATAGTGAACTAGAAACTCGAGCAAAGCATATGCTAATTCAAATTGATCGTAAGTTTATTATTTTGACTCTTGTCTTGATCCAATTGACCCTTGCACATTATAAACAAGTTGTTCCACATATAAATACACTATTAAACCATTTTGAACTCATTAACACATTAGAATCCATTGATATAGATGAGACAAGAACCTAGCTCTATCTAGTAACACTAGTTTCCTCGATTGAACTCTAGATGATTCCTTTAAACCCAAACTTGTTTGAAAACACCTTCAAACATTATCAACACATACTTGGACACTTAGATGCTTATTTATATCATTATCAACACATATATCACATGAATCATCCTCAAAACAAGGTGAAATAAGCTAGAATAGTAACACTAGAATGCATAAATACACCCAACATGACCACCACATACTTAAAGCCTTTTTTTCCCTCGAACAACTCTTAACTCTAAGCATCATAAGCTGTGGAAAATCCACACTTATACTACAAGAAAGACACTTAAGCTAGTACTACAATGATTACACAAAATGCAAGTTACTATGCTAAGCATGTTATTTACACAAATGAAAGCTCATGAACACTACTCCAAAACAGCCTAGCCTCAAGAATTGACTCACCTAGTTGGCAAACTCATGCTTACCATTCAATCAAAGATATCATACAAATCACCCATATTTATCAAACATGTTCCCATCACAACAAAAGAGTTACCCATAATCACTAACATAAAGGCATTTTGTAACACGATGGGTACAAGAATCAAACTATGATCACTCTCACAAAGAATTCACAAGTTACACACATTGAACCATAAGCTTGCCCATACTGTAGTGCTCCACTAATATTAAAATGTAAAGCTTAGGATTAATTAGGACTTTTTTGGGTTGTAATGTAGGCTAAGCGACGGGAAGAAATTATTTGGAAATAGTGACTAACGTGTCTAAGTGCTTTAATACACTACATTATACATTTAAAATCAATCTCCAACAACTAAATTACACTTTTTCATCCACCCATATCTTTTGTTTTTGCCCAATCTCTTTTAATAATTTTCACAAACACTTGGTGGGCATATAGTTTATTACCACATGAATCAATTTCTCTCTCTTTTCACAACCATGGCAATATTTCTAGCATAAATTGTATCATACCCATCCACTATACATCAATTATCCGCACCAATAACTATTACCTTAAGGCATCAAATTCAACTTTTCCCTCTTATTTCTCAAACTCCTTACTCAATTAATTTTTCATTAAAGCGCCTAGAAGCTTTTAGATCAAATTATGGTCTATAAAAGAAGGGATTGGGCTACTTATGAGGTTGCTAAAGAAAAAGCTAAAGGCTCAATGGGGGTTAACTAGGATAATGCACAAGGGGTAGGACATATAAAAGGTATAAAACAAGGCTATCAAAGAAATGCCTATATCATCTGCTAAACTCACATTCTTTATTTCGCTTCACACACACACTGGGCAAGTTCTAGACATCACATGCAACAAATAATATACGAATACCTCATATCATACATGGCACATGCTCAACTCAAATAGGATCATCATAGATTCTCAACTAAACAATAACATGAATTCAAATTTAAGCCAACGAGTACAAGTCACAAATATTAGCCTAGGTGTTTTAAAAATAGCAATTCACTCATTCAACATGCTTTCTCCAATTAAAACACTTGCACCATGCCATCAAAAATAGAACCAATACGAATATATTACACAAAAATTTTAAATAAAATTTTTTAAATTGAGTCAAAAATTAGAAATTTCCCCCAATTTCAAATTAAAAATCCCCAAACCCGAACAACACTTTCATCAACAAAGAAGAGATGCAATTAGTCTCCTCCAATGTCCGCGAATAGAAGAAGACCAAGTAGTTCCTGCTCCAATGGCTAAAGAACCCATCCTACACTTAAAGCCTTATTCATCCTCAAACAACTCTTAACTGTAACCATCATAAGCTGAGGAAACTCCACACTTCTACTACATGCAAGACACTCAAGCTAGTACTACAATATTTATACAAAATGCAAGTTATGACGCTAAGCATATTATTTACACAATTGAAAGCTCATGAACACTACTCCAAAACATCCTAGCCTCAAGAATTGACTCACCTAGTTGGCAAAATCGTGATTATCATTCAATCAAAGACCATACAAATCACCCATATTTATCAAACATGTGCCCCTCACAACAAAAGAGTTACCCATAATCACTCATATAAAAGCATATTGTAACATAATGGGTACAAGAATAAAATTACGCTCACTCTCACAAAGAATTCAAAAGCTATACACAATGAATCATAAGATGGCCCTTAGTGTAGTGCTCCACTAATATTAGAATGTAAGGCTTAGGATCAATTAGGACTTTTTCGGGTTGTAACGTAGGCTAAGGGATGGGTAGGAACTATTTGGGAATAGTGACTAACCTCTCTTAGTGCTTTAATACACTAAATTATACATTTACAATCAATCTCCAACAACTAAATTACACTTTTTTATCCACTCATAGCTTTTCTTTTTGCCCCATCTCTTTTAAGCATTTTCTTAAACACTCGATGAACATATAGTTTATAATCAAATGTATCAATTTCTCTCTTTTTTCACAACCATGGAAATATTTCTAGCATAAATTATATCACAGCCATCCACAACACATCAATTATCAACACCAATAACTATTACTTTAGGGCATCAAATTCACCTTTTCCCTCTTATTTCTCAAACTCCTTACACAATCAAATTTTTTTATTAAAGCGCCTAGAAGCTTTTTTTTAATCAAATTATGGTCTATAAAAGAAGGGATTGGGCTACTTATGAGGTTGCCAATGAAAAGGCTAAAGGCTCAATGGGGTTTAACTTGGATAATTCACAAGGGTAGGACAAATAGAAGGTATAAAACAAGGCTATCAAAGAAATGCATATATCTTCTCCTAAACTCACATTCTTTATTTCACTTCACACACACACCGAGCAAGTTCTAGACATCACATATAATAAGGAATATACAAATACCTCATATCATACATGGCACATGCTTAACTCATATAGGATCATCATAGATTCTCAACCAAACAATAACATGAATTCAAATTTAAGTGAACAAGCACAAGAGTCACAAACATGAGCCTAAGAGTTTTAGAAATAGAAATTCACTTATTTGACATGTTTTTTCCAACTAAAACATTTTCACCATGCAATCAAAATATAACCAACACAAATATCTTATGAAAAATTTTAAACAAAAAAATTTAAATTGAGTCAAAAATTGGAAATTTCCCCACCCCACACTTAAAAATCTACTTTGTCCCCAAAGTGAATTTAAAAGTAAGAGACAGAAATACCTGAGGCATATAGGCCTAGCTAGTAGCATCGTCTTGTATCAAAAATATTCGAGAAACCCCATCCTTAGTCTTTGTCATGCTTTATAGCTTAGGTTTATGGTTCTCAGACTTCTCGTAACCTGTGACTCAACCAAAAGCAAAACTACGTGAAGTAAAAAACTACAAAAATATAAATAAAACATACCTAATAAACTTGGGTTGCCTCCGAAGTAGCGCCTAAGTAAGTATAGCAGTACGACCCAACTCAAATCAACCATATTTCTTTACCTTTTTACTCTACTTTGGGAGCCATTTTCTCATTTATTTCTAACCTCTAGAGTTTTCACACTCAAAGTCAATATCTTTCTCAACTCTAATCTTCATCATGCTTGGAAGCAATGGGTTTATCTTAGGCTACTCAATTAGGTAGTGTAACGAGGGCTTTTATGGGCTAACCACCCCACACTTGTCCCTTTTAACAACATCATTCATACATAAATCTTTATAATAGGATATTACATTAGGTGCTTTGTAAACATCAAATACCACCTCTTCATCATCTACCCTCTTTTTAGTATGTCTTCTCTAACATCAATTAAAGCTCTTCCAGTTGCTAAAAATGGACAAGATGATTAGTACCTATTTGTCTACCTCAAAATCAAGAACAATAAAGTCAGCAAGAATAATGAATTTATCAACCTTTATGAGCACATCCTCTATTGCTCCTTCCGGCTATATCGTGGACCCTTTCGTGAGCTACAAAACTACGGTGGTCGATCTAGGCTTTCCCAAGCCCAATGTTTCAAATAGAGATAGGGGCATTAAATTTATGCTTACCCCTAAGTCACTCAGTGCATGGACCACTTTACTCCCAATTTGGATAGGGAGAGCAAACTTCCCCAGATCTCTTAATTTTTTAAGGATTTTCTATGTCATTACAGCGCTATACTTTTGAGTGAGTTTTATCGCTCCTACATCCTACAATTTCACCTTATTAGCAACCACATCTATCAAGTACTTAGCGTACATGGGCATACTATGCAAAATATCTTACAAAGGTAAGTTAATGTGAAGTCCTCTAAATATATCAAAGAACTTTTTGAACATAGCATCCTCATTTGCTTTTATTTGCCTCTAAGGGAAGGGTAGTGGTGGCATCGTCTTCACTTCTTCTACAGCAAATTTTTCTTTCAAGTACTCAGACTTCCTTGATTTTTCAGTATCTTTTTCATTTTCCTATTGGGTCACCGCATCGTCATCTACCTCCTTCGTTGCCTTTAGAGGTTCTCCTTGAAGCTTTTTACCACTCCTTGGGGTAATTTCCATGACTTATTTTGGATTTTTTGTATCTACTGGCAAACCACCTTATGTCCTAGTATTTAATACTTACTTTAACTGCCCCATCTGCAACTCTAACCTTCTTTGGGCCACTTGTAAATTTTTTATGTTTGCAGTCAACTGTTCTTAGTTAGCTAAAAGTTGCTTTAATATCTCCTCAATATTGCTAATTAACTAATTAGTTTGGGCCTGTGGCTGTGAAATTTGTTGTAGTTGTGTGTTCCAAGGCTGAGTTTGCCACTTTAAGTTGTAGGCGTTACCATAATTTAGTCTTTGTGCATTGCCCACATACATTACTAATTCTGAATTTGAAGAACACATGGCTACAGAATGGATACTCTTTCTACATACCTCATACCAACTACTCATTTATTGAACTATATTGACTATTATGGTAGGCTGTGAGATCCCAATTTTAGGCTGCTGAACTGAGTGTTTATCATGTTTTACAAAGCCACAACCTAAGCTGATAAAGTAGTGAACTGATCCACCTCCAATACACCTGTATTTCCTTTTATGGCACTTCTAGAATTTGAATGCCATTTGAGATTCCTTTGTGTTATTTAGTTCAATAATTTGTACAACTCATCATAAGTCAATCCAATGCTTGACCATATGCGGCTGAATCTAACAAAATATTCGTATTGTGATCAAGTGCTTTTATAAAAGTATGAGCAAGTACCTCATTAGACTGTCGGTGGTGTGGAAAATCCCAAATAAAAGCCTTGAAGAGTTCCCAAGCATGATAGAGGTTTTTATTTGGATTCTACTTAAAGCTCAATATCATACTGTGAAGTCTCGAAGTCTTGCCAAAAGGGAAAAACCTAATGAGGAATTTTTTGGCTAAGTAGTCCCATGATCTAATTGAATTGGTTGCCTTCACATTCAACCACCTTTTTGCTTCCCCCAATAGTGAATGGGTAAAGAGTGTTAGCCTCATATAATCTATGTTCATACTAGTCGAAATAAATGTGTCAGTGAGCTTGATGAAATTCTGCAAGTGGACTTGTGGATCCTCATGTGAAAGACCTGCAAACTGTCCACTGCTGATTAGAAGCTGCACCATGTTGTGCTTTAATTTTAAATACCCTCTAGTAGCTGGTTTTTGAATTGTGGAAGTCAAATTCATAGGAAGTGGGACTGCTACTTCTTGCACCGTCCTGCGTGCTTGCTGTTCTGCAACCATTTTAGAAGAATTCTCTTGGTCTTCTTAGATTTGAGGAATTTTGTGGAGAAGGATTGCTTCCTTCTTTCTTTGATGGAAACTTTGGTCAGGTTTGGGATATGGTTTAGCCGACTCCCAATACCTAGCCAGCTTATTCACCTAAAAAACTATTTCTTGCAATAACAAAACCATCAGCAAGCGTAAAAACACCAAATAAACCGAAAAGTAAAACTAAAATAAATAGTTTCCAAAATACAATTCCCCGGCAATGGCGCCAAAAATTTGACAGGCTCTAAGTGCACACGCAAGTGTACGTAGTCTTATAAGTAGTAAAATCGCCTTTAAGGAGCCAAGAGTCAATCCCACAGAGACTTGATTCTACAAAAATTTAATTCTAGTTCACAGTTTAGATTAATTTAGTACTAGAGTAACAAAAAAGAGTTTGGAAGTTGTAAACTGTAGAAAAGTAAACAATGCATAAATAAAAGTCTTGGAACAATCAATAGGAGAAAACCCAGGGTTAAAGCAATTTGAACAATCATACTATGTTATTGAACTTTATTCGTTAACTTGCTTATCTTGGTTGTTGATTCGTAAGGTTAATTGCATGATTATGGTCTCCCGACCTTTAATCTTTTACCTAATTTGAACCTTACAACTACATCATTGAGCGGGGATGTAATAGTTCAATTAAGTTATTTAAGCTGTCATCCTACGTTTGAATCAAGTAAGGCATCTAAGTACATCCATGTCCTAGATACCAATTCAAATTCCTAATTTTAAAAAGAAATAAGGACCATACTTTATTAATTCTCATGTCCTATCTCTCTATTCCATCTCCTGAGATCACTAGGTTGACAATTGATGTATTCTAAGGGTAGCTAATACTTAAAATAGTTAATACAAGAATAAATAAACAACCAACAATGATAAGCAAATCAAATGAATTTAATCCAAAATAATAGTACTCATGTTCTTGGCTTTAACCCCACAAAGGGAATTCTTAGCCACTCATAGTCATTATCATGATCCAAAAAGTTGAATTCATGATCATCTAAAAGAAAACTAAACAAATAATGTAAAACCTAATAGATGAAGCTACAACAGCCCCTTAATGCACCAAGACGTCCAAGAACTAAAAATGTGTCTAAGGATGTATTTATAACAAAAGGATAAGCCAAAGCATTATTGGACAAGGATTCAGCGTGCATGTCAATCCTATAATAGAGCCCGTATCGCAGGCTAATTGTGGGATCCCACTGGAAGTTGTTCTCAAAATATTTTCTAAGGCACGGAAGCACTAAAATAGAGGGCGTGTCGTGGGCTCTATTACACTGAAATAGAGCCTATGTCGTGGGCAAATCATGGAGACACACTATTTTATGTGCCTTATGAGTATTTTGGTATGTATCACTTGTCAAGAGTCCTCTTCACACGCTCTCACTCACCCTGGACATTCTAGGTGTCCAAATTGAGTCCAACTTGTGTGTTGTGCTTCTATTGATCTATTCCAAACCTTTTTGAGTTGTTTCCACTTGATTTGAAGCTTTTATATCCTTTATATATCATAATAATCCATAAAAAAAGCATCCTATATCATAAAATGCAATAATTTAGAATTCAAAACAACACAACATTCAAGACGGTGAACTAGAAACACCAGCTAAGCATAGGCTAATTCATATTGATTTTAAGTTTATTATTTTAACTCTTATCTTGATCCAATTGACCCTTGAACATTATAAACAAGTTTTTCCATATATAAATACACTATCAAACCAGTTAGAACTCATTTAACACATTAGATTCCATCGAGATAGACTAGACAAGCACCTAGCTCAAGCTAGTAACACTAGTTTCCTCGATTGAACTCTAAATGATTCATTTAAACCCATACTTGTTTCAAAACCACCTTTAAACATTGTAAA
This sequence comes from Capsicum annuum, assembly GCF_002878395.1. Lineage (NCBI taxonomy): Eukaryota > Viridiplantae > Streptophyta > Magnoliopsida > Solanales > Solanaceae > Capsicum > Capsicum annuum. The sequence continues at coordinate 48,632,804 of NC_061113.1, read as the reverse complement.
AACATAATTGGACATTTAGATGCTTATTTATATCATTATCAACACATATATCACATGAATCATCCTTAAAAAAGACTAAATAAGCTAGAATAGTAACACTAGAATGCATAAATACACCCAACATTAGGTGCTTACCAATTGCAGTATATTGATCATACCTGGTATAAATAGTGGAAGGGAGATAGTGGTGAAGATGTAGGGTATGTTGAATGGGAGAAGTTTGCTATAGACTTTTTAGATTGATTCTTTCTTTTGGAGTTAAGGAAAGCTAAGGTGCTGGATTTTATTAACTTGAAGCAGGGCAATATAAGCTTGAAAGAGTATTCTCTTAATTTTACTCAGCCGGCAAGGTATGCTCCTCATGTGGTGTCTAAGAATCATTCTAGGATGTGTAAGTTTGTTTCTATATTAGTTGATAGTATGGTCAACGAGTGTCGGACTGTGATGTTAACTAAAGAGATGGACTTGTCTAGGCTTATGGTCTATGCTCATAGATTGAGAAGCAAAAGTTTAAGAAAAAAGAGAGAGAGAATAAGAGGTCTAGGATAGGTAGCTTTAATTTTACTCAGCTTAGGTCAGAAGGTGGTAACTATCTTCAATTCTATCAAAAATCATCAGCCCCATCCCCATCTTCAGCTAGTAATCTAGTGTCAAGGTTTAGAAACAATAAATAGGATAGTGAGCCAGGCTCTTAGACTTAGGGTAGTATGAACAATGGTCAGACTAATCCCCTTTTCCAGAAGTATTATAGGAATCATCAATGTGTATGCAGGGCTGGAAGTGATTTGTGTTTTGGATGTGGCAACCCAAGCCACAGGCTGAGAGAATGTCCGACAGGTATGTGAAAAGGTAAAAATGATCGCTAGCAGGGCCAGACTAACTCTTCAGTGGCACCTGCAGTTTCCCAACTCAGCAACACGCCACTTTCAGTGCCGCCAGCGATTAGAGTCAGAATAGATTGTATGACCTTCAATCCTAGCAGGATTGGGAAAGTTCTCCTAATTTGGTTATGGGTACGTTATAGTTATTTCACTTATATGTTTATTCTTTATTAGATCCTATAGATTCTCTTTCTTTTGTAACCCCTATGTAGTTGTCAACTTTGGTGTCAGTCTAAAAACCTTAGCAGAACCCTTCTTTGTGTCCACTCTAGTAGGTGTCTCTATTGTAGCCAAGCAGGTATACAGGAACTACCCGATCACAATATCCTAAAAAGTCACTTTAATTGATCTTGTGGAGTTAGAGATGATAGATTTGATATCATTCTCGGCATGGATTGGTTCCATCATGCTATGCTTCAGTTAACTGTAAAAACTAAGTCATTCAGTTTTAGTTTTTGAATGAACCAATCATTTAATGGAAGGGTACTACTTCAGTGCTTAGGGGTCAAATTGTTTCATATATTTAACCAAGAAAAATGATTTCCAAGAGTAGTGTTTACCATTTTGTACGAGTCAAAGACTCTAATTCTGATGCCCTAAGTCTCATGTTAGTTTCAGTAGTAAGGGAATTTCTAGATGTTTTTCCTGAAGACCTTCCCAGAGTTCGTCCCTAAAGGAAAATAGACATCGAAACATACCTTCTTCCAGATACCCATCCTATCTCTATTTTGCCTTACAGAAGGCTCCAACTAAACTCAGGGAGTGAAAAAAATAGTTAAAAGATCTCTTAGATAAGGGATTCATCTGGCCCAATGTTTCCCCATGGGGTGATCCAATCTTTTTCTTGCAAAAGAAAGACGGTTCTCTTAGAATGTCCATCAATTACCAATAGTTGAATAAAGTGACATCAAGAATAAGTATTAAATTCCCAAAATTAATGACTTGTTTGACCAACTTCATGGTGCCAGTTATTTTTCTAGGATAGATCTCAGATCTGGCTATCATCAGCTCAGAGTCAGAGAATGTGACATTCCAAAAATAGCTTTCAAAACTCAGTATGGTCACTTTGAATTCCTAGTCATATCTTTTGGTCTAACACATGCCCCAACAGCTTTCATGGACTTGATGAACAAAGTGTTCAAGTAGTACTTGGACATGTTTGTCATAGTCTTTATATATGACATCTTGTCTATTCTCGTAATGAAAATGATCATGCAGACCACCTCAGAATAGTATTAAAAACTATTAGAGCCCATCAACGGTTCGCCAAATTCAGTAAGTATGAGTTTTGGCAAAATTTTTAGCTTTCCTTGGCCATATTATTTTCGGTGGTGGCATTAGTGTTGACTCTCAAAAGACTGAAGTAGTGAGAAACTAGCCCAGACCTATTTCTCCATCAAATATCAGGAGTTTCTTAGGTTTGTCCTGCTATTACCGATGGTTTGTTTAAGGTTTTACATCTATTGTGTCCTCCATGTCCAGATTGACTCAGAAGAAAGTTAAGTTTTAATGGTCAGATTCTTGTGAGAAGAGTTTTTAGGAGTTGAAGACGCGACTCACCTCAGCCCCAGTTTTGACTTTGCCAGATGGTTCAAATAGGTTTTTTATTTACTGTGATGTTTCTAGAGTGGCTTGTATTTTGATGCAGAGAGGTAAGGTTATAGCCTATGCCTCTAGATAGCTTAAACCCAATGAAAAGAATTACCTTACTCATGATCTTGAGTTAGCAGTTATTATATTTGCCTTAAAGATTTGGAGTCATTATTTCATGTTGATGTATTCACGGATCACAAAAGTTTGTAGTATGTATTTTAGGAGAACGATTTAAATCTCCATCATAGAAGGTGGTTAGAATTATTGAAGGATTATGACATGAGTGTGTTGTATCATCTGAGAAAGGCCAATGTAGTGGTAGATGCCCTTAGTAGGTTGTCTATAGGTAGTGTTGCTCATGTTGAGGATGATAAGAAAAAACTAGTTCGGGAGGTTCATAAGCTTACTAGACTAGGTATTCACTTGGTTGGTTTAGCTGAGGGTAGTGTATGGGTTCAAAATAGTTTGGAGTCTTATTTAGGTTCCAAAGTGAAAGAAAAGCAAGATAGGGATCCCACTCTAGTTAAGTTGAAGGAGTCAGTCAGAGATTAGAAAGTAGAGGTTTTCTCCCAAGGGGAAGATAACGTATTGTGGTGTCAGGATAGGTTGTGTCTGGGTGTTGATGAGTTAAGTCAATGCATTTTATTAGAAGTGCATATTGTGTGTTATTTTATTCACCCAAGGGCCACTAAGGTGTACCGTAATTTGCGAGAAATCTATTGGTGGAGTGGTATAAAGAGGCATATTACAGAGTTTGTAACTAAGTGTCCTAATTGTTAGCAGGTTAAGGTGGAGCACCAGAGTCCTAGTAGCACTTTGTAGGAGTTCAGTATCTCCACTTGGAAGTGGGAAGAGGTAAACATGGACTTTGTAACGGGTTCGCCCCATTTGCGTTGTTAGTATCCTCGATATGGGTTACCATAGATAGAATAACCAAGTCAGCCTATTTCTTGCTAGTTTATACTTCCTATACAACCGAGGACTACGCCAAGCTTTATATTAGAGAGTTGGTTAGGTTTCAAGGAGTACCGTTGTCTATTATTTCAGATAGAGATACTCAGTTTACCTCTAACTTTTGGAAAGCTTTTCAGAAGGATATTGGTACCCTAGTCCATCTCATTACAACCTTTCACCCTCAAACCAATGGTCAGGCAGAGAGGACCATTAAGACTCTATAGGACATGTTGAGAGCATGTGTTATCGACTTTAAGGGCATTTTGGATGATCACTTGTCATTGATTGAGTTTGCCTACAATAACAGTTATCACTCTAGTATTCAGATGGCTCCATTTGAGGCTCTCTATGGAAGGAGATATAGATCCCCTATTGGTTGGTTTGAGATAAGTGAGACTATGATGATAGGGCTAGATTCAATGTTTGATGCCTTGGAGAAGGTTAAATTGATCAGGGAGAGGCTTAAGATATCCCAAAGCCAACAGAAATTGTATAGAGATGTGAGGAGAAGAGATCTTGAGTTTGATGTTGGAGATTTCATTTATTTAAAGATCTCTCCCATGAAGAGAGTGAAAAGATTTGGCAAGCAGGATAAACTCAGTCCCTGATGTGTTGGACCTTATAAAATCTTGAGTCGCTATGGGAAGGTGACGTATGAGCTTGAGTTGCTTGCAGATTTGGCATCAGTACACCAAGTGTTCCATGTCTCCTTGTTGAAGAAGTATATTGGTGACTCATTTATAGTTGTTCCCTTAGAAAACATAGATGTTCAGAACAGGCTTTCTTACAAAAAAATTCCAATTGATATCTTGATCGCCAGAGTCATAGATTAAGGAGCAAAAAAGTTCACTTAGTCAAAGTTCTTTGGCGGAATCAGTCTGTTGAGGGAGCCACTTGGGAAGTAGAACTACACATACGTACCAAGTACCCTTATATTTTCTCTACAAACTTAGACTTAGTTTAAGGTAACAGTTTTCATTAGATTATCTCTTTTCCATTCTCAGTTCCAGCGATTTGATCATCTTCCTGTCATTGTAAGAATTCACGAATCAGTTCAGTTATGTATCATGTTTCAGACTCAGCCATGTAACCATATTTACAGTTATGTGTGTTCGTATGTGATTTCAATTTCCTCAGCATTATCAGCTTAATTAGTTTCATTTGAGGATAAATATTCTTAAGGGGGAGATATTGTAATAGCTCACATTAGTCTTAGCTCAGTTCAGCTCATAACGCATGCATAAGAATCTTAGAACTTGAAAATTTAGCTAAGTGTTGGGGACTTAGTTTTATTTTTAGCCTCTTAACTTTGATGATTTTAAAGTGACCTTCCTGAACCCGAGACGTAATTTTGTGAGTTAATTCATGTTTAGGGTTGTAAGGAGCATATCTCGGTGAAGTTTTGGATTTTTTAGATGACGTTTGGGTCATGTTTGGATTTTAATTCCTGCAGCTCAGTGCAATTGCACCGCATTGTGGTGGAATAGAGATGGCATCACTGGTGCATCGTGGTGAAGTCCTAATCGACGTTCCAATTATGAATTTAAATTGCAGAAATGCAGTCTTTTCTTTTCCCATCGCCCCAATCCGTAATAACACGGGATTTGGCTTCAATTAAGGCATATTATGCCCAAAATTCCCAATTTTACTCTCTAATTAACCCTAAGCTCTTCCTTAGTTCATCAAATTAAACACCTTTCCTTTCAATAAAATCAAGAAAACAAGTTCCCAAATTCAAGAATCTCTAAGGAAGCTTAACGAATGTGTTTCGTTTCAAGGATTTAACTTTTAAGGTAAGTGAGATGTTCATCCACGGGCCCTTTTTCACCCATGGAGTTCAAGAATCTACTTTTGGGTTTTAAATTGCGAATTTCCATGTTTATTATGAATTTTCCTCATGAAGCTCTTATGAATTTGATTATAAATTATGTTTTCAAGTGTTATTCGATGGAATGAACGTCATACAAGTTTGAATGATGATAATTTCAAGTCAAATCCTTAACTCATGAATGTAGTATTATATCTATGTTATTTTCACATGTTTTAAACTATCTTCATGCTTTAATTCATGGCCCTCAAGTGTTTGATGGCCTAAGTAATGATTTTGGAATAATGATTACTTATTATGGTTTTCAAATTCTCTTATGTGTTCTTATTGACATTACTATCGACTCCTGTTGGTTATGAATACCTGTAACTTAGTTGTTTACATAGTTTCAATATTTTCAAAGTGGTTTAAGATAAACCATAAGCATAATCAGTTCAGTCAGTTATCTTAGTTAAACTTAGATTTGTTTAGAAATAGTGCCATTCAGTTGGGAGTAAAACTCAGCACCGAGTGAACATAGGGATGGCGTCTCCCCCATCAGTAGGCATAAGGCATTTGTCTCCCCCATCAGTAGGCTTGAGATGTTAGTAGCAGTACCTGTGTTCCAGAACTACATAGCCAGCATAGTATATGAGGGGTTCCCCATCAGTTAGGCATGACAATCTAGTCCTGCGAGACATCAGATTAGTGGATCCACACAGCCAATGTTAGTACCCATGGCACGGTACTGACACCCTTCCAGTTGAGGTTACAGGTTGGACCCTGATAGTACATTGGGGCATGTTGGTTATAACTAGCTCGCACAGTCTCAGTCCAGTCTCAACTCAAAAGTCAATTCAGGTTTGATTGACCATAGCATACAGTTATCAATTATTAAGCAATCAGATTTTAGTATTTTAGTTTACAGACTACTTCAGTTTTATGTTATATACTTGGTCATGCATTCTCAGATTTTATAGCTTTCACACATACTATGCATCAATTAGGAATGACAATCTAGTCCTTCGGCACATCAAATTAGTGGATCCACATAGCCAATATTAGTACCCGTGTCATGGTACTGATACCCTTCTAACTGGGGTTACAGTTTAACCCTGATAGTGAATTGGGGCATGTTGGTTACAGCTAGCCCACACAGTCTCAGTCCAGTCTCAATTTGAAAGTCAGTTTAGGTTTGATTGACCATAGCATACTGTTATCAATTATTAAGCAATTAGATTTTAGTATTTTTGTTTACAGACTACTTCAGTTTCATGTTATATGCTTGGTCATGCATTTTCAGATTTTACAGCTTTCACATATACTATGCATCAGTTATTTCATGCTATTCATTCAGTCAATTATTATTTATGCACGCATACCAGTACATTCAAAGTATTGATTGTATATTCATTTCTTGCTCTATGATGTCTCATATCATAGGTTCGGACGCTCAGGTTCCCGACTGAACTTAGACATTCCAGTGCATCAGCAGTAGCAGCGGTGGTGAGTTCTCATATTTTGAGGATCGATTATGTTTATTTCAATATTTTCAAGTTTGTTGTCCGTTGGATTTAGATGGGGCTTGTCCCATCAACTCTTATTTAGTCAGTTTTAGAGGCTTTCGGACACTTTAGACAGTTAGCCAGTTTGTCATTTCCTTTATCAGTTTTTAGACAGTTGTTCTCCGACAGTTGATTTCAGACTTATGATTCAGAAATGTTTTAGTTCTTAAAACCTTATGGCGTATTCAATTATTTTGAAAATGTTGTATCTTATTTATAATTATTTAGTTCTCACAACAGGTACCAGCTCATGGGTTAGGTTATGGCCTTTCTACACCGTAAATGTCGTTTGGCATCCAGGGAGTACTTTTTGGGTATTACACGATGCCTCCACTAGACCTTGACTACCAGAATCTCCTTAGTATGCAGTCGCCTCACATCACTAGCCAAAACAAACACGAGCTCCTCAACACAGATCAACTACTCATCCAACTGGACCGAGTCCCATATGAGCACATAAGAAGGATCAGGAATATATTTTTGCAACATAGAGACATGGAAAATCGGATGAACATTGGCAAAGTCTGGAGGTAAGGCCAACTCATAGGCCACCTCTCCAACTACTCGGAGAATCTCAAAAGGGCCAATATAGCGAGGGCTAAGCTTACCCTTCCTACCTAATCTCATCACACCTCTCATAGGTGAAACACAAAGGAACACATAGTCACCAACTCTGAATCTCAAGGAACGGAGTCTACGGGCGGCATTGGCCTTCTGCCAACTATGGGCTTCTCTCAGCCTATCCTGAATCACCTTAACTCTATCCAATGATTCCTGAAGCAAGTCTATACCACAGGGTCTAACCTCAGAAGTCTCAAACCATCCTATGGGGGAACGACACTGCCTACCATAATATGCCTTATAAGGTGCCATCTCAATACTCGAATGATAACTGTTGTTGTAGGCGAACTCAGTCAATGCTAACTGCTAATCTACTGACCTCCAAAGTCCATAACACAAGCTTGAAGCATATCCTCAAGGACCTGAATAGTCCGCTCAGACTGACCATCCATCTGCAGATGAAAAGGTGTACTCAAATCCACTCGAGTACCTAACTCCCCCTAAAATGCTCTCCAAAACCTCAAAGTAAACACAGAACCATGTTATGATATGATAGACACATGGATCCCATGCAAATAAACTATCTTTTGTACATAAATCTGAGCTAATCTCTCAGTACTGAAGGTCATCTAAATAGGAATGAAGTAAGCCAACTTGATCAAGCAATCCAAAATAACCCAAATACCATAATGACCACAGAAAGTACGAGGAAACCCACTAATGAAGTCCATGGTGATCTTTTCCCATTTTTACTTGGGAATGGGAAATCTCTAAGTCAATTCATTCAATCGCTGATGCTCGGCCTTAACCTTTTGACAACATAGGCAACGAGCCACAAAGTATGCCATATCCTTATTCATACCATCCCACTTGTACAATGATAGCGCCCAAGCGCACACACAACTGTATATGGTCTTATCAAGTAATATAGTGGCTTCAAGGAAGCCCAAGTATCGATCTCTTATGGACTTACATTCACCGCCTATCTAATCCTATTTTAACCAATTTAGGAGAGTAGTAAATAAAGTTTTAGAATTAAAAATAAACTAAGAAGAAACTAAACTAATGCAGAAAAATAATGACTTTAGACAATCAAGAATAGAAGCCTAGGGTTAAGGCTTACGAACAATCCTACTATGTTATTGAACTTCATTCGTTAACTTGCTTATCTTAGTTGTTGATTCGTAGGGTTAATTGTATGATTACGGTTTCCCAACCTCTAATCTTTTACCTAAGTTGAACTTTACAACTACATCGTTGAGCGGGGATGTAATAGTTCACTTAAGTTCTTTACAAATGTCATCCTACATATGAATCAAGTAAGGCATCTAAGTACATCCCTATCCTAGATACTAATTTAAGTCTCTTATTTTATAAATAAACAAGAACCATACTTTCCTTATTCCCTTGTTCTAAATCCCTATTCCCTCTCCCGAGTTCACAAGGTTGACAATTGATGTATTCTAAGGGCCATGAATCCTTAAAATAGTTAAAACAAGAATAAACAAACAATCAACAATGATGAGTAAACTAACAAACTTAATTCAAAACAAAAGTAATCATGAACGTGGCCTTAACCCTGGATAGGAGTTTTAGCCTTTAATGGGATTATTCATCATCCAATCCCTTGGATTGATGATACAAACCATGAAAAAAACTAAAGTAAAGAGATATAAACCCTAAAAGAAGTTTTGAGAAGCCCCAAAACTAGAACAAGACGTCAAAGAGTCCATAATAACAAGTACAAAGATGTATTTATAGTGTCCAAGTAGTCCCAAGACGTGTAGGATTCAAATCTGCACTTTTGCTCGTATTTGAATTAAGGTCACGTCGCGAGGGACATTTGACTTAAGTTGGGGTCGTGAAGCGGCCTCCTCACATGGGTACACTTTTTTGGGTTCCTTCTGAGTATTTTGGTATGTAGCACGAACCAATATAGATTTCTACGCACTACACTCGCCCTGGACATTCCAGGTGTCCAAATTGAGTCCAAGTTGTGCATTGTGCTTTCGTTAAGCCATTCTGAGCCTTTTTGAGTTGTTTCCACTTGATTTGAAGCTTGTATATCCTTAATATATCATCATAATCCATTTACAAAGAACCCTATAGCATTAAAAAAATACTTTAGACTCAAAACAACACAACATTCAAGACAATGAACTAGAAACACGAGCTAAGCATAGGCTTATTTCACTTTGATCTTTAACTCATTGTTTCGACTCATGTCTTGATCCAATTGACCCTTAAACATTATCAACAAGTTATTTAACATATAAATACACAATAAAAACCTTATGAACTCACTAAAACACATTAGAACCCAACACAATAGACTAGACAAGCACCTAGCTCAAGCTAGTAACACTAGTTTTCTCGGTTGAACTCTAAATGATCAATTTGAATCAAAACTTTCTTGGAAACACCATAAAACATTGTACACACATACATGGACACTTAAATTCACATTTATATAATTATCAACATATTACTCACATGAATCATCCTCAAAACAAGGCTAGAATAGTAACGCTAGAATGCATAAATACACCCAACATCATACAACTACCTTAAATCTCTATACATCTTGGTTGTACCGGGATGAATAGAATACTAGAACTTTAATCCTCGTGCAGAATTGACAAAATTGAATAATCAATTTGGGAACATAAATATGACCCTAAAATCTCAAGATACGCTCAAAATCTATGGTGTGTCTCCCAGACTTACAACTCACTACTCGATCACAGAGAAGGCATAATTTACTATCCTCAAACTGACGGTCAAGAATATGCTCAAACAGGGACGATCCCGCCTCCACACAAGCCAAGACCCTCGAAGGATCTAAAATATCGAGGAAAACTATTAAATTGGCCAAGGACTGGATGTCCCATGCCAAGGTCCTCTGAGAAACTAAAATACAAGCCAAACTACACATGCTCACCGCCTTGCAACTCAAGGCATCCGCCACCACATTAGCCTTACCCGGATGATACAAGATAGATATATCATAATCCTTTAGCAACTCTATCCACCTACGCTGGTGAGCATTAAGCTCTCACTAGGTCATAAGATTCTGAAGACTACGATGATCGGTGAAAATCTCACAATGCACACCATACAAGTAAATCTCTAGCTCACAGATAAAGTCCATGTTTTCATCTATTGAAGTTAACCTCCATTCCCATAAGACACTAGACTACAAGTCTTATAGTTACTAGTCATGAATTAAGGAATTGGTACAAATTACCCATACTATTCATTATTCACCTATCACATGGCCATTTTCTAGTTAGCACTCTTATTATAGAAGTCATCAACTAAGCCACCACAGCATTACATATTAGAAGTCAACCTAGTTATTCATCATGCAATACTAAGCCCCTCATCATTAGGCATGTCACAACCTTATAGACTAGTTACAATATTTTAGGCAAGTCAGGACCACCAAATAATTTACTAGACTTCTAGCATTCAATTCATAGTCCTTTATTACAAACAACTAGTTGTCACATAATCCACTTTACTAGGCAAAATTTCGTAACATAACCATTATTCCAAGTCGAATAGATTTTCGAGTTAAGCCCTTGATCCTACACAAGGTTTCATATAACAATTATCCTTAACCCATTAATAGACATAAGTTACTTCTAGTTACCAATTAGGGTCAACAAGGATCACACCTCTTATTTAGTGAATAAGGGCAAGGAATGAATAACTCTTTACCAAAGAAGACATCATGTCCCATGTACAAAAGAGGTTTAGCCACATACTGCCTAACCTCACAAGTATCAATGCATTTGTATAAATTTTCCCTATACGACTCATAACATCATTACCTCTTATGGATTCACCGAGTATCAACATAACATCAACTTATCCTCCATATTCATTAGGCAACATCATAACATTAATATATCCTGCAGATTCACCGGACAACATCATAACATCAACATATCCTTTGGATTCACTGGACAACATCATAACATTAACATATCCTCCGAATTCCCCGGGCAACATCATAATATCAACATATCCTCCGAATTCATCAGGCAACATCATACATCATTACCTCTTCTGGATTCACCGGGTATTATCATCACATTAACAGGTCTTTTGGATTCACTAAGCGTCATTATGCCATTTCACATTTCTCAAGGCAACAACATACATACATGTACATAGCCAAATCAATAAGCAAATACAACCACGCAATAATAAGGTAATAAGAATGTAAGAGAATAAGTACCACCCTACCTTACTAATAAGCATTACTACATAACTTGAGCATAAACATGAGCATGAGTATTCATATGGTATATACACAATCATTACTTTCCCAAGGCTATCCATATCATGACTTCAAGATAATCCATCAAGTATACATATTAACCAACCATCAAACACATACAATCCAACAACCAAGGTTTAACCATCAATAATCTCCATGACATAATTTAGACACTTACATAGCATCTAGGTCTCGAAGGAATTTCATAGTTCAATATTAAGATGGATCAAGTCCTACTCTTATATTCCAAGAATGACAAAGTCCACCATCGCAAGGATAAGATCTACCTAGATTAGGCTAAGTTATCTAAATCATATCATAAGGGCTTATCAATCCTTTCTAAGGCTATTGGAGAAACCTTCTTCAAGTATTCCTTCTAAGTCAATCTAACACTAAGGTCGTTGCCTAACTAAGTACTAGTAAGGTCAACATAATCCTAAGGTTAGGGAGCAACACCATTATTATCTATTAGAGAAACTAGAGTATCATCGTACTATTCATGAAACTACAAGTAGACTATCAAGGTTCTAGGCTATGGGTCAAGAATATCACCTTGCAAATTCAATAACCTATAAGAACCAATTAATCTGAATTATCACCATTCAATAATTTACTATCTAAACCCATCCCAATCTCACAAGATATCAACAATTATACTACAATCAAGCTCAATGTAACTACAAGTAATCCTAACCTACCTTGATTCCAAGTAACTCACGAGCCAACAAGTTTTTCCTTTCTTTTTGTTGAAGCTCCTTCCTCCACAAGAAAATCTATCAACAATACAATCTAAGAATTACAACAAGAATAACCATACCCATTATGGCACCATTGTGCCATGGGTTCAAAAGGATACCAAACCCCTAAGTGGGTTTCACCTTTGGAAAAAGAGTTTTCAAGACCAACCCATAGTTCAACTATCTTTAGGGAGTTATAATCCTTAACCAATTTGAGTCAATCAATTAAATTAGGGGCTACAATTAAGCCTCAATGATTTAGGGGTTTTAAGTCAAGAAATCATGAAATCAATACTAAACGTGAAAAGGCTTTACCTTAGATTATAGCAAGATTTAATTTCACAAGTTATTTAAGCTCCAATTCAACCCATAAGACTTACTTAGAAGATTTCACAATCCATTAGGGTTTAGGGTTTAAGAAGGAGTCACAAAAGACCAAAATCTTATCCAAGATAACACTTAAATAGGCTTTGCTTAGGCCTTGAGTAGCGAGATTGTGCCCTCTACCTAGCCATGGTCATGCCTTAACCATTACGATCGTGGCATCTCGATCAAAAATAGGCATGGCTAAAGCTTGGAACTTGGTTCTGAGCTTTGGTCAATTTCTCGAGATGCATTTGGGGTCTATTTTGAGCAAATAAGATACGCAACCCCATAGTTTTTGATGTTCGAACGCATTAGCTAAGTTGAATTTTGTATACGAAGATATTTTACCAATGTTCTTGCTTAGTGGTAAATTAGGACCAACGAAGACTTCCAATTGAGAAAGTGGTTTGAGAAACCAAATGAACCGCCAAGTAACTGAACTATCGGTCCCCACAAGTCACTAGTGACTTAGGACGGCTATGGAGAAGCTCTGTCCGCAGAAACAGGCAAGAATAAGGATAATGACTTGAAGGGTCATTATATATGTAAGAAAAAATAGGATGAAAAATTAGCTAAAAACCCTTATTTAAGCCCCAATTTCATATTTGCCAAATATTATAAAAATGCCCTTCAAACTCTTTTGCTCTACTGTGATCCCCATCCCTTAACTGCGATTAGGCACCTCTATCATGATAGTCATATTGTGATTTCCCTTTAGTTGACTTGTTGACTGAGCATGATTGTGACCCTCTGTCCGTGATTGCAGTAAGTGAGGGTCGATTCCTGGGCGTGCAATTTTAGATTTTGTTCTTTTTGCTCATATTTCTTCTCTTGCACATTCTCCATAGCTCATTTTTATCAATTTTCCTTGATCATCTTCTCATTTTAAGCTTTACCTACACAAATGAGTACTAAGTAAGAAAGTAACAATAAATCAATGAAAAAGCATGATAATTTAGTCTTAAAAGTGCTAATAAGTTGTAAAATAGACGACTTATCACCTTGGTGAAATCATCAATCTCATTCCATATACTATTTACCAAAGGCCTTTTAGGGACTCCTACTCCTATATTAATGATACTCCTGATGACAGATCGCTCAGTCTAGAAATCGGTTAGAGTTTTGTATGATGTTTTGATCAAGGTTGATCATTTTATTTTGCTAGTAGACTTTGTGGTCCAAGATTGTGAAATTGACCAAGAAGTATCCGTCATCCTTAGGAGACTCTTTTTGGCAATCGAGAGAGTAATTGTTGATATGGAGCAAGGAGAAATAAAATTTTTGATCTAAAATGATGAAGTGTCTTTCAGGGTTTGTAAAACGGAACAATAACCTATGAAACTTCAAGGGGTGTCCGTCATTAATGTGGTGGACAAGGAGGTGGAAGAAGTATCCTTCAAGGATCTAACTTAAAAGTTGAAGAACGTCGAGCCGCGATGATAAATTAGGCATTAGGTAGGAGGCAACCCACCAATGTCATGAAAGTGGCACTTATCCTTTGAATTTTGATTAGTAAAGTAGTTTTTAATTTTATTTATCATTTATCCATGAAATTGTAGTACTATGAGAGGTTTTAAATGAGAGTGAGAAAGGGGAAGTATGGTGCATTTTTAGTAGTAAAGTGAATAGGGGAAAATAGAGGACCATAAAATAGCCTAAGTTACCATGATCGCAGTACGCGTACCTTCGCGATCGCGATCACTGTGTGACCATGATCATGAAACTCTGATAGAAATTGTGGTAAGGACTGGTTAAAAATAACCTGTCAATCCCCGTTTTCCACCACACTAATTTCAAATTTCTCTCAAATTGCACCCACCTTTTGTTGTATTTTTGGCATCCAATTGTGCATTGCATCCTCCCCTACATCCCCCAATCTGGTGTGTGCTTCAAATTTTTTCTCTATATATGTATGCGTAGGCCTTAGAACTCATGTCTTAGCAATGGACTAAACTTGAGATTTCCATGCTAAACATTTGCTTAATTATGTTTGTTGGTGTGTTTATTTATTGGTATTGGTGTGTACATTGATGGGGAAGTCTTGAGTACCCTAATTTTTTCAAAAAATAATAGGATTAGAAAGTGTTTTATTATGATTAAATGATTAAATGATTAAATGCCTAAATGAATTCCGTAATCATTTTCATATGTTCTAAAGGCATGATCGAACATCTAGGGCATATGTTTCTTATTCATAATATAAATTTTTTATTTGGAGAACATATGGGCATTGAAATTGGAAGTTTTGAATTTTGAAACTTTTGGTTCACCATGCTTCAGTTACCGCAATCATGGTCAATAAATCCCGATCGCAACTTAGTGTCCTATGATCGCGTTAGCGTGATCGTGACTCAGTAGCCCACGATTACGGCATCTGAGGCTTTTTTTCAGCCAAGACCAAAAATCTTTCAAGTCTATTTCTTGCCCAAAAATTGCCAAGACACCACCCCATTAGCTTAATTTAATAACATAGCATAGTTTTCATATGTAAATGTTGATAATAAATGATTTTGTGATATTCTTAAGTTTCTAAAGTTAAAAATGGGAGACTACGACCAAAATCATTTCATAGATTTTGAGTGCTAGAATATGTAGCATGCTGACTTGCCCAGAACCAAGTTACTCCTAGAGAGAGTCATCTGCTTGGATAGGGTGCCTGAGAAGCTCCTAGCCTTTTATGACCATTTGTTGTCCACTGGGTAGAGGTTCTCTACCCTAAATCTATGTCAAAAAATGGAGCATTGGGTGAGGTATTTCTATGCAAATCTTACCGTAGTCTCTATCTTAGACCTAGTTATAAGGATCTAAGGGAAGGTAGTTCACTTTAGAGATGAGCAGATAAATGAAAACTATGGACTACCAAATGCTGACATGAAATCATATGAGGATAAGGGTTATGAATCTGGAAGCTGGATCCCTAATAAGTTGTGTCCCGATAGAGAGGTTTTGTGGGCCTCAACAAAGATAGAGGTATCATTGCATGACTTCATAGCTGAGGCTCGAATTTGGTTGGATATCATCTGTAGCCGAAATCCTTGCACCAATATGACCTCTGTCCCTAACATAAGATCCCGAATTATTACATGCATTTTGGATAACATTCTTCTGAATGTTAGGCACCTTATTCTGCTAGACATGCGATATTTCAAGATCAAAGTAGGCTCCCTACTTTTTTTTCCATCCTTGATTACTGAGCTGTGCAGGAGAGTTGAGGTTAAAGAGTACCCCGAAGATACTTGGGTGCACCTAAAAACCCCTATTTAACCTCTTAAGATTTGAGGTAAGGGAGCACCCTGTAAGTGTAAAAAGTGGAAAATTAACTTAGGAAAGTCGATAGATGAGAACACCGACTCTTGCAATCCATCCACAGAAGGGCCTTTTGAGGAGATCTTGATTGAGATGAGGGCAACCAAGGATCTTATGTCTAGGTTGCTTATGGGGCCGGGGGAGCCTTCCACCACCTGTCACTTCTATATTGCTCAGTCTGATTATGAGAAGTACATGGAGGACCATAAGAACCAGGGAGCCACTATTTCTAGGCTTGAGAGGGCCTACTCATCTTTGGCACAGTCACACAGAGCGCCTAGAGATTTTCATAAGTAGAGGAAGAAGAGGGAGAAAAGGAGAGATAAATTTTTCACAAAGATGTGGAAGGGGGTAAAGGAACTTTGAAAGGTCCTAAAACCTAAGGACAGACTTATTTCTTCTAAAGATGAGAGTGATAATGAGGTCCCAGCTGCATGGTCATATTTAGATGATGCTAGAGGTGATACAAAGACCGAGGGAGGTGACATTCCATAATGCGGTTACAAGGAGCACCCTTTACTCTTTTTATATTTTATTAATTATGCAGTGAGGTCACTACAAGCTTTTAGTTGGGGTGCCCATCTCCGTATTCATTTATTTTTCCTTGTTCTATATTATTGAAATATTTGTTAGATGCTTTTATGTTGATTTAGAGGATTTTTATTTTTGGGTTGTAATAATTGGGCACCTCGATGATACCTACATTTCATGGTTTGTAATAATTGGGTTTGGCGTCCCTCTCTAGATTACATCCCATTTGCTGCTAAGAAAAACTTCTACGTTGTGTTGCGCCTTTTTGGAGTCGTCCACACCTGTGGTTTGATTTGAGAATTTCATCTTTCTGGATGCTCTTGACAACAACTCAAACAAAAGATTAGTTGTAAATAGAGCATCAAACAAATGTAAATTAGTGAAAGATTGCTTGAACATGCTACTTGAGATTGTTGATGAACCAAGTTGCACAACCTGTTCTAAAAATATTGTGTCACTTTGAACGGAGTGACAGTCCAATATGTCTCATTGAAGGATGGACAACCGAATTTAAATATAACATGTCACTTTGAATAGAGTGATGGTCTAATATGTCTCATTAAAGGGAAAAGACCCTATTTAAATGTAATGTGCCACTTTGAATGGAGTGGCGGTCCATCGTGTCTCATTAAAGGGTGGACAATCTAATTTAAAGGTAACGTGCCACTTTTGAATGGAGTGACAGTCCAATGTGTTTCATTGAAGGGAGGATGATCCAATTTAAATATAACATGCCACTTTAAACAGAGTGATGGTCCAACCTGTCTATTAATCACCTACAATAAACTTATTAGTATCAAATGCAACATGAGGGCAATCATGCATACCTTGCTTTAGTCTGCCACACTAAAGGGGGTGAAAAATCATAATGTAGTAACATACTATGTTGAAGGAGATGCCAATCCATATAATAAAGTGTCACCCTAAAGAAAGTGGCAGTCTGAAAACATATTAACATGTCACTCTGAAGGAGGTGATGATCCATAACACAATAATATTTCACTCTGAGGGAGGTGACAGTTCATAACATAATAATATGTCACTCTGAAGGAGGTAACGTTCCATAACATGATAACATGACAAAAAGAAGGAGGTGACATTCCATAATAATACGTCACTCTGAAGGAGCTAGCATTTAATAACATGATAACATGTCATACTAAGGGAGGTGACAATCCATAACATAATAACATGTCATGCTGAAGAGGTGACGATCCATAACTTAATAAGATGTCACACTGAAAGAGGTAATGAACCATAACATAATGATATGTCATGCTGAAGGAGATGACAATTCATATCATAATAACATGTCACTCTGAGGAAAGTGGTGATCTATAACATAATTACATGTCACTCTAAAAGAGGTGATGATCCATAGCATAATAACATGTAAAATTGAAGAAGGTGACGATCCATAACATAATAACACATTAATCTGAAGGAGGTGATGATCCAAATATAATAATATGTCAAGTTGAAGAAGGTGACCATCCATAACATAATAAAATGTAGCTCTGATGGAGATGATGATTCAAATGTAATAACATGTTGTCTCAAATAAAGAGATGATTTGATGCACCCTCTTAAAGGGTGAAAGATCCATATATAATAAGATGTATTTGATGTGCCCTCTTAAAGGGCGGATGATCCATATATAATAAGATGCATCCTTTTAAAAGGGGGATGTCTCAAATATAATAAGATGTGTCACCTCGAATAAAGTTATTATTAAGAATGTCGTCTTGAAATGGTGGATAACCCAAAATATGATAAGTTAGGGTAATAATCTGTTACATCCTCTTGAAAGGGTGGATGAACCATATATAATAAGATACATCACCTCGAGTATGGTGAGAATCTGAGGCGGTGTTGCATAACGTCACCTGCATAACACAAATAACACTCAATAGTAACAAAATAATTTGTTTTAACTAAGACGGGAGTGTAATAGAAGATAAAGTTTATAGATAAAGTCATTTGACTCATGATGATTTGGATCCAGGGTTGAAGTGCAATCTTTGTGGAATTTTTTAGGATATCCCTCAAAAATTCTGCCCCAATTTAGAAACTATCAAACGTCTTTGTAACTTATGAAATTATTTAGTATGGAATTTTTGAGATCTTCTCAAAAATTTTGCCCCAGGGTAGAATGCAAAATACTCGAGTCCTTTCTGGTGTAGCATAACTTAAAATTTTACAACTTCTCAAAATTATGCATCGATTTAGCTTTAGCAATGTCCAATGTTTAACTTTGTAGCAAATGTCAAGTTCTTGTGAAATTTTTTAGATCTTCTCAAAAATTTCTGCCTCGATTACACGCTTCAATGTCATCTTCATGTAACTTAAAAAAATCCTCCTAAATAAAATCTTGTGGAGAATATGATCGAGCTAGTGTGGTGCTCACATATTCTATTAAGGTAGAAATCATACCAAACGTAGTTCTATGAAAAAATAATTTTTCTAAGGGATTGACCGAAGCCGACATAGGCCTCCTACATATTCCATTCTTAGAAATTTAGGTCAAACATAGTTCGTATAAAATAAAAAGAGAGATTTAATATTATTGATAATGTGACCAAAGCCAACACATGCCGCCTACGCATTCCACTAGGGAAATCAGATCGAACGTAGTTCATTACAACTAGAAAGTATGATTACAAGAAAATCACAAAGTGTGGCTACAAGGAAATCAAACCATAAGTATGATTACAAGGAAATAAACACGAGAAAGTACGATTACTAGAAAATAAAACAATAACTTTAAGATAAAAGAATGCCAAAAGTGCACTTTGGAGGGAACTTCATTCTTCGTTGCGACTTATGATTCCAATCACTACTTCTTGT
The DNA here is from genome assembly GCF_002878395.1 of Capsicum annuum. NCBI lineage: Eukaryota > Viridiplantae > Streptophyta > Magnoliopsida > Solanales > Solanaceae > Capsicum > Capsicum annuum. The sequence goes on along the minus strand of NC_061113.1, from coordinate 48,613,368 downwards.
GATTAGGCAGTGGATTATTATTGACATTGGCTAGAGCTTCTACAAGTGTTATCACCTTTTTGTCAATCAAGTCTTGAATTTTGTGCTTAAGATTTATACATTTCTTGATATCATGTCTAACGACTCCAGAGTGGTAAACACATCGCTTGTTTGGAGCATACTAATTAGCAGAAGTATTCAAAGGCCTTGTTTTCACTAGATGAAGTAGTTTTGGTTCTTTCAACTTTTCAAAAAGTTGAGTAAGAGATTCTGCCAATGGCGTGAAAATTCTGGGAGACTTTCTTTCATATTTGGCACGAGGAGCATTATTTTGATAGTTTTATGGTGGAGGATGAACATGATATGTCGCTTGTGCATTAAAGATTGGATAGTGAGCATGTCGAGCATTGTGTTGGTATCATGGGGATTGCTTATAGTTGGATGAAACTCCCTAAGTCATTACTCCTATCACTTCCTTTTCTTTTTTCTTTCCACTTCCAAAAGAGCTAGTCTGGAAACTCTTATGAGTGGATTACAGCTTTGTCAAATTTATTATCCTCCCTATCTTGAGGTCATCTTCAATCATTAATCCAATCTTGATAATTTCAGTAAATGTCTTTCAAGCCATCGTCACCATATGATCGAAATACTTAGTACATAGTGCATGAATGAAGTAACTGATCATTTCAGTTTCCTCCATAGGAGGATGGACCCTAGTTGCCTCTTCCTCGACCGTATGGCATATTCACGAAAGCTCTCATTTGTTTTCTACCTTAGCTTTGTGATAGATATCATGTCAAGAATAATATCAACGTAAAACTTGTAATGATCAACAAAAGCACTTGCCAAGTCATACCAAGTGTGCCATTTAGCCACATTTTGGTTAGTGTACCATTCTAGAGCCTTTCCACTCAAACTTTGACTAAATAGCATAACTCGTATTCCCTCGTTTTTGCCCACACCAATCAAATTCTCACAATAAGTTTTCAAATGAAAAAAAAAATTCTAGACCCATCAAACTTTTTGAATTTTGGGATCTTGTAACCAGGAGGCAACTCAATCTCGGGAAATGCACACAACTCTTCATACTTCACACTTTGATTAAATCTAAGCCCTCTAAGGCTTCTCATTGAATTTTCTAAATCCTTGAGATTTCTATTCACCATCTCATCAATGCACACCCTAGGATCATTTTCAACTTCAACATAATGATCAGCATCTAGGTGGTAAACTCCTGAGTTTACGTCATCGGTGGAGAGGTAGCATAGGTGTACAGTGACGAAGTATGATGCGATAGTGTTATGTTCTGAACCTTTGAAGGAGCAAATGCACACACCAAAAGAGCATTCTGAGGAGCATGAATATTTTGAGAAGTGGAAAAATGACCACCCAGATCAATTCCTTTCGATGTCGAAAACATAAGACCCTTTTGTTAAGCATCAAGAGGCAGAGTCATGTTTGGAGTTGTCTGAGAAAGAGTTCTTTGCATCAACATGAACCTTAATTCGACAATATTTTTTCCAAATGGGCTATTTCTCTTCCTATCAAGGGACTAGGGTCCATTGCCATAGACAAGGTGGGAACCGACTCAGATAAAGTGTTGATTAAACTAGGATCCATAGTTGAACGATTCTTTCTATTAGTCCAAGTAAGAACTGATGAGTCGGCCTAGGATCACGCCTAAAATAGAGTTTTGGTTCAGTTCTATCCTGGGTGTCTAGAGTAGGTTTAGACATAGGTTCCCAAGCGGCCGACCTGGGTTTGAAAATATGAACAGCCATCAGACACCTCATGTGCTAATAAACCATCGTATTTCCAACATTTTATTTGGAGTTGAACAATAGGGGTCGGGACATCCATGAAACCCCAAAACATTTTAATAATCATCACGCGGGATTATGCCATGAAACGCAACAGTTAAATTTCGCAAAATTAAAACATATAATCACATAAATAGTTTAAACAATTAGTCAAAAGATAAATTCAAATATTTGGTTAGAACCTAGTTAAAATCCCCAGTAAAGTCGTCATTTTTTTTTTGCCCTTTTTTTGATTCGAAGGGTTTGAAAACATTTATTTTTGACTTTTTAAACTATTTTGAAACCTTAAAGAAAAGTTTGAAATAATTTAAGAAATTGCAGAGTCGCCACTTGATTTTTGAGAAAATATCAAGAAAAACTAAAAATATTACTTAAAAGATTAAAAACAGAAAAAATCTTTTAAGTTTAGAGATTCCGAGTAAGTGATTCTTACTAATACTCTTGGAAGGTTGTTAAGACACCAAAAGTATCCGCTAACTTGTGGTTATCCAGACTATTTGAAAATAACTTTTTAGACTAACTTTAAAAAGGAAAATTGGTTTTTTGAAAAGAAAACGATTAAGGAAAAAATTGTCTTCAAGATTTGTGCAGAACAAATTTTAACGACTTAGCGGAAATTTTTAACTAAGTCTAGTAAAACATTAAGAATAATTAGCATATAAAAAGGAAAGGGGGAGACTAAAGGACTTAGGCCATTAGGTCCAAATAATAAATCATGTCCTATGCTAATTTGGGCTTTTGACCCATCTCTACTTGTCCTAATCTAAATACTTGGGCTTTTGGCCCATAACTTGTCCTAAGCTAGTTTTCATACCTTTGAGGCCCAAAATCTGCTTCACCTGTATTATATTAGGGAAAATTTCAGAAATAGCAACTATGGTGCCTTAATTGTAACTTTTATAGCAACAGTTTCATAATTACAAAAAATAGCAAATTGTATTTTGTATTTAAGTAAACCATTGCTATACAAATACATATACAACAAGATTTATTGTCATTGTTTTACTCAAATTAGTTGAGTTAAATAAGAAATAATTATCCCATCTAATTAAATTTTCATAAATTACTCTTAGTTAAATTAGTAGATTCCTTTTCCAAATCAAACTCAAATATGAAGATTATTATTTCCATGATCTTCAAAATATCATTATCTTATATCTCTAAATATTTTTTCTTGTTAGTTTTTTCATTTTTTTAATCTTTTTTATTTTAATTTCTTTTTCTTTTCCATTTTTTTCTTTTCACTTTATTTTCTATCTTCTACTTCTCTTCTTTTTTTCCTTTTTCATTTTTTCAGTTTCTTTTTCTTCCTTTTCTCATTTTTTTTGTTTTCTTCTTCTTCTTCTTTTTAGAAACAAAAGTTCTCTTTTGTTTTTATACTTCTATTTCTAGTTTCTATTTCTCTTTCTTCTTCTTTTTTTCCTTTTTCACTTCTTCTTTTTTTGAATTTTTATTTTTTATTTTTTTCTATTTTTTTGTTTTTTTTTACTCGTCTATCTCTATCTTTTATTTTTAAAAGACAAATATCTATATCATATATACATATTCTAAAAATATACAAAATAAATAGACATACAGATCTGCATATGTATTTACGGTAAAAAACATACATATATATCTGCATATGTATGTACAGAAATACATATCTAACTCACATGTATATATAAACATATAGGACACAAAATTTCTGTAACAAAAATGACAATTATATATATATATGTATATATATACATATAGTTAATAAAAAAATATAAGATATTATCTTAAACAGTAAAAGAAAACAAATAAGTACGTATGTTACCCTCTAAAATGACATAGTAAGTATATTTTAAAGACAAATCCAACACCATATAAAATACATATAGCTCTACGTATGTATTTACAGAATACATACTTGATCCATATGTATATTCTTATTTTATATGAGTCACCTTTGTATTTCCTAAATACATTTGAAGATATATAGTATAGTTATGTTTGTTACTATTTAATATGAATATGATATGTATTTCTTAATTACATATGTATGTTTTGTACTGAAATACATATGCAGATCTATATGACTATGTATTTTGTATGTTTTTTCAGTATGTGTATGTGATATACATATTTGTCTTTTCAAAATAAAAGTTAGAGATAGAAGAGTAAAAAAACAAAAAAAGAGAAGTGAAAAGAAAAAAAAAAGGAAGAAAGATAAATAGAAGTATAAAAAGAAAGAAAGAAAATAAAATAGAAAAAAGATGAACAAAATAAAAATAGAAAAAGAAAAAAAAGACATGAGAAAGGGAAAAAAAAGGAAAAAGGAAAAAAAAAAAGAGAAATAGAAGAGAGAAAATAAAGTGGAAAGAAAAAATGAAAAAGAAAAAGAAATAAAAATAAAATAATAAAATAATAAAAAATAAGATGAAAAAAACTAATAAGAAAAAAAAGGTAGAGATATAAAATAGTGAAAGACAGTAATGATGTTTTATATTGAAATCTTGAAGATCATGAAGATAATTATCTTCAAATATGAAAAAGGAAAGACAAAAGAAAAATGGAAAAAAACGAAAAAGAAAAAAAAGAAATAGAAGAGAGAAAATAAAGTGAAAATAAGAAAATAAAAATAAAATAAAATAATAAAAAAATAAGAAGATACAAAAAGGGGGAAAAGATATGGCTATATTTGGGGGAGGTGAAAAAGTGGAGTGAAAATAGGAAAATGTAAAGTAGTAAGAGTAAAACATGCACTTACCTAGTTAATGAGTAAAATAATGTTGCTCTTGCTATAAACTGTAATTTTACAAAAGTGTTGCTATTTATTGTAATTATAGTATTAAGTATGATACTTTCAGTAATTTTTCCATTAAATTACAACTTTGACATCGAGCCCCAAATGAATGAAGAAATAAATGACTAAATGAATAAATGAAAATAAGGCAATAATAAAAATCAAGGCATTTCAAATCTCTTAGTAACCTCATCAATGGATTTTCACCCATTTTCATGCGTCATATAATCGACTTTGGGTTTAAAACTTCTGACTTGACTCGGAGAGATGAGCCACATTGGCCCATTACGCAATGAAACAGGAAATGAGTCCATTTTGACTCGAAAATAAATTTATGCAAAGGAAAAGATAAAAGAAAAAGAAGTAATATGTGTTCGAAAATTCTATATTTAATAGATAAATGATGAGATGAAAAAGTAGCAGAAAAAATACTAAGCTATGACAATAAATCAAACCAAATTATCCAACCCATCTCCTAAACAATCTTACAAAAAATATCTAGCATAATATAATTACCTAGCCTTTGAAAAAAGGATATGAATCCACAAGCACAGTTGCTTAAAATTAGGAAAAATAGATTAATACATATTTTCTCGTATCTATTATTTAGAGAGGAAAAAATCACGATAGTATGTGAATAACAATGGTATGTCTAAACACTTTAAGAAGTAAACCAATAAGAAAAGTGAAGCAAATAACATCTATTAAGCATATTTGAGAAATGATATCCAAAGACTAAATAGGAGAAATAGCAAAAGATTAATTCTAAGAAAAAGTGTTCAATTATGCCAACACCTATTTTATTTCTACACCATTTCAACAAAACCTATAATCCTATCAACTTTTCAATCTAAACAAGAGAAAATCAACGAAAATTTTAAACACGAAAATGAGTAACTCACTACTTCAAATTGAGAAATAATTTCACAAACCCTTAACAATAGTAGTTATTCCTTTTCGACATAAAGGAAATAACTTTACATGCTAAAACCAAAAATATCCATCAATAATGAATTTAAACAAAGCATGAACATGCATTTTAAGCAAAGATCAAAACTTTATCCATAATAATGAAAGAATGTAGTCAAAAGGCGAAACAATCAATACTAACTATTATTTTCAACGTAAAGAAAACAATTTTACATGCTAAAAACAAACATATCCGCCAACAATGAATTTAAACAAAACATGAGTACATATTTAAGTGAAGATAAAAACTTTACCTATAAAAGGCAAAACAATCAATATTAACAATTTTTTCAGCATATAGGAAATAACTTTACATGCTAAAAGCAAACATATACGCCAACAATGAATTTAAACAAAGCATGAGTACATATTTTAATCAAAGATTAATACTTTATCCATAATAATCAAAGAATAAAGTCAAAAAATATGTTCAACTATTCTTAGCTCATTTTTATATTATGAATATGAAAGTAGCCCTAACATCGATACCATAACGTCCTATGGCCTTCAAGGCCGTCTACGGTAAACAATCCCAGCAAATAAAATTATAACTACGAACTACGAAAAAGAAAAAAATGAAGAAGAAAATGATAATAAAACTGAAAAATTATAACCAAGAAGAAGAAAAAGATGAAACAATGATAATAAAATTAAAAAATTACAACTACAAACTACGAAGAAGAAAAAGATGAAAAAGAAAATGATAAAAAAAGGAAAAGGTGTGTTTACCTCTTTTGAGACAGCAAAATAAAAGTACAAGCTTTCTTCAGAGTCTTTATCACCACCGAAAAGTGTTCAACTCGAGAACTTCAATTAGCCCGCAAATTTCACAAAAAAGAAAAAATTTGACTAAAAAAAAAAATTGCTCAACGCTTTCTTTTTTCAACCTTGAGACTTGTCTCTCTACTAAAATAGTAGGAGTATTTATAGGAAAGGATGGGGATTCCCTTCTTTGCATCCACTAATGTGGGAGAAAGAATTTAGGGATATTTTTCAAATTTTAAAATGAAGATAAGGTGAACTGGAAGATAAGGTGGGAGAAATTGTACAATGTAGCATAATTTTTGAATTTCAAAATTGAAAAAAAGACTTTGAGGTTATTTTGTATGGGAATTGGGTAGAAGTTATGAGAGTTTTTGGGAATTTTGGAATTTGTTTAAAATATAATCCCAATTGTGATTTAAAATTTAGCCATATTTATTTAATTTTGATCAAATTAAAAATCAATTGACGAATTACATTGCAATTATGGCCAATTTGATTTTAATTATAGCCAAATTTAATAGATTGGCTAAATTAAATTAAATTTGATACGAATTAAAACTTTCTTTAATTCCGAGCTTCTTGATTTAATAAAATCAAACATATATTCATATAAATAAATTATTTTTGAGAGTAAATTATATTTAAATCAAGACTTTATCTGTTCGAATTAATTTTCACGCTTATCTCCGTAAAAAGTCAAACTTCGATAAAAATATTCATTCAAGTAATAAAATTTATACAATCTCATATATGTGAATACGAAAAATATATAATCGTCACTTAAATGACAAAATTAACCTAAATAAATATTTTAGAACACATTTTTCCAGATGAAATAAATATTTCACTTTTATTTAAAATTGAAGAAACCTAGGATTAAATTTAATCATGGAGGGCAAAAATTAGGTATCACCAATGGCGATTAAAAATATGGGCAAGCATATGGCATGATACTTGTTCACATAGAGAGATTCTTTATAAAGTTGAGTGTTTGTACTTAAATCCCTTGTTGCATGATAGAAATTTGGTGTGTAGGATTTTCTTTTTGTGAGGATTCATGTAGACTAATCGAGGCAGATGAAATTGCCATCTTCCAAAAAAATGAGATAAAGGAGTGTAGTTAAGTTTATATTGATTGAGATTCACTTCTAGAGAATTAGTAATTATTTCATCATTGTTCTTTAAAGTCTTTTGTATCTTTAAGATTGTGCTTCATATTAAGGGGATTTGTGAGAATAGCTTTACCCATGTTTGAAAGATAATTGTTGGTGTTAATCAAGTTTGAAGTCATTGTGACCATATGGTCATACAGTTGAGCTTAAAATTGCATAGTCTCATTGAGCAAGTAGTAGTGTTGCTTGAGGACAAACAAAGATTTAAGTTGGGGTGTTGATGAGTGGTAAATTTACCACTTATTTACATCCAAATTTGTGCTCATTACTATGCTTAAATGGTGTTAATGAGATAAATTTTTCATTTGATTGCACTAATTCCCATGTTTTGCAGGTTCACGGGTAAATGGAAGAAAACTAGTGAAGTGAGCTAGAAAGCAAACAAAAAGGACAAAGTACTTCAAAAGCTGGAAAATTTGGAGATCGGATCAACTTCATTTGCTGCGATACGGATAGTCAAGGTCTTTTCAAAGCACAGCGATCATGATAGGTTCAATGTGATCACGGCCAACTGATGGCGATCGCGACAGAAGGAAAAATAGCCCAGGGGTAGATTTGTACTTTCCCATAACTAGTTTCAATTCTTTATAAGACGAAAACCCTTTCATTTTGGCATATCTTGAAACTAGAATTCAAGTTTTGGAATTTTAAAAAGACTACTAAATTGGGAAACATTATTGTAGTTAATTTTCCAAGGATTTTAATTGAAATTTAATTTGAATTTGAGAATATTTTTGCTTTGCCTCTTCAATCGAAGCTTTGAAAGTAAATTTGGGTATACTTGTTCTCTCAAACTTCACGAGTAGCTAAACATTCATTTTGGGGTTATGATTGAATAGGGTGCAAATGTGTGTAGATTTTTTATTGTTAGTGTATTCTCTTGGTTAATGATGTTGGGTTTCTGTAACATCTCGCATTTTTGGGCTAGACTTTAAACCGTTTTTCCTACGTGTTTAAACTTTAATACCATGATTTGTATATGAATGCATGTTTCATAATCATTATCCTAGTGTGTCAAGTGCTTTCAAGGTGAAAAATGTTCATAGAAATTACTTAGAACGGAGTTGAGCTAAGAACCTTTATTTCGGCCAAATCTTTTTATTTGATTCTACAAAGGTCTACTTTAAATTTGTATAAATTTTTATATATGTGGAATTTTACAGATCGAGACCCATCAAATGATAGATAATTGAGTTAAATTTCTAATGATACCAATTTCGCCTTAATCTGATACCTGAGCGAAAAGTTATGGCCATTCAAAGGTCGTGAATCGCATGAAAATCGTAAAAGGCCATTAGAAAGGGTGTGTGATGGCCATGCATTACCCATTTGGGGCTGTGCGATGGCCATGCATCACCCACCTTGGCTTGGGAAATTTTTGTGAGTCGCATGGTGATTGCATAGTACCAAAAGTGCTCTGTTTTGACTTAAATCAAGGGCGTCGAAGTCTTTTCACACCCCTAAACCATCCATAATCATTCCTAATCGATATAAGGGGTCTTGAAACACATAAATTCCACCCCTTAACCCCAAGCATTCAAGTCATGATTCAAAAACCCTCCTCCTCTCCCAAGAACAAAATCTAAGTCCCTTTCGCAAGAAATCAAGAATTCAAGCTTCCAAGTTCAAGAAACCCAAAAATCTTCAAGAAAACCATCTATTGAGGTATATGGATGTTCATCAATAGACCTTTCACCCATTGAGACCAAAAAAACCTTTTTTGAGTAAAGTGTGTGTTTTTCCTCTATTGTGAAGTTTATTATATTCAATATGAATTAAATTCATGTTCTTCCTTAGTATTTTGAACTCAATTCTTTTCAAGTATGATTCCATGAAAAGTTAGGTAATCTCATGTTTCAAGATTCAATCTCCCATGTCATATTCAAGTGGATTTCATGTTATAATGTCAAGTTTTGATTTGCTCACTAACCATGTTATTTTCCCATGTTTTAAGACATTCCCATGTTCAAGTTCATAATTCTCACATGTTTGATGAAATGTCTACTTTTTGGGTATTTTAACCATGATTCAATCCTAAAGTTTTAAGTTTTAATATTGTATTTTATGATCATTCAGTGTTGGTGGGTTATGAACAGCCGATACTTATGTGTTTACATGATTTCAAAATTTCAAGTACTAAGTTAGTTAAGCCATGAATCTTATTAGTATATATATTTATGATCATGATGAGCACTATCTGATAACGCTCAATCTACAGCTCTCGTGGGAGTGTAAAGCGGTCGTTAGCAAATATAGAACCCAACCTGGGTTGGGTATCGATCCCACAGAGAATAGCTTGGCCAACAAGCAAGAGAAATTACTAGACTTTTAGTGCAAGTCTCGTAGGAAAGGGGGGATTGTAGTATGTAACCAAAACAAGAATGTAAGAACTGAAAATAGCAAAATAAAGAGAGATTGTCACGTGTGTTGTAAACAATGAGAATTGAGGCGTTGGGGTTATGTCCACCTTCTGAGGTATACGTCTCTATTGGCTATGAGTGTGTAGAGTCTTGACATGTAATTGCTTATAGAGAATTGTAGTCGATGGTAAATCCAAGCGTCTCTCGACCTAAACAAGGACTATTTCACTTTAACTCTCTCGAGCTTAAAGCGTGACTAACGGTACGAATTCTCCAAGAAGTTAGTCCAGGTACGGCACTAGCTTTTTAATAGGAAAGGGTGTCCTACTACCTTGACATTATCTCTTTTCCAGACAAATAACTTTTCTCTCGAACAAGTCAGATGTTAGACTGGCGTTGGTCTATGCGTCTTCTTTTCTAGACAAATAACCTTTCTCTCGAACAGGTTAGATGTTAGAATGGCGTGTTCTTGTGTTTGAACCGCAAAGAATGTAGATTTAAGATGAAGAGAATAATGATATAAGCAATATACTTGTCTTGAACTCACAAACTCATAGCTATAGATAGTAACTCATTCGGCTTCCATAACCCCAACTAAGAGATTTAGTTACCCATGAATGCGAAGGATATCACGTTTTGCATGGTGGATGGCGTGAATAGTAGGTGTTTGGCGTGTGGTTTTAGTGATTCCGTAGCAAGTAACGATTCTCTTGTTGTGGAATTTAAGAGTAGAAGAATGAAGAATTGAGAATGGGTTGTAGGAAGATGTCTTAATTGTAAGGAGATGAATGAATTGTCAGAATGTCTCCTTCCCTCCTTTCTTGAAAATCTCTAACATGATAGGGTATTTATAATACTCCTATCCTACTCCTACTAAACTAATAAAATAAATAACCAAATCCTAATATACTAATGAAATCCTTGACCCAATTGTACTAGGGTAAGGTTACAAAATTATAATCCAAATAGAATGATGAAACACATAACCTAATTGCACTAGGTTAATGTATTATGGCAAAAATCCAGCTTTGTGTCTGTAAGTCCCAAAGTCTTCAGAAATGCTGTTTTAGCCCGGGACAGATTTTCCATGCAGCAGATTTAGTCCTTTATGCGTCCAGCTCCTTTCCATCTCGTTTGTGAGCTTTCTTTTGCGTCAAGTAAGCCATAAATTGCTGTATTTTGCATCATTTATACCTGAAACTTTCCTAATCACATTTGTTAGCTCATTTACAGGAAAAAGGACTAAAAGTGTACGAAATAGATAATTAGTTCTCGAAACTAGGCTAAAATATGGGCAAAATATATTGATATAGGCGCGTAATTTCGCCTATCATCACTATCAGAAATAAATTTTATTTGAATTTAGTCTAGTTCAATACATGTGTCATTCAGTTGAGAGTAGGATTTATCATCAAGCAAACCTAGGGATGGGGGCTCACCCACCAGTTAGGATTGAGTCCATAGTATCAGTCCCTAAGTACCAGAACTACGTAGCCATCGTAGGATTATGAGATGTCACTCACTAGTTTAGGACTGACACTCTCTTAGGGGTTACCCGCCAGTTTAGAACTGACTCTGTAGCCCTTCGGGACCCATGATTAGTGGATCCACATATCCACCCGTGGCACGGTAAGGACACCCTTCCAACTGGGATTATAGGTTGGGCTACGATTAGCTTATATTGGGGCATGTCAGTTACATGATACCTCCCATAGTTTTAGTTAGTATTTAATTTATCTCAGTTCAGGTTTGCTTGACCAAGTAGACAAATTTCAGTATTTCTTAATTCAGTAATCAGATTATTTCGGTTATTCAGATATCAGTTATTCAGATATTCAGATTATTTCAGTACATGTTTTACTTGGTCTTGCATTCTAAGTTTTACATTTTCATGTTTTCATGCTCAGTATACATACATGACCTTCAGTACTATTTTATAATCTATTCAGCTTTACATGAGACTTACATATAGTATCCATATTCTACCGCCTCCCAGCTTCAGTTCTATTTATTTTACAAAAGTAAGGATTTAAGTAACTAAGTGTAATGATTCACCAGCTTATCAGATTATGTTTGTTACTCATGTTTTAAGATACTCCAGATTTCAGTTTATTTTAGTCTCTTGGTGAGTCTACTTGCACTTAGCATACATGTTTTAAGATTATTTATGTAATCAATTTTACTTAATACATTTACCACCACTTACTCATTACCTTCCAGAAGTACTGATCCACATATATGTCTATGTGCTACATTGTCTTATAATGTAGGTACCAGTTGTAGCCTACGCCTCATAATTAGACAATTTGCAGCTTCCAGCTAGCAGGTGATGAGTTCTCCTATTTCGGGGACTCTAGTTAGATGTTGTTCATATACTTTATTTTATTATTCATATGTATTGATTAGTGGTAGTTGGAGGCATGTCCCAGCTATCTATAGTCAGTATAGTAGAGGCTTCATACATAGTCAGTCAGAGTCATGAAATGTCAATTCAAGTTCTCTCTTCAGTTTTATCAGATTATAAACTTTATCAGTATAATATTTATCTAGATTATGCCATGATAATGTATCCGCACAACAAACTTAGCTATTTTATATATTCTAAATCAGTTTCTCAAGTAGTATGCCAGTTCATGGGTTAGCTTGGGATCACTTTTGGTTCCAAGCACCGTGTTACGAGTAGGAGGTAGTCTCAGGTCGTGACAGTTTCACTGATACTTGATTGTTGAATTGGAATTTATGGGTGAAAACCCCAAATTCTCAAATCCCGCATCATCCTTGAAAGTGGGATACGAGTATTCATTTAGATCCCATATCATCCTTCAAAGAGAAATATGGGGGACAAGTATTTGTGAACAATAATTAGATGTTATCTTATGTCTTTACCTTGGCTTAGAAATAAGGATGGATTGTGAATTTGCTACGTCTTGGGCATCTTCCACAAAATAGAGATGCCTAATTGAGGTTGTGGATTGAACTGTTTGCCACACCCATGAGGTATCCGAAAGGATCCATGGGTGATATTTTGGTGTTTGGTTGAAAACTAACATCAAAACCCCTAACCTAGCCTACCCATATAATCATTAGCTAGAGTTTGCATTTGATTCTCATACATCCATGCACTATTTGCCTCTAGGAAAACATAATCCCAATACTATTATCCTATTGGAATCTTATCTATAATTGTTGCTCTTAATTAGTAGGTCAAGCAGTTTTTGTTCAACAACCTTTCAAACCATACCCCCCCCCCCCCGTGGTAAATTTTAATTTATGTTTTACTTTATGTTTACGTTGCAGATAAACACTTAGGAGCCTTCAACAGTCATAGGATTCGAATACTAATTACACTACTTATGGATTTGACCCCAACACAAGTTGGGTGATTATATTTGACAATGATTGTCCTACACCAAAATAATGGTATAGGTGAGCGTGATCACCTTCAAAACTTCAAAGCAAAAACAATTGCATACAACTCCAAATCATAGGTAGGATAATTCCTCTTATGGGGCTTTAACTGACGAGAAGCATAGGCAATCACCTTACCCTTTTGGATCAATACAACACCTAAAGTATCTCAAAATATAGTAAAACCCAGTCCCTTCTTAGGCAAAGTCAAGATAGGAGCTGAAGTTAACAAATCCTTGGGCTTTTGAAAGCTCTCCTTACATGCATTGGACCACTGAAAAGAAATCTTCTTCTAAGTCAACTTAGTTAATGGAGCTGCAATGGATGAGAAAACCCCAACAAAACATCGATAATAACTTGCCAAGCCAATAAAACTCTAAATTTTGGTGGCCAAAGTAGGTCTATCCCAATCACGAACCACCGCAACCTTGACTGGATCAATCATAATACCTTCCTTAGTCAACCACGTGACCCGAGAAAGAAACAGACTAACAAAAACTCACACTTGGAGAACATGTCATACAACGTCTCACTCCTCCATCTATGAAGCACAATCTACTAATGATCCTCATGCTCAACCTCACTCTTAGAATAAACCGAGATATCATTTATAGATAAATGACAAAGGATTCAAGATACGGTCGAAATACCTAATTCATCAACTCCATGAACGCGGCAGGGGCATTGGTCAACCCAAAGGACATGACCAAGAACTCATAATGACCATATCGAGTACAACAAGCTATCTTCAAACTATCTGAAGCTCTAATCCTCAACTGGTGATAACCAAATCTCAAATCAATCTTCAAAAACACCGAAGTACCCTAAAGCTGATTAAATAAATCATCAATACGAGGAAAAGTATACTTATTCTTAACTGTCACCTTGTTTAACTGTCGATAATCAATACACATATGTATAGACCCATCCTTTTTATTCACAAACAAGATAGGCGCACCCCTAGGCGATAGACTAGGTTGGATAAATCCCTTATCCAACAACTCTTATAGTTGATCCTTCAATTCCTTCAACTCGGTTAGGGTCATCCTATAAAAAGGAATAAAAATGGTCTCGGTGCCTGACTCAATATCAATAACAAAATCAATATCATGATCTGGAGACATACTAGGAAAATTCATAGGGAACACATCTACAAACATATGGAGAACATGAACAAAATCTAAGAAAGGAGGTGAAATAACACTAGTATCATGAATATGATCCAAATAAGATTATCATCTTATCTCAACCAATCTACGAGACTAAACATACGATATGATCCTCTTAGGACCCGAATAAGAGCACCCTTCCAAGATATCATTGACACACCTAGCAAACCTAAAGTCACGGTCTTAGTAAGACAATCTAAGACAGCATGATAATAAGCAAACCAATCCATACCCAAAATAACATTGATATCAACCATATCTAACACAAGCAAATCTACCCAAGTCTCATAGATAGATAAATTTACAACATATGATCAGTACACCCGATCCACCATTAAAGGATCTCCTACAAGGCTAGATACACGTGTAGTCATGGCAAGAGGCTCACTAACAAAATCAAAACCCAAAGCATAATATACTGACACATAGGAGAAAGTTGATCCAAGATCAAAACCACAGATGTACATCTAAAACAAATAGGAACGATACCTACGATCACAATATCTGAAGCCTCCGCTTCAGGCCTGGCTGGTATAGCATAAAACTTACCACGACCACCAACTGGCTGAGTAGCCCCACGACTACCACCACGGGCTCTACTATCCCTACCTTTTGCACCTCTGATAGTACCCCTACCTCTCACACCTGAAATAAGAGTAGCTCTAATCACATAATGGGGATAGTCCTTGACAAATAGCCAACCTCATGATACACATAACAATTCCTATGACCCACCTCAACAGGAGAAGATACCATTAGGCTCAGAAGGCCACCCTAAACTTTTGAATCAGAAGACCTACCACCTAAACTTTGTAAGGTCGACTACACTGGCCTACCCTGATATCTATGAGAACCTATAAACTCTCTACCACAAGGAGCCTGACCTCTAAACTCACCAAAATGGTGCACCTTCTTATCGCCTACCTGAGATGCTCTAAGAATACCCTCGATCATCTAAGCATAATCTACTATACTCCAAAATAATGCTCCAAGTAAAACCATTTGAGATGCAGACAACTGAAGGGAAACATCCAACCCATTCATAAACTTCTAAATCTTCTCAAAACTCAACGGAAGTAATAGCATAAGAATACCTTGACAAGGCACGGAAGCATTCCTCATACTTATTTATCATCATGGAGCCCTACTCCAGGTGATTAAACACGCCTGCCTGAGATGCTCTAAGAATGCCCTCGATCATTTAAGCATGATCTACTATACTCCAAAAGAATGCTCCAAGTAAAACCATTTAAGAAGCAGCCAACTGAAGGGAAACATCCAAACCATTCATAAACTTCTAAATCTTCTCACACTCGATGGAAGTAATAGCATAAAAATACCTTGACAAGGCATGAAAGCATACCTCATACTTATTTATCGTTATGGAGCCCTGCTTCAGGCGATTAAACTTATCTCACATCTGATCCCTAAGATTGTAAGGAACAAATCTACGTAAAAAGGCATTGACAAACTTATCCCATTTCATCTTAGAAGCATCAAGAGGTCAACAACTAATAAGCGACCTCCACCAATCTCTAACAATATCTCTCAACTAATTAGTATAAACAACCCCATGCGACTCAAATGAGGACAAATTATGCAACTTCTCTTGAAAATCAATCAATAACTCATATGCATCTTCGTTCACAACACCACTAAATTTAGGAGGACCCAAACAAGTAAATCTCTTGAACCTCTTCTGATCCTTAGAAGACATAAAAATACTCATAACAACTGGAGGCATAACATATTTGGTAGATTGAGATCCCATCTGAGGAGGTAACATACATGAAGGTTGAACTCCTAATCCGGGTGCAACATACTTGGATGTCAGTGCTGATAGAGGAATAGTACTCGATGTGTGAGAAGTACCCAAAATAGAAGTAGGTACAATTGGAGGATCCATACTAATATTGGAGGACCAGTCGACATAACCAAAGAAAAACCCTCTAAGCGGGTCAGCAACTGCACAAACAACCCCTCCAAGACTGGGGCAGATGAACTCTGAGGAACTGGAGTTGAACATACACACCCAACATGCTTTACTTAAGGCTCAAGGGAGATTTCTCTATCACTACTCCAAGACGGAGTTGATTTATGAGCTCGTCTACTCCCTAAAATCCATGCACAACTCAAGGCTCACCCTCTAAGATAAGGCTCTACATCTCTTACCTCGCAGGACCATGTCAGCACCATCTGCATAAAAAGAGTAAAACACTACTTAAAATAAATGGTATATAAGAAATTCGCGCGATAAGGAATAACATAAAAGAAGTATTATTAAAGACATCCTCTAGACTCTCGAAATTGATATGGACATCTACGTATCGATTCACAAAACTATTAGACATTTCGTTCTTACATTATTTAGACCTGGGTATGATACCAATTTGTCATGACCCAAAATTAAAGGTAATGATGGCACTTGTTCCGATGAACGTTGATGAGTAAGACTATCATGCAAACTAATACACAATGTTTAAAAAAACATAACTAACAGCAAGGTAATGCTTTTTAGAATGAAGCTGAACCATATAAGTATAAGTAAATGTGAAAAGAATATAAGCAACAATGCAGACATAACTCCCAAAATCTGATGTCAACAGTATAAGAACATATCTTGTACAACTGAAATACTAATGAAATACATAATAAATCTAATATATACAACTCTGTCTCTTAAAACCAGTAAAGACATAGTCTAATGATAGATAAAGATAGTAGAAGACATTTAAATGCCTCAGACTCATCAACTACTTTGAAAGCTCTAATGATCACTCAAATCAAGTAATGTGGGACGTACCCAAACCTTAATCTACACCAGAAGGGTACAGTAAGAGTGACTACGATCCATTCATACTCAGTAGGTATCATAGGCCGACCGAGTAAAGTAAAAAATAAAGCATACAAAATACACACAAAGGGAACGTCACGTGCAATCAGAAAATGTCCAAAAATGATAGCACACACCACTTACACTAACAGTTCTAATATATCACATATATTACAACTAACACAACCCAAAACTAAGCCATGTCATATAGGCATCTAAAGCCCAACATGGACCAGAGATCGCCTCGTTAACCTAACTTGACCATCACCTCAATCCACAAGTATCAGATGAACTCCGACCATGAGTCAAGATAGCAGAAACAAAACTAATATAATAACATAGACAATGTCTAAACATTTCATTTATATTAACATACTAACCAATATATCCAAGTCCACAGTCATCCACAATGCCTCTACATAAATCTGATATCTATATATGTCGGGATAAGCCCCCGACAATAGCTAAACCAAGTCTAAATAAGTCTACGACCAAAGATAAGAGACTATGAAATGCATGCCTTCTGAAGTAGGGAAGCTCAACACTAAAAGTCAACACACGAACCGCTTCGATCACCTAGTCACTGCACGAGAAGAGAAAAAGAAGCTTCGACCCCTATGTTTCTTGGGGTCATAGAGTTCGAAGACGGTTAGCGGTTAGAATGCTAGCATATAACACAAGGATAAGGAGAAAATAGAGTCCTAATTTAAAACCAAGTCAAAAAATCATATTCAACCATATTTATATACATAGGCATACATGTAGGTACAAAACATGTTCATAACGTGCCAAAAGGAAACAAGACTTAGCAGGTATTCTTGATGCACTCAGTTACGAGTCATGAAGTGGAGGACTCTGACCTTCATCCCTTATAGAATTGTAGGTTTCTTTTCTTATTAGGCAAGGTACTCTAACCACGTGCACCTTTATTGGAAAAAGGACTCTAACCATAAGCCTCTAGCTAGGCAAGGGACTCTAACCTTAAATCGTGTTAAATAAGGGAGTCTAACCATAAGCCGGTGTATTCAGGCAAGAGAATCTAACCACAAGCCATCTCATTAGGCAAACGACGTTAACCACAAGCAAACAAGCCATCGCATCTATCTTTGGTCGATATTGGGACTCTAATACTTTCTCTATACATCAACGTCTATTCAATTTAACACTTAGGGACTCCAATCCATTTAACTAATTCAATACCATGTATGACCACAAGGTCTTCATTGAAGCATACGTCAATCAAACACTTTAATAGTCCAATGCCTTAATTCAATTCATTATTTAATTCAAGTTATGGTCATCAAAACCCTTACGAAACCATTCATTCTTCATTAGTATTTCTATACCACAGGTAGTTCCAAACACAATTCAATTTTAATTTCATATTTAGGGACTTTGACCCCTTTACACATCAAACCATAAATTCATCGAATAACTCAATACATGGATAACAAGATCATTAAAATACCATTTACCAACCACTCAAACTTATTGGGCCATTGCCCTAGTTCAAACGTCACCAATATGAGACTAGATATTTCTATCAGATATTTTCACAAATACCTTCTGGGCATGCCTTTACCAAGGACAAAATCAAATTAGAAATTATTAGTTTTAGGGTTACTCAAGACCCATTTTTTAAACCATAAACAATAAGAATCCACAGGTGCAAATCATCACCAACATTATGTATAAACACAAGTCTAAGCAAGAGCAAACATTACTCGTCACTAGACATCAAAAAGCCTAAATATTTAATTTCAAAATCACCATTTAAAAGTTATAATCCATGTTTAAAATACATAATATTTGAGTTAATAATACGGGAAAGAGTCACATGCCTTAATACAATTTGATTCAATGAAGAACATGACTTCTCTTTGCCTCCAGATTAATACCCCTTGGAACCTTAGCCTCCAAATTTTCAAAAATGTTATTGAGACAGTATTTGAAAGGTTTGATCGACCAAAAATATGTTTTAGGAGGCTACAATTCATTATATAGTGAGTGGACTTAAGGTTTTTGGGGTGAAAATATCCGTAGATCCCTTGACTTCAAAGTTGAAAAGTTCCTTCCCAGGTAGGTACAACTCACTTAGCTCAATCGTACCATAGGGTACGAATGGTACCCTAACTCATACCCTAGGCCTCACTAAGGACCCCTATACTGACCAAAGTATGATCACACACTCATGAATCATACCAAAGGGTATGAATGGTACCCTAAATCGTATCCCTAAGTTATACCCAAGATAATTTTATCTAGGTCAAGCTCACCACTCTATATGACTAGGTAGTGTACAACTTGTACCCTAATATACAACCATGGTGAGGCTAAGTCATATCATGGACAGTGAGTAGCCCCCACCACACTACCCAACATATGAGATGGGATAACTAAGGTGTATCTAAGGGTACGACTAGTACCCTGGAGTCGTACCTAGTCCTGTAGCTTCAACTAAGGAAATTTTCTTAGGGTCCAAAGCCTAGGTGTTTCAATTCACCCCCACTTGGATCATTCATCCTCGAATGACGGGTAAGAAAAGCACAAACACTAGTTAACACATTATTGCACATCAAATATCCTTTGATCTTGTCACGACCCAAACCAAGACCCTGGCCGTGATGGATATCCCAAACCATGAAGCTCGAGAGACCTTCTAACTTTTAATCATATACACCATTCATATATAAATAGGAAATGCAGAAATAAAATCTGCTATGAAAACATAGTCATAATCTAAATTTAGTTTAACAATGAGGAATAAAATCCAATATCAACTAAACACCATCTGAAAACCGTCTGTGAAATCTCTACTACATGATCAAATAACAACTGTCTGAAAACTGGGACAAGGCCCCCAGTAGATCAAAACAATAATAAATAATAACTGTCTGAAAGAAACTAGGCCTTCTAAAATATAGAAGGCTCACCAACTGTGTAACACCCCGTATTCAAGTACGTGTATTGGCATATTCAAGTACGTGTATTGGTCTTATTTATATGAAATTAATTTTATTTTATTTTATTTATACCAGAATTTGTCCGTCGATGGTTACATACGAAGGTTATTGAATAAGCTTTCCAACGATATAAAGATTTCCAAAAACGGATAGGTTTCGGATATAATCGAGCATCTTCAAAACTATAAAATAGTGGTCGGGATATTTGGGAATAGTAAATGTGCAGGAAAATTTCCTGCACACAAACTACTGAGGCCAGCCAATTTTTTGGGTCAACTTCGAACGATCATAACTCCCTTAATATAATGAACTGGGAGAGTTGCGACCTATAAAAAGAAAGATCTTTGAGTCTTATTTCCAATACGATTGGTTTCATCCAAATCCAACATCTGAGTAAGGAGTTATACTCTTTTTACTTCAGCCTCTCAAAACAGATTTTTAGGGTCAACTTTAAACGACCATAACTCCTTGTACAGGACGAACTGGGTGGCCTACTTTATATGAAATGAAATCCCTTTGAATTATCTTTCCAACTATACCAATTTCACCCAAATCCGATATCGTATCAAAGAGTTATGGTCGATCTACTTTAGCTTATCAAAATAGTCCACCAAAGGACAGATTTGACATTATTTAAATTTTAAAGGCATTTTGGTCATTCCCTATTATATTATGGATGGGAATATGTGTATATATACATGTATATGAGTTTAAAAACTAATTTTCATCATCAATCATTGAGAAAGAACAAACCCTAGCCAAATTTGACCTTTAAATTACTTTTGATTCAACCTTAAAAATTCCAAAGTAATCCGATAACTGTGTTTGTCATCTCGAGAGCTTCGAACGGCACCTATTATTTGTGCAAATAGGATTGCATAATCAAGAGGTGAATTCTAAGGTATGAATATTTTTTGGCTTTGTTCTCTTCCATATGTATATGTGTGATAGAGGATTATATGTATTGGTTGTTATTGAAAGGTGATGAAAATAGGGTTATGGACTATTCTGCATGGTTTGGTTGTATTGAATTGTGGAAGGTGGATATGGTAATTGAGTTATGGAAGGTGGATATGGTGATATACTATTGAATTGATGATTATTTATGTCTATGGCTTAATTTGGTTTAATGGATTGGTTGGAAGGATAAATGAATCCAAACTTGATATTGGAGGATGTTGTATGAATATGCATGGCATGTGAATGTAATTGGAGTATAAGAGGGTTAAAGTGACACCCTTTATGGTGTAATTAAGGCTTACTACTTAACCACTAGTTTGGTGAATTCAAATAATTGAATTGTGACATTTAGTCGCTAATACTAGATTGCTATATATGTTCATTGTAGATAAGTAATCCGAAAAGACGAGAAGTCCATTTGGGACTAGTATTGAAGGTTGACAGTCAGGTATGTAAAGCATACTCTATACCATATCTTTGGTATGAAAGTGAATAATTGTTCTATTAAGAAAGTTTCCAAAGTTATTCAGTAACATGTGATCCATAATGATTTTGTATGATGTCCTACGTTACCAATGAACTTGTTTCCACCCTACAAGATGTCAAGACATTCCAATACTTACTTATTTTCTAAATCATACATATTTATTGCACTAATGAATGTCAGAAGGTATCCGGTTACTCAAACAAGATCCATGTGCTATTAATGACTCCAAAACGTTTTATTGATATACCAATAAGTTCCTACTTCATTGTGATGGCATTGATGACTCCAAAACACTTTATTGATGTGCCAATGAGTTCTTACTTCATTGTTATTGCATTGATGGTCTATTTATATGTCTCTTATTGATGTATCATTGTTTCAAAGTATCAAAAATGCGGTGGCGACCGAAATAACAAACTCAAAGATTAATTGGACTAAGTGATGGAAGTTCTCTCTTATCGGGTGGTATCCTAGGGGCGTAAGCCTATCATGGGTCGATCCCTATTTATGTGTTTGTGGGTGGTATCCCAGGGGCATAAGCCTATCATGGGTCAATCCCGGTTGATATGTACTGGAGGCAGCCTAATGGTCACAGTACAGTACAGTAATGATTACAAAGATGATAAGAACGAAGGTAAAGTGATTGAATAAATACAATGTACAAGTTGTCACAAGTTCTAGTAAATGTGGTCCACTCCTATTACGATTTATTCACTAATTTCTGATTTCTATTGAGCTCCTATATCATATGTGATTATCTACAGCTTTACATACTCAGTACATATTTTGTACTGATGTCCCCCACGGGGACCTGCATTTCATGCTGCAGGCACAGACACCTCAGCTCATACACCGCACAAGTAGGAGACAGGATATTCAGCTGTTTTTGGTGAGCTCTAATTTACTTCAGGGCTTTCCGTGTCATACCCAGTCACTTTTGGTATTGTATAAAAGTTAGTTATAAGGCGGGGTATGTCCCGTCCTTATTTAAACTCTGTGTATTGTGTAGAGGCTTTGTAGACCTAATGTACAGTCAAGGTGGTGTTTTGTTAATAGACATGATGGCTCCAACGGCCAAGTATTGTATATATATATATATGTGTGCTCGAGCTTATATAGGTGATTATGTCCTTTTATATGCGACATGATGCTGTCCGAATTTCGGGTTGTCATAGAGGTATGCATGGGAAGTATAAGGTTATTAGCTGGTTCTCCTGGGCCTCCTCGGTTACGGGTGCCAGTCCGCCCCAATAGGATTTGAGGCATGACAAAAGTGGTATCAGAGAAGTTCGTCCTAGTGAGTCTACAAAGCTGTGTCTACGGTGTGTCTTGTTTATCGGTGTGCCGTGCATCGTATCTATAAACAGGAGGCTATGGATATTTAGGAATTTTTTCTTTTCTTTATGTCTTAGATTGTGCGATAGAGCCTATATTGTATGTGAAGTCATAGTTGACCACTGAATTCGTTTGTTTCTCTTATTATAGTAATGATGCCTGTTACCAGAAACAAGAATACCGGTAAGCAAGTAGATGTGGTTTCCGGAGAGGGGACTAGTAAGTCACCCACTATACCAGCTAATCAAAGTGAGGCCTCCAGATGAGCATGTATCAAAAACTTCTTCCACTCCAGAAGAAATAAGGGGGAGGAAAACTATATCCCCAGAGCCACCTATTAATGTTGTTGATCAATATCTTAGAAATGGAGTGCAACTTTTGACTCGTATAGTTACTGGGCAAGCTCAAGGGAAAGACATTCCTACCACGGGTCCTAGTGGTACAGATAGGGCGGCTATCCTTCGAACACAAGATTTTATTAAGATGGATCCTCCCACTTTTACTGGATCAGATCTTAACGAGGACCTACAGGACTTTATTGATCAAATTCAAAGGCCCTTAGATATTATGCATGTAACGGGTAGAGAGACAGTGGAGTTAGCGGCGTATAGATTTAAAGGGAAGGCTATATATTGGTATGAGGACTAGAAAAGATCTAGGGGTATTGATGCAACCCCAGCTACTTGGAAAGAGTTCAAAGAGGCATTTCTTGATCATTATCTTTCATTCAAGATTCGTCAGGCCCGTGCAGATCAGTTTTTAAATATTCGTCAGGGGAATATGAGTGTGAGGGAGTACAGTCTCCGATTTAATTCCTTGTCGAGATATGCTCCTAATGTTGTAGCTACTATGGATGACAGAGTTCATCAATATGTGGATAGGCTAGATCCATATCTGGTTAGAGATTGTACTATTACCGCTTTGAACAAAGATATGGACATAGCAAGGATCCAAGCTTTTGCACAGAAAATGGAAGATCAGAGGCAGAGGAGAAGAACACAGGAATCAGAAAGAAGATATTCCAAGAGGGCCATATCTATAGGGCAGTTCATGGCATCCCAAGAAGGGTTCAGACCACAGTTTTCTACTAGACCACCTAGGCCATTATCTTCTTATTCTGTAGCTAGTGCCCCACCACAGTTCCAAAGGTCCAGAGGAAATCAATTTAGGCATAGAAGTGAGAGTCAGAGTTCGCGGACAGTGGGATACCAAGGGCAAGGGAATATGAGCCAATCGAGACCTCCTCGAAATCCATGCAATAAACGTGGAAGGTATCATTTGGGTGCATGTCGTCTGGGGACCAATGTTTGCTTTTGGTTTGGTATGTTGGGGCATATGATGAGAGAATGCCCACGAAGGGGCATAGGGGGTATAGCACGACCTACGGGATCATTTGTTGCATCATCATCATCAATGCCTTATTCAGGAAGGGGTGCACAACCAATGGGTCGTGTTAGAGGTGATAGAGGAGCCACGAGTTCTAGTGGGGCTCAAAATCGTACGTATACTTTAGCAGATTGATAGAATTTAGAGGCTTCCCCAGATATGGTTACGGGTACATTGTCTATCTTTTCATTCAATTTATATGCCTTAATTGATCCCGGTTCTACATTATCTTATGTTACTCCATTGGTTACTGGAAAGTTCGAAAGAATACCTGAACTATTAGTTAATCCATTTGAAGTGTCCACACCGGTTGGGGAATCTATTATAGCTAGAAGGGTTTACCAAAATTGCATAGTAACTGTTTGTGGTCGTGATACGATGGTTGATCTTATGGAGTTAGAAATGGTAGATTTTGATGTTATAATGGGTATGAACTGGTTGGCGTCTTGTTATGCCACAATTTGTTGCTGCACGAAAAAGGTATATTTTTATTTTCCAAATGAATCAGTCCTTGAATGGAAAGGTAAAATTAGCGCGCCAAGAGGTAGATTTATTTCTTATTTTAAGGCAAAAAGAATGATTTCCAAGGGATACATATATCATTTAGTTAGAGTAAGGGATACAGAAGCGGAGCCACCAACTCTTCACGCTGTTCCGGTGGTAAATGAATTTTCTGATGTATTTCCTGAAGATCTTCCAGGTTTGCCTCCTGAACGAGAAGTAGAGTTTGGTATTGATGTAATACCAGGCACCCAACCAATCTCCATTCCTCCGTATAAAATGGCCCCAGCAGAATTATGAGAATTGAAAGAGTAATTGAAAGATTTTCTAGAGAAGGGATTCATAAGGTCTAGTATGTCCCCCTGGGGAGCACCAGTGTTATTTGTACGCAAAAAGGATGGCTTGCTGAGGATGTGTATTGATTATCGGCAATTGAATTAGGTGACTATTAATAATAAATATCCTCTCCCAAGAATTAATGATTTATTTGATCAGCTACAGGGCGCCAAGTGCTTTTCTAAGATTGATTTGAGGTCAGGTTACCACCAAGTGAGGGTCAAAGAGAAAGATATACCCAAGACAGCTTTCCGAACATGGTATGGTCATTATGAGTTTCTAGTTATGTCATTTGGGATAACAAATACACCCGCATCTTTTATGGATTTGATGAATAGGGTGTTTAAGCCATTCTTGGATGTATTTGTGATAGTTTTTATAGATGATATTCTAGTTTATTCTAGATCAGAAGAGGACCATGCCAATCACTTAAGACAGACATTGCAGACTCTTCGTGATTATAAGCTTTATGCAAAGTTCTCTAAATATGAGTTTTGGTTAAAGTCGGTGGCATTTTTGGGTCATATTGTAACTAGTGAAGGGATAAAGGTTGATGCTCAAAAGATAGAAGCTGTGAAGAACTGGCCAAGGCCCACAACGCCTATGGAGATTCATAGTTTTCTCGAGTTGGCTGGTTATTATAGAAGGTTTGTTAAAGGCTTTTCTTCCATTTCAGCACCCTTAACCAAGCTAACCCATAAAGCATCCAAATTCCAATGGAATGATGCCTGTAAGAAGAGTTTTCAAGATTTAAAGAACAAGTTGATTTCTACACCCGTGTTGGTACTTCCAGAAGGCACCAAAGGGTATACAGTGTATTGTGATGCTTCCAGAATTGGTTTAGGATGTGTATTGATGAAGCATGATAAGGTAATAGCATATACTTCTAGACAATTGCGGCCACATGAGAAAAATTATCCTACACACGATCTTGAGCTAGCAGCAGTTATCTTTGCTTAAAAGATATGGCGCCACCACTTATATGGGGTTCATGTTGATATATATACTGACCATAAGAGCTTGCAATATATTTTTAATCAGAAGGATCTAAATTTAAGGCAGCGGAGATGGCTTGAACTATTAAAGGACTATGATGTTGATATCTCGTACCATCCAGGGAAAGCAAATGTGGTAGCTGATACGTTAAGTCATAAGGCTATGATGGTGCCTATAGAAAGGCAAATGATGATTAAAGATCTTCACCAGTTAGCTAGTTTGGGATTTCACCTTCTTGAAACTCCGGATAAAGAGCTTATCGTACATAATGTTGCGGAATCTTCATTAGTAGATGAAGTGAAAGAGAAGCAATATGTAGATCCTATTTTATTACAGCTTAAGGAGAATGTTCAGAGTGGTGCAATCAAGGCATTTGAGCTTACGCAAGAAGAAGTACTTCAGTGCCAAAACCGATTATGTGTGCCAGATGTAGACGGGCTAGGAAAGGAGATTATGACAGAGGCACATTGTTCAAGATATTCCATTCATCCAGGATTAACCAAAATGTATTAAGATTTGAAGGATATGTATTGGTGGAATGACATGAAGAAGAGCATTGCAGAATTTGTAGCTGAATGTCTAAATTGTCAAAGAGTTAAAGTTGAGCACCAAAAACCCGGAGGTTATATGCAAAGCATTGATCTTCCAAGCTGGAAGTGGGACATAATCAACATGGATTTTGTTATTGGTTTACCTCGTACATCCTGGAAGTTTGATTCTATATGGGTGATTGTTGATAGGCTTACCAAATCCGCACATTTCCTACCAGTTAGGACCACTTACACAGTTGAAGAGTATGCGAACCTGTACATTAAAGAGATAGTTCGATTACATGGAGTGCCAATCTCTATTATATCAGATCGGGGAACCCAATTTACCGCAAATTTTTAGAAGTCTTTTCAGAGGTGTTTGGGAACACAAATGAAGTTGAGTACAGCTTTTCACCCTTAAACAGATAGACAAGTAGAACGTACCATCCAAACACTTGAAGATATGCTACGAGCTTGTGTAATAGATTTTAAGGGCAACTGGGAAGATTATTTACCTCTTATTAAGTTTGCCTACAATAATAGCTATCATTCAAGTATCAAAATGGCACCATATGAAGATTTATATGGAAGGAAGTGTAGATCACCAATAGGATGGTTTGAAGTAGGTGAAACTCTTTTATTCGGACCAGATCTTGTTTATCAAGCCATAGAGAAGGTGAAAGTAATTCAGCAACGACTGAAAATAGCGCAAAGTCGACACAAGTCATATGCGGATAGTAGAAGGAGAGGGCTAGAGTTTTCTATAGGCGATTGGGTATTTTTGAAGGTATCACCAATAAAAGGGGTAATGAGATTTGGCAAGAAAGGGAAGTTGAGTCCACGTTATATAGGCCCGTATAAGATCACTCGAAGGTTTGGACAAGTTGCATATAAATTAGAGCTACCCCAAGAGCTCTCATCATTATATCCAGTATTTCATGTATCAATGCTTCGAAAGTGCATCGGAGATCCATCACATATCACTTCTACTGAGGATGTGCAAGTTGCGGAAGATCTTACCTATGAGGAAGTGTCTATTGCTATTCTAGATCGCCAAGTTAAGAAGATAAGAAATAAAGAGATAGCATCGGTAAAAGTACGTAGGAGAAATCATCAAAAGGAAGAGATTACAGGGGAAGCTGAGGAAGAAATGATATCTAAGTACCCTCATTTGTTCAAAGATAAAGAGGAAGTTCAAGAAACAGAGTTAGAACATTAGCAAGTAAGTTTTTTTTTATATGTGCATAGTATTTATGTGATGATGTGAATGTTAATGACGGACTTGAACTTGTTTTGGTTGAATAACTATGCTAACATTCGAGGAAGAATGTCCTAAAGGGGGAAGAATGTAACACCCCATATTCAAGTACGTGTATTGGCATATTCAAGTACGTGTATTGGTCTTATTTATATGGAATTAATTTTATTTTATTTTATTTATACCGGAATTTTCCCGTCGATGGTTACATACGAAGGTTATTGAATAAGCTTTCCAATGATATAAAGATTTCCAAAAATGGATAGGTTTCGGATATAATCGAGCACGTTCAAAACTATAAAACGGTGGCCGGGATATTTGGAAATAGTAAATGTGAAGGAAAATTTCCTGCACACAAACTACTGAGGCCAGCCAATTTTTTGGGTCAACTTCAAACGATCATAACTCCCTTAATATAATGAACTGGGAGATCTACGACCTATTAAAATAAATATCTTTGAGTCTTATTTCCAATGCAATTGATTTCATCCAAATCCAACGTCTGAGTAAGGAGTTATACTCGTTTTACTTCAGCCTCTCAAAACAGATTTTTAGGGTCAACTTTAAATGACCATAACTCCTTGTACAGGACGAACTTGGTGGCCTACTTTATATGAAATGAAATCCCTTTGAATTATCTTTCCAACGATACTAATTTCACCCAAATCTGATATCGGAGCAAAGAGTTATGGTCGATCTACTTTAGCTTATCAAAATAGTCCACCAAAGAACAGATTTGATATTATTTAAATTTTAAAGGCATTTTGGTCATTCCCTATTATATTATGGACGGGAATATGTGTATATATACATGTATATGAGTTTAAAAACTCATTTATATCATCAATCATTGAGAAAGAACAAACCCTAGCCAAATTTGACCTTTAAATTACTTTTGATTCAACCATAGAAATTCCAAAGTAATCCGATAACTGTGTTTGTCATCTTGAGAGCTTCAAACGGCACCTATTATTTGTACAGACAGGATTTCATAATCAAGAGGTGAATTCTAAGGTATGAATATTTTTGCCTTTGTTCTTTTCCATATGTATATGTGTGATAGAGGATTATATGTATTGGTTGTTATTGAAAGGTGATGGAAATAGGGTGATAGACTATTTTGCATAGTTTGGTTGTATTGAATTGTGGAAGGTGGATATGGTAATTGAGTTATGGAAGGTGGATATGGTGATATACTATTGAATTGATGATTATTTATGTCTATGGCTCAATTTGGTTTAATGGATTGGTTGGAAGGATAAATGAATCCATACTTGATATTGGAGGATGTTGTATGAATATGCATGACATGTGAATGTAATTGGAGTATAAGAGGGTTAAAGTGACACCCTTTATGGTGTAATTAAGGCTTACTACTTAACCACTAGTTTGGTGAATTCAAATAATTGAATGGTGACGTTTAGTTGCTAATACTAGATTGCTATATATGTTCATTGTAGATAAGTAATCCGAAAAGACGGAAAGTCCATCTGGGACTAGTATTGAAGGTTGACAGTCAGGTATGTAAAGCATACTCTATACCATATCTTTGGCATGAAAGTGAACAATTGTTCTATTAAGAAGGTTTCCAAAGTTATTCAATAACATGTGATCCATAATGGTTTTGTATGATGTCCTACGTTACCAATGAACTTGTTTCCACCCTACAAGATGTCAAGACATTCCAATACTTACTTGTCTTCCCAATCTTACATGTTTATTGGACTAATGAATGTCAGAAGGTATCCGGTTAATCAAACAAGATCCATATGCTATTAATGACTCCAAAACATTTCATTGATATATCAATAAGTTCCTACTTCATTGTTATGGCATTGATGACTCCAAAATACCTCATTGATGTGCCAATGAGTTCTTACTTCATTGTTATTACATTGATGGTCTATTTATATGTCTCTTATTGATGTATCATTGTTTCAAAGTATCAAAAATGCGGTGGCGACCAAAATAACAATCTCAAAGATTAATTGAACTAAGTGATTGAAGTTCTCTCTTATCTAGTGGTATCCCAAGGGCATAAACCTATCATGGGTCTATCCCAGTTGATATGTACTGGAGGCATCCTAATGGTCACAGTATAGTACAGTAATGATTACAAAGATGATAAGAACGAAGGTAAAGTGATTGAATAAATACAATACACAGGTTGTCACAAGTTCTAGTAAGTGTGATCCACTCCTATTACGATTTATTCACTTCTTTTTTATTTCTATTGAGCTTCTAAATCATATGTGATTATCTACAACTTTACATACTCAGTACATATTTCATACTGACGTCCCCCACAGGGGACCTGCATTTTATGCTGCAGGCACAGGTACCTGTAATACCCCGATTTACTGAACCGGAATGCTACACGATGCTCATGACCCTGAGGGACCACAATCTAACTCATGATAGATATCTATACCTGTATACTGTAAATCATAATATAATAATGCGGAATACATGGAACTGTAAGGCCATAAGGTTCAACTTAATACAATCATGTAGGCGAAAATACCCAAAACAACTAAATCCGGACG
Source organism: Capsicum annuum (assembly GCF_002878395.1). NCBI lineage: Eukaryota > Viridiplantae > Streptophyta > Magnoliopsida > Solanales > Solanaceae > Capsicum > Capsicum annuum. The sequence goes on along the minus strand of NC_061113.1, from coordinate 48,582,825 downwards.
TAAATTTAAAAGTAAATCTGAAAGCCTCTAAACTATCTAAATAAGAAGTTGAAGGAACATGTCTCCAACTAACTCCATAAAACTAAACTGAAGAATAAATAAATAAATCAAATCATATTGTCCTCGAATCAATAAGGACTCACTATGTCTCTGCGACTGGAATGCTACCGCTACTGCTGGGCTAGAGTTCGTGTCTCTAAATCTATGGTGTAACATAAAAAGAAAGCACCATAGCGCAAATGCGTCAGTACAACTGGAGTACTGAGTATACGAGGAAGGTAGGCTGAATGTAAAGGGTTTTATGCATAAACAACACTGACTGACTAATATGAACGTGGGAGTGCAAACACACATATATAGAAAATGGGACCGTGAATACGTGATAACATGACCTGTAAGCTAATACATGGTTTACTGATAACTGTCATGAATGATACTGAAACTAATAACATGGACAACTGTATTTGACAGTCTTGTATATACTGAAATCTGAAAAGTGCCCTGAGTGTTTTCACTGAGACTGATACTGAAATTGATTACATTGATGACTGTATCTCACAGTCTTGTATATACTGAAATCTGAAGAATGCACAGAGTTTTTTTATTGAGACTGATACTAAAACTGATAACATAGATGACTATATCTGACAGTTTTGTATATACTGAAATTTGAAGAATGCCCTGAGTTCTTTTACTGAGACTGATACTGAAACTATAAGAAGTAGTGTCTAACTGACATGCCCCTTGTATACCATTATGGCTAAGCTGGGGTCCAATCGCTGCCCCGACTGGAGGGGTGTCAATACCGTGCCACGGGTAAGGACAATTTGTGAGTAGCCCTTATCTGGCGGGTACTCAATGAGAACGGTGAGAACCCTAAACTGACGGGTTAAGCCACCTCATCAACCCTAATCTGACGGGTTAAGATGTCTCAACCTACGCTGGCTACGTAGTTCTGGATCACAAGGATTGCTACTAAGAATCACACCCTGAACTGGCGGGTGAGTTCCCATCCTTGGATTCACTCGGTGCTAACGTCTACTCCCATCTGGAGGGTCTGGACATGAATAACTGACTGTGTATGACTTAATCTTACTGAATTCCATTGACTGGCAAAATGTTACTGATATTTGACAACTGACTAAGATCATGAGGTTTTCCTGAGTCACATAAATGACTGAAGTCTATAGAATCATAACTTGAGTTCGGATATCGTGAAATATGACATGGATCTAGGCACGCAGCTATAGTTTTCGGGTACAAGTACCCCCAAGACTCGATGGAAGGAACTGACACACATGACTGACTTGATCATAAGAGTAGAGTCCATAATTTATAGTATCATAAGTAGGGATCTCATACTAAGCATGGTTATCAACAATCTATTGCATGGAAAGGATTTCATATCACATGGAAGTACTTGCACAATCTTAATATCATGTTCATTTCATAATTATATTAGCAACACATACCAATAGCATGGAAGTTCATGTGGATTGCATGGTTATCATACATCTTGTTCATAAGTAGGATTTGCAAGTAAACATAGCATAATCTCATAAGAATAGTTCATGAGTATTCCAACAACATTTACAAGGCACATTATCCACATAGAAGTTATTGGAACGTAAGGGCATATCATGAATCCTTCACTTAGTCATAATTTATCTATATTGCATGCTTTCTAGTTCTTTAGGCATTTTATCAAACACCTTACATGCACATCTTAAGCATAGGTGAATTCATCAAATTATACATCATGAACAATCAAATTTACATGTTTTCAATTCATATGATATCATGAATTCAGAAAAACATATAAAGATTCCATGTTGGGAATCACCCAATATCAACAACATGATATCAACACCCAATAATATAGAAATCATTCTTTATAATGAAAAAGAGAAAAACAATCAAGCATCAACATGGGTATGATCATATCACCACAATCAACCAAGCTTT